>NC_137675.1:79662004-79664504 GCF_963989245.1 Nansenia antarctica
TTCTTTTCCTGGCTTTGGTCAAATAGCTCAAAAAGTCCCTGACCAAAAATGCCATGAATTTGCATGCCACAACTAGAGAGCATCAGTAACTATGGCAGAAAGAATGACCATGATTAGACCATAGGTGGCGCTGTAATAACCAAAAGTAAATAATTAACTTCAGAATGCTGGCATTTCCATTCCGTTGGATGGAAATGTATTAAACTTGGTAAATATGTGTCTTTCCTCATGGGGAACATATTTGCCTCAAGAACCCATAAGGTCCGCCATGATGGATTATTCTTCAGGTGCAAAATTTGGCCAAAAATTCACTTAAAATCAACTGTAAGTCAGATTGGTCCGAAATTGTGTATGAAGATGCGTGGTGCACGTCTCTCTATATGGTGTTAAAGGATAAAAGATATGTTTAAAGATATAGGAGAAAATTATATGAAAAGAAAAGAAATTGGCCCAGAATTTTCAAATGCTCTGAGAATTTGCCCTGCTACGTCAATATTTATGGCAGTCGACTGGCTGATAGAGGGCACTACAATGTGTTACTATGTCGAAGCATTTGAAGATATCTCAAAAAACAAGGACATTACAGATGCTTGAAATGTTCAATGTTTGACATTTTTGAAATGTTCTACATGTCTGTGACGTAATGGCGCTTCATTTGGCGGGGGCACAACACGTGCCCACCCTCCTCCCCTCCTCCATCTTTTATGAATACGAGAGGGCAGAGGATAGATGTTAAGGTAATTCAATTACGTGATTTTATATACATTTGGCCGTTGTCCATTTAATGTTTTTATAAATAACTGTCTAAACTGTCATGGAATGTTCATGTTCAAACAATAACACATGCGACGTATTTTGGTAGAAGGACCTATTTAGTGTTTAGGGTGGAAGCAGTGAGGTGAGGCCAGGTCATTTTTTTTGGCCTGCGGTGCAGTCTTTAGGCTCTGTATTTACTTTAGAATTTATACTACTTTCCTTTGCTCTTGATTTGTTGATAACATTTACTTTTTCAAATGGTCACTGTTGTTTTTTCTCCTGCTGCTTTGTTTCCTGCCCATGTTAATCACTACATTAAATGTTTGGATATGTGTGCCACTAACTTTTAATGGGCTGGTTCTTACTTTGTTAAAAAAATGCGCTGCCTGTACTTTCCCTAATTCATCAATGTACATAACCATTTGCACTTCAGCTTCAACGCTACTTCTTTATTTTTTAATGTGTGCAATTCGATTTATACTTTCCACTGCTTAATTTTCATCCTATTCCCAGTTATAACTTTGTTCACAAATTTGTTCGCAAATTCCCTTCCTGTACTACTGTGGTCCTAGGGGTACTTGATAATATCATAGCTTTGTATATCATGAGATCAACTTGGCCCATATTAGGTGAGTGGTCTACCCCCCTGACTGTAGGTCTACCTAACACCTGTCTGTAGATCTACCCGTCTGTCAATCTACAACCTGTCTGTAGATCTACCCGTCTGTCAATCTACAACCTGTCTGTAGATCTACCCGTCTGTCAATCTCACCCCATTTATAGTTATGGGGCCATATCTGTAGGAACACGCCCCATTGCCGCTTGCGGTTATATTTATTATTATTATTATTATTATTATTATTATTATTATTATTACACAAGTGAAATAAGGGGCTGTGCTTTATTCCAGCACAGTGTAAATACAATGATGTTGAAGGAAGTAGAAAATCTTGCTGTCTTATTGGCTGGGAGGATGACGGAAAGACCTCCATGTTGAGAAGAATGTTGGAGGAGTCGATGTGTGTGCATGTGTGTGTGTGTGTGTGTGTGTGTGTGTGTGTGTGTGTGTGTGTGTTTGTGTGTGTGTGTGTGTGTGTGTGTGTGTGTGTGTAAATAAATCTGTTCCAGAATGCAGAATATAGAACTCCCTGAATGTGTTCCAGATCACTGGGTTCATATATGTACAGGAGCCAATAATGGCCAGACATATACTATTTGCTTTTGAGTGAGTTGAGTCCAGCTCTGGCACTGAGCAGAGTGATTAATGACAGTGATTAGCGCTCTCTCCTTAATGTTGTTTAAAATTCACTCAGCCCTAAGGAGGACTTCATCATCTGGAGAGGGGGGGGGGGGGGGGACTCTGTGACTCTGTGACTCTTTCTTGCTCTGTTTCTTTTGGCTGGAATTTAGATAAAGAGAAAGAGAAGGGAGTGAGAGAGAGAGAGAGAAAAAGAGAGAAAGAGAGGAGGAATCTATCCCAAGCATCTTTATTTCTATCAGAACACACACACACACCTGCCTGTACTGTTCTGTGATAGCTATTTCTGTATTTCAGTTATGCTGGTTTTCTCATTGTCCTCTGTTTGTTTTATGAGCGTGTTCTGTACAACTAGCATCATGGTACGTAAGCCTTAGCATTTTAAGCTAATTCCACTGTGGCTTCTATGCAGCCGTTAGGTAGTCTCGTGTAGCCATGCCTCCAAATCGCCTTATTCTCACACCTTCCTTCTGAGATCTGGACAAT
>NC_137675.1:79674504-79687004 GCF_963989245.1 Nansenia antarctica
GTCTTGTGTTGCCGCCTCATGCCACGCGCCGTCAGCTTTATCTATAGCCTACTGTCTCAATCCATCACTCTGCAACCTAAAGACATGAATTGCACTTGACATGAAAAACTTTTTCATGGATAGCATGTCATTGAGAACGTCTTCTTTCATCACGAGTTAGATGATTGCTGGGGGCAGTGGGCACCCTTCCGCTTTAGAATTAATACATCAAAAACACGATAGGCCTTTACGTCGTTCAGAGAAATTACAATTCGTCATCTTTTCTCATTAACCAAATCCAACGGTGTTTACAGTTAAAGGTGTTTCCTTACAAATAGCCCAAGTCAGAGCTTAGCACGGCAGCATCCATTGGATGTGCCCATTGTTCAGGCTGAAGGGAAGAGCTTACGAGGCCATTTTAGAGCAGACATTAATTATATAGGCCTATTGATGGCTCTGCATTTTACTTACTCAATAAGGAAGTTGGGCTTATATTATAGTGTCAAACTCGGGTTGCATCAAATCACAGGGTATGAAGAGCAGCGTTTGTGTTTAATGACAGACCACAGTTATTAGCATGCGTGCGTGTGTGTGTGTGTGGGGGGGGGGGGGTCTGATTTATTTTTATTTTTATATATATATATCCTACATATAGCCTATATGCGTAAATTAGATTTGGGCAAAAATGCAATGAACTGAGGTTTTTGGCCTCCTTAACACATAAAGTATATTCCCCGATAAAAGCGTCGTCGCCTTCATGTCCCTTTTTTCAACACCATTGCTCCGAAAATAGGCCTAAAGATCAGCTCTACGCGTTGCACCATATTGGACCATGGATCGTTTTACAAATGCAGCCTAAACAAGCACTTTAAATCAGCAATATATGTACTTCAATGCGGACCATGCAAATATACATTATCAATCGTTTTATTCGTATTTAATTACGCCGGTAACGTCACTGGTTATTATCCTCCCACGTGTGCGTAAATGTCATTCCCTATCAGGAACTCGTGCCTGGCAAGTGTGCGATACGTTGCTTTAATAGTATATCATATCTCCAGCCATGGACCAAATCCTAATTAGCATAAGATATATCCACTATAGCATTCCTTACAACATGAAAACTTTCTTCAAAATATATTTATACACTGTTTATACACGGCTTCAGCCTACACCTTTTTGGTCCTGGTGTTATGAATTGTGACTGTGTACATTTTTTTTATTATTTTTTTTATATCTGTATTGTGAATTGCATAGGGGACCAAAATAAACATTCTCAATCAAAAATCAATCAATCAATACACCTTAATAATGTTATTTCTATGCGTAATTGTTCCCAAATTCTATGACTTTAAAATATATTTTCACCAAAACAGTAAGACGAAAATTAATGTAACCCGTGTTGATCAAGTTGAATATTATGGTCTGGCCTCTGGGCGAGATGACATAGTAAGCCACCGCAACCAATGGGCGGACGCGCTCGTGTATGCCAAACGAGGTAGCAACGCGCTCAATCCATATGTACTACAAAGCGTTCAGAGAAACGGTGGTAGTGTGGTTCCCCTTTCACGTCGAGTTCTGTTGAACGGTCGATAAACGGCGTTCGTTTGGATCCGGGGAGGGAAAAAACGGAAGGATTTTGAGGAATACTTTTGTCGATTTCTCTTGTTCCCTGTTATTGTTTTGAGGTAGCCTGCACCGTTTCATGGATGTCATGCATCGTTGCGCTCTGTAGCAGAGTCTATGGTGCGTTTGACTGTGCGTCGCGTTTATGGACCCCTCGCTTAATGATGACTATGAGTTCCATGTCGGACAGTTTGGTTGCCTCTGACCCCTCCAAGTCGGCCTTTCTGGAGTTTGGGCACGGCTATCCCGGTCACCAGCAACACTCCCCTGGTTTGTCCCACAACCACTACCCGGTCCACGGCTTACATCCCGTGGGACCCTCGCAGCAGCACGATAGCCCCTTCTCTTCCAGCGCGTCGTCGTACGGCCGCCCGCTCGGCTACCCTTACCACAGCACGGTAAGCGCGCACCACCCAGGTTCCTACCTGCCCTACCAGCATAGTAGCCACAACATGCACGCGCTGCAGGGACACAACCGAATAGAGGAAACAGGTACGTACAAAGCGCTTTGAGTTGCATTTCATGTACGAAAGGCGCTATATAAATAAAGCTTTACTTACTTACTTACTTACTTACTTACTTACGTTTCAAAGCGTCGAGATGTTGATGTTGAGATGTTCTATTGTGTTCTTGGTCTGATGTTCCTTGATGCCTTTATTTTTGCTAGCAAATATTATGATCATTAATTACTTTTCAATTCTCAAAATTAGAATCGCAAATATTGCATCATAAAAACAATAGATTACGAAAGAAATATTGACGATTCAAGAGTTTCAAATATCATTACGTCACAACGAATAAGACCAGCATCTTCCTCGTATAAAACTGTGTCCTGTTTGAACTAAACCCAAAGGTGTGTTGGTATCAGACTATCCCACTGTTAACAACTCTGTCTATACCTGTCAACTGCGTAATGGTTATCAAATATGAATGAATAAGGTGGGTCTATTGATGCATAATAATACAAAAGACTTCACTCTCTTGCACTTGTTGATTTTCCGGTGGTATATCCTGTATAGCCTTCAACGTGATGTCCTCTCCAGCAACTTTGCGACATTTATAGAGCTCAAATGGGTATAGACAGAGGTAAAATTCCTGAGAATCACTATAACATCCTGCCAACAGGAAAGGAGTATTTATAAATGACTTTTTGACTATAGGTTGTTTTGCATGTCAATGAAGAGAGTATAGGTTCCTTTGAAGAAGCTTATCAGATATTAGGCCTAACTAATAGGGTGTTAACCAGGTGAATAGGGTCAATTCGCGCAAGTGTTTATTGTTGGGTCGTGACAGGTCGCTGTCTGCAATAAAAGTGGATGATGCCAAATAAAAAACAAGTGAAAACCAAGCCATGCACCAGACATTTGTCCTGTGGTCTCCCACAAGTGCAAGGCCCACAGAAAACATGTAATCTCTAAACCATATTTCCTTTTGATCTTGAATCCACGTTATTGCTGCTGTGACCTCCCCTTATTTCATTAGTGGGGACTCACAGTCCTGAAAAAGGCCTACTGAAACGCACTAAAAATTCATACTCATTTTGAAAAAGAAAATGAAAGAAGAAGAAAATAAATGTTTTTAAGAAAAGGCTATATAAAACAAGAGGGATAGGCCTATTTGAGTCAAGAATATTGTCCCGATGGTGACATTGGTGTAAAACGTTAGGCTATATGAATAGTGTCCCGACTTATGACACTGACATACATCACCACTATTCGAAATTATGTCAGCCTATCATTTGTCCTATCTAATTAATCAGTCACGAGTCATCACTTTGAATGTGGTATGGTGTTCTATCCGCCTCACCAAACTCTTTGCGGTTCAAAGAGAGTCCTTCGCTGATTGCCTGTGGTACTCCCACTGCACGGTAATTGGAATGTTTATCAGGTGTCTCGAGACACTGAAAAGGACGATTTTTCAATTGCGGTGATGCGTTAGGGGTTGTGTTGTTTAGACATTTAGATTAAACATTGCAGGGTAAACTTAATAATGTCTAGTTGCAGCCTAATCAAGAACTGTATGATTGTAAAAAATAATATAATAACAACAACAACAATAACAATAATAATATTTATTATTATAGGCTAATAATTATTATTATTATTATTATCATTTATATTATTGTTATTATTATTGCGTGTACTTTTATTGTTATTATCATTACATTATTATTTAGCCCTATTGTTAAAATGGTGGCCATATTTGCTATGAAAAAAACTTGAAGTTTCGTGATACCCACCGACAGGTGATAATATTCGCTCATTTCCGTGGAGAAGAAAGCAGAGATTAATCAAGTTTTTGTGGGACATATTCAAACCAGCCACAACCTCAAGTCATATAGAAAACTTCACGTACTCTATACTCAACTTTGCAGAGCACTATATTTGGAAAACAACTTTGCATAATCTTGGTGGTTTAATACATTTTCACACAGATTCTACGTTGTTTATCTGAAGGATTAATCCCCATACGCTGTACATTCGGTCGTATTACAGATGGAATAGTTTAATAGAGAGTCACGTTACTATAACCGCCTTGTGTGGCCTTGCACAGCTGTTAGTCTAAGCACTGGTGGGTATGTGGAAACGTCATAACAAAAGAAGTAATGGGGAACAATATTCAGTAATGCCAACGACCTCCCGCTGTACCTCCTGCAACACAAGGTTGTTAAAAAACGATCATGTGTTGTTGCTAAATAATGTTTAGGACACAGTCCTATGTAAACAACAGATTATTATGTATTATTATATATTATTATTTATCGTCATTCATTATTATTACTTGTTATTATGCATTATTATTATTTACTATTTATTATGTACTGTTACCTATTATTAGGCTAATAGTTAACAATTAATAGTATGTAGTATTAGTAGTAGTATTATTAACCTATCATCGTGTCGTTATTATGACATTGTGAATTGGATTTACCTGGATGAATAAAGAATATGTATCAAAAAATGTTGTTATAATGTTTTTTTTAGCTTATCTGCATTACATCTGATGTATTTGTCACCGTTTTCCAGATCACGAGAAGCCAACCACGGTGATTGAGAATGGAGAAGTTCGACTGAACGGGAAGGGAAAGAAGATCCGGAAGCCCCGGACGATCTACTCGAGCCTCCAGCTGCAGGCGCTCAACCAGCGGTTCCAGCAGACCCAGTACCTGGCGCTGCCTGAGCGGGCGGACTTGGCGGCAAAAATGGGACTAACTCAAACCCAGGTACCGTACAGATTTCCGTGTTTATTGTGATCTGATAATTTCTCTGTAACTGCTAACTGCTTAACTTAGGCTATATCTGAGAGGTGTACTGTAGGCTAATGTGTATTAGGCCTATTCAGGTCAAAATGTCCCCGTTAGGCCTACGGTCTTACATTCCATAGAACATTATACAAAGATTACCACAAAACACAAAAAAGACAACAAATTGGCATTTTAATCAACTAAAGAATGTAATTAGATTAATTATTGGAATATATATTGGAATAATGTATAGGTATTGGGAATAAATGTATAGGATTATGGCTTGGTAATAGGAAATAATGTAATGTAGAAAACAATGCATTTATCCATAATATACAGAGTTAAACCAGCACTTGAAGGGCATTATTCAAATATGATCAATTTAACATTTGCCTTAATTGTGACAGAGCGCTTCCTACTAATCTTATAAGTGAGGTTTACTTCATCTATGTAAAGTTGATGTGGAATTCAATCAAACCTGGAGTGCAAAAAAAGAAATTGTTCATCTAGCATAATATACTGTAGGACCACAATGTGATGTGTTGTGACGTCTGTTGTTGATTCACATTAAAAAGGCACATTTTGGCATGGAATTTTGTCAGTAAAGGAATGATGAGACCTCCTCAATGTCACTTAAACCAAAAATACATGTTATCAATCAAAATGTGCTTTAGGCCAAAGGTGCAGTCATGGCATGTGAAATCTCACATGACTGCAGAATCTCAATTCTAAAGCTTTGTGACTATACTGTAGACTCATTAGTGAAAATGATAAGCAAAGTGTACATCGTATAAGGGGTATAACTTTGCCTGCCTACGCTTGTGCGCATTCCCATCTCATATACGTGTGCGTGCATGCACATCTGTGTCTGTATGTCTGTGTGCACGTCCGTGGCAATGCCCTCCGTTGACAGAGTGGCAACACGCAACACAAGACCACGGTGTGTAACATGTCCCCTCAGCTTGGCCTCTGTTATCCCTTAATGACTCACTCACCCCAGCTCACTTTCTTTTAACATAGATGTATCACCCCCGTTCCCATCTCCTATACAGCTCTAAGGGGTTTGCTTTAATTTTTAAGCCCTCTCTCAGGTAAATAGTTCCTTTGGTAACTCCTTACCACTCAGCCGGCAGAGCCAGATCTGTCTAAGGCCTCTGTGGGGAGAGGGGGGGGGGGGCGGTGACTGCGGCCATTTTGTCTGTCAATAGGCGTGTAGTGGAAGAGATGGTGGCGACTTTTTCTCGTGTCACGTTTAGTGTACTGAATAGTGTAAGGCCTAGGTTGGCCACATACAGCTGACACTTTCTTTGTAGAAATCCCCAGGCTTCGATACATTTGTTTCACATTTACAAAATATAGATTTATTTCTATTTTGTGACCAAAACATTTATTTTACATTTCAGATTGATATTTTGTAGCATTTAAAATGGCCCGGTGTCAAAAAGACTGCCTTGTAGGTCCAATATGCTGCAGTTTGTGAATATAACCTAAGGGAAATGTGAAGTGATGCCAAAAGCAACTTTCTACCTTTGGGGATGGACAGTAAAGTTATATTCTATTCCCCTCCACTCCTCTCCTCTCATATACAATACTTCATTTACTGTGTTCTACTGTATTCTACTGTACTCTACTGTATTCTACTCTACTCTACTTTGCTCTACTC
Source organism: Nansenia antarctica (assembly GCF_963989245.1). Lineage (NCBI taxonomy): Eukaryota > Metazoa > Chordata > Actinopteri > Argentiniformes > Microstomatidae > Nansenia > Nansenia antarctica. Next base: position 79,681,017 of record NC_137675.1, read on the forward strand.
TGCTCAGCTCTACAATATAATACCCTACTACTTACTGCGTTCTACTGTACTCTACTCTACTCTACTGTATTCTACTCTACTCTAGTAGGTTAGTATCCTCTCTATCCTCTCTATGTGAAAACTGACGGCCGTCGTTCCCCCAGGTTCAGCAGGCCACAGACAAAGACAGAAGGACAGTGGTGTTGATACAGCCACAGATAGAGTTCTAAGTAGTACCTTTGGGGATAAGAGATTATTCTCCTCAGGATAAGAGTCTATTCTCCTCAGTATAAGAGACTATTCTCCTCGGGATAAGAGAATGTGAATGTGCAGCTATATGAAAGAAAGGAAGGTGGCTCTCAGGTCATCTTGATATGGCGGTAATCCCCCTGTTGTCGTTGCACAGATAGACAGATACGTAGATACAGATCAGGGGAGGCTGGCGGAGGTCGAAATCGGAGGATGGGCTCATTGTAATGCATGGAATGGATACCACGGATGAGTAATAAGATACCTTTTGTAGTGATATGACTGAAGATATGCTGATATTACTGGAGAAGATTCAACCTTTGTCGTTGCACAGAGTACAACGAAATGTATTTATGCTCTAGGCAAGGGGTCAGAGCCATTGAAGGGTACACTGGAGCAATTAGGGGTTCGCTCAAGGACACGTCGACACGTGGCCAGCCGGGGTTTCGAACCGCCTGAGCTGCCGACCTTGGGATCGTTAGACGCCGGCTCTACCGGCTGAGCCACAGCCGCCCCCCATGCTGAAGACCCTGAAGTCGTTATGGGATGTTCATGGATACCGCTGCTCATTCCATTCCATGCATTACAATGAGCCTGTCCTCTGATTTCGACCACCACCACCACCACCCTCCACTGATACAGATAATGTGACAGCAGCTGGTGAAACCAGGAACGAGTCGCCAACCGACGGACCGTTCAGACTTTTATTCGGAACGTTTTAAATACATTTCAGAGTTGTTGAAAATCAACGACACACTCGATATAGTCAAACCAAAACACTGCAATGCAATGGATTTGGTGAGTAATCCCCACTACTACCTAGTTAGTGTAGAGTGGTGGGGATTACTCACCGAATCCATTGCATTGCAATGTTTTGGCTTGACTAGCGAGTGTGTAATTGATTTTCAACAACGTTGACATTTATTTACATTTTTCTGAATAAAAGTCAGAAGCATTTTGATTGGTTGGTGACTTGTTCCCAGTTTCACCAGCTGCTGTCACATTCGTGCATACTGTAGGATTCATATGACTGCCTGTTGTAGAGACGGGAGTGCTCTGGAGTGGTTCACACACACACTGCTAGAGGCCTCTTGTGTAGTGACATACTGAAGACTCTGAAGTCATTATGGGATGTTCATGAAACCTCATCTATATCCCAAAAACAAGTTCAGAAATATAAGTCGTAGTATTCCACTCCTCGAAGAGCATCTGTGCCGTATCAGGGATCGGTTTCACAGAAGCTTCCTAGATTAAGTATGACTTCATTTCTCCCAGCAAGCCAGCCTCAAAGCCACAACAGTGTCATAATAACTATTGTAAAATCAATGTTTGCGGGACAATCTTCTGTGCGTGAAATGAGTGGAGTGAGCCTGGATTGTCGAAAGAGATTTTTTTTGGGGGGGCTAATTACTGCTAATGGTTTTTGCTTATGGTAATATTTGCTAATGCCTTCCACCCACTGTAACCACTCAAAGTTAATACCTAATACTGCCAAACCGCCACGCGAGTTGGAATTCACGTAACTCTGAGGCAACGTATCTTACTTTTTTTGACATATATTACATAAAAACAGGTGATCAAACGCCGATATAGACAGATAACACCAGATCCCCCAGTCTGTATTTCCTGGTCTGCAGAAACGATTCTACCAGAACGTATTAACGTGGAGACTGTGCTGTCCAAAAGCATTTAGAGTGGATGGCATTACACTGTGGCTTTTGTTGTTGTGTGTATCCAATGTCGTCTGCTGTGTAAGCCAGATGTGGTATTATATATGAAGTGGGTTCTATAGATTTAATGTGCTCAGTGTTTAAGTGGATGAAACCACTCAAGAGACTTGTTGACTTACAGTAATGTGTCCCAGTAACACACACTTCAATCTTTTATGGTAATAGTTGTGTTTACAGTGGTAAGAGCCGTCCTGGGTTTAGTTTGACGCTAGTTATGCCATGGCTTAATTTTCGAATGACTCTTTTTATGACACTCATATTCCTAGAATCTAATGGTGTTGATGCTGATTGACAGTATGCATATGAATAATGCAGGTGAATAAGAATGTGATGTAAAACATGCATATTGTGCACATGAACTTACAAATTGTGCACATGAAAACATACAACACACGAACACAGTGACAAACACACACACACACACACACACAGACACACACACACAGACAGACCCCACCAGTGTCTGTAAAACTGCACACCCCTCATCCTTCTTTATCCTAACCAATTTATCCAAACACTCCTTTCCTCCCCCCTTCTCTCCCTCTCTCTCTAAAGACCGTCCTCTTTCATCCAATAACAGAGTAAACTACTTTGCACCCATGCAAAATGATGTTGATGCGCCATGCTGATTCTGAGAGAATAGAACAGAAGAAGCATTTATCCTCTTAACTGACCAAACCGCTCCCTCTCACAATTTCCAGCTATTGGTCGACCTAACGTGTCATTTAAGAGTAACATATTGACAGATAATAATAGGTTAGTGCATCTCTTTAGAGTTAAAGTGCTTAATAATCAGAATCACTTGTAGTATCCACCTCTGAGAAGCAACCAGCTGGTATCATGGGCGGTCATATGCCAGAAAAAACTCGCACGACACACACACACACACACACACTAAGGAGAGTGTACCACACACAGGCACGCACAGACGCGAGCGTGCACATACGCACACACACACACACACACACACACACACACACACACACACACACACACACACACACACACACATTGAGGTCAAGTTGGTTTTGTATAAGGCAGTGATATAACTGGCGTGTTTTTTTTTGGTCTAATTTCTTACAGTACAGTAGGCTACCTCATTATGCAACCGTTCAGACTGAGAGCCTCTGGCAGCTCCATGTTGCTGTTGAAATGTAAAACCAATACTTACAATAATGGTAACACACACATTAACAAGATGTTGATTGACGTTTGGGTAAGAAACACACGATGTTGCATTATTGTACACTGGAGGCGATTTCCCTGGGTAACGACTTCGCGATTTCGTTACCTTTTTTTATCAGTACTTTTTACAATGGTAGCTACATTTGAAGTTAAAAACACACGCGCGCATCTACTCTGACTGCAGGATAAATTAACTCAAGCCACCTCAACGGTAATTCTGTCATCGATGTGTGTGGATTGATGTTTTGTGCCGATCTCTTAGGCTATTTAATTATGTTCCCTTTATGAGCGCTATAAGCAGATATGTGGCAATCTGACTGGCGTTTTCCACTCATCTTTACAGTCAATTGGAATACATAATGAGATTTACTAGAGTGTTTTTACGACGCTGTGGGTGTAAATTCTCCAAATTGTCTGTAAATTCCCCGCGTTGTTTGGCGTAATTGAGAAAACAACCGTTAACGGAATGCCAAACAATGCCATTGCTTCGCTTGTCACAGTGTTTACAGTTATTTCTCCTGGCAACCCACCCGCCAGCATGTATCATTTGTTTCCACTGATGTAGCCTATGGAAGGAAAACTCAAATAAACTCACTTTATCCACCTCTTTTTTGTGTGTGTAAAGGGTTTAGGCTACCTATGTTGCTACGTGATTTTTTCCATAAGGGCTTAGGCCTACCGACCTATTCATTCACGACGTTTAGGATTGTTGTTTTGTTTTTACCACCAAAAAACCTAGGCTATCATCGATATAGATTCTTTGCTGTATTTGACATGGGTCTATAGGTCTACCATATGTGAAGGTGCTGCTTTCAGACCAAGATAGTTCCCTGGGCCGGAAACAACAAGGCCTATATGTTGATGTTTTCGAGGCTGAGGCTGCGGCCATGATGCCATATTGCCTAGAGTTATAATCCCCACATACCATTTAACGCTCAATTTGCCAGAATGCTGGCAGCAGACAATACACAACAGGCAGCAGAGTATTCCAATTATAGTAACATGATAACAACAACAGTGAGACCAATGAAATAATATTACACTATTTTGTAATTATTGTTATTGTTATTATAATAACTATAACAACAACAACAACAACAATAATAATAATAATAACAATAATAATTATCTATTATCATTAAGCACATGTTCTGTCTGTTTCAGGTTAAAATATGGTTTCAGAACAAACGCTCCAAGTACAAGAAGATCATGAAGCACGGCCCCGGCGGACCTGAGGGAGAGCACCTGCATCCTGCGTCGTCCCCGTGTTCCCCCGGGGGGATGCCGCCCCCCCTCTGGGACATCTCCATGCATGCGGCGAAGGGGAACCCCCCCGTGCACTCCGGCGGCTACATGAACAATTTCGGACACTGGTATCCGAGCCACCACAGCCACCAGGACTCGATGCCGAGAACTCAAATGATGTGATGGGACGTAGGGCGATGGACATTCACTCGTCCTTCGCTAGGCCTAAATAGGTCTGACTGACTTTCAGCATCTCAATTCGTGCCCTTCTGCCCTCTTTTCGTCTTCTTTGTATAATGAACCGCTTCATAAGACTTGTATAAACCTTTGAGTATTGTTTTCAAGACTGCTTTTTAAAACATTTGAGGTTTCGTTTTTGTTGAACATTGCCGTTTGAAGGTCTTTTTGTTTGGAATTCCTCCGAGGTATTTGCTTTACAAATGGACATGAAGAGGATGACTCGGCATGGGGTTTTACGCGTTGACGTGTGCTTTTGCGTCTAGCCAATGTGAGTCTGGATTTTGTATGCAGTTTCAAATAAATCGCCAGTGATCAACTATGCGCTGTACAATAATAGCCTATTTATTTTTTGGTCAAATAATCTTCCCAAAGCTTCCACAATTCGTTGGCAATGGCAATGTGAGCTTTCCACGTAAAGTAGTAAAGATGTAGCCTATGGAGTTGGATAAAACTATAGCCTACGTTGTCTCGTAACGATTTGTCTTTTTCATTCATGCAGGTTTTTTTTTAAGAATAACCCAAATCAACCAGGCGTCGACTCGATGCTAAAATGTGTTTGTGTAAATGTTATTATTATCATCGTAATTATGATTATTCGATTATAGTTCTTCGGTTACTATTCTTCTTCTTCTTCTTCTTCTTCTTCTTCTTATTATTATTATTATTATTATTTACTAATATTATTATTATTCGTTTATGTATGTATTTATTTATTAGTAGTTATTATTATAATATAATTATTATTAGTTATTAGTATTGTATTATTATTATTGTTATTATTGTTATTATTATACGTCTAACATATTTCAAGGCCCCCAACGGCGCAAGAAAGCCCACACCTCAAATAAGAAAGGGTCGTGTATTTTACCTCTGAACATCTGGACAAGCAGGGGAGGGGGGGTATTCTAACATTGTCAATGATTTTATAAAATGGGCACGTCAATTAAAGGTAATTTGGGACACAGCTTGTTAAATAAAGCTTTCACTCCAATGGTATAATTACCTGCAATTTGCAGGCTACAAAATACCCCTCTCTCCCGTGTTGAGGTTCCATAGGAACTCTATACGTTGAGGACAAGGCGCATCCATCCCTGTGCCGACATGGTAAAGGAATCGACATTTATTCAAATTACTCGCAGATGTCCCTCAGAAAGAGAAAAAAAAAGGAAAAAAAACTAGCCCATCAAACGACCATATACGTATATCGTTCGAGTACTAGGCTATAACTGCAGAAAAGACAACCCAACTGTAGTGAGTTTTCATCTTAATAAGAACGAGTGTGTGTGAGTCGGGGACGACGACGACTATAGGTGGCCCAATGTGGTTGAATTGTTGCCGTTACCTCAATCGCTCCATTCAA
>NC_137675.1:79689504-79742004 GCF_963989245.1 Nansenia antarctica
AGATGAAAAAGTGTGTGTGTATGTGTGTGTGTGACACTGTGCCTGGGCAGGCACAGGGCTAGGGTGATGCAATAGTATGTTATTTACCATTTGTTGTCGTTGTTTGTCCAAGAACACAGCAGCAACCATGTGCTTGTGATCATGAACTTGAGTCGGAGAGCGTCTCTCAGGCATTTTACATTTGCAGATAACAGCACATTCATGATTCATGATCTTCATACGATCTGACAACAGAGAGGCCCGAACCGGCCTGGCAGAAGCCTATAGCCTTAAACCATAACCAATCGAAACATTGATGGGAAGCTATTACTTTTAAACACAATCCTAATCCCTACATATTTTTCCAAAGCCATTATAGCCTATGCTGTACAGTACGGTGAAAAACATCATGCGTAGCTCCTATAACGAAACAAAACCCCAAACGTCGGTCCTGCAGCCTGTTCCCTGTGACACAGGAACGTCTGAAGCAGATGTGCTCCATTCGAAGCTGCTTTATGATAAAAGGAACAACGAAAAAAATATGTGAACAGTGATTGGTGGGACTGTCTGGAGGCCTCAGCCAATGACACGTGACCCCGTGGTCTGCTGGCAACATCAAAGGGCCTGTGGAGCTGAGATGAGAGGCGGATGGCGGTCTGTTATAATCCTGCTTGACGCAGGTCACAGAAGTAAAGTCTTTACTGTCGTTTCGGAATCCATCTCAACGTTGAAGACGGGATGTGTCCGTTGTATGCGTTTTTAAATCTGAGTTAAAACAGAAGGGAACAGCCGTTGAGTTTGGACTTGCTTTTATTGGGTTGATGATAAACAGAAATGATAAAATAAAAAATACATGTAAAAAAAATAGAACTGTAAGTATTGGTAGTGGGTACATTTTGTATTGGTAGTGGTAGTGTGTACATTTTTATTAGCAGTGTATTCAACTACTATCTTTCCTTCTCTCTTTCTTTCTTTCTTTCTTTCCCTCTTTCTTTCTGTCTTTCTTTCTATCTTTCTTTTTCTCTCTCTCTCTGTCCTCCACACTCTTTCCCCCTCTTCCCCACAAATTCCACCGACCTTGGTCGTGTGGTCATTAAACGATCCATTCATTCATTCATTCTCTTGTCCATGCTTTCATAGATACCACTATATTTGCATTTCAGCATCATATTTGGAGGCACCTCTCATATACAATACTGTACAGCTAGCTCCATAACTTTAACTTCAACCTTTTGTACATTTTAGGGGGCATTTAGCAGACGCCTTTATCCAAAGTGACTTACAAAAAGTATATTTGTCCAAGTTAGTGAATCATCTATACATCAGTCGTTATTTTTTTATTTTTTTATTTTTTTTAAATCTGTGCCTGTGGCCATCACAGTGCTAGAAGATTTTTATTTTTTTATTTTTTTATTATTATTTAAATTTACAGTAGATAAACTGTACAGTGGGTTAGTGGGGATGAAGAGGGACAAGTGACGTTGCAGCCTGAAGAGAACTGTGTCATAACTATGTTATAACTACAGCCGTGAACCTCCTGTAACCACATACTACAGTGTTACGTAATTAACATAACACAGGAGAAGATCTAGCAAATGCAGCAAATATCTATTGTGTATAATATCAAACATCTTCCTCTTTTTTTTTTACGCTCAGTTGTCTTCTCTCTCTCTCTTCTGCGTCCTCTCTTTCTTTTCATCTGTCCCTGTCTCGTTAGGTAGGCAGTCGCTTCTCCAGGTCGGTATGCAGGGCTAGTGCCTGGAGCAAGCGTGCATTTCGTCTTTTTCGCCCCCTCCCCTTCCCAACTGTCTCTCCCACTGACTGTTCTCTCTCTCTCTCTCTCTCTCTCTCTCTCTCTCTCTCTCTCTCTCTCTCTCTCTCTCTCTCTCTCACTCTCTCCCTCCCTCTCTCTCTCTCCCTCCCTCCCTCTCTCCCGCTCTCTCTCTCTCTCTCTCTCTCTCTCTCTCTCTCTCTCTCTCTCTCTCTCTCTCTGTCTCTTTTATCTTGCGGCAGTGTGTTATTAAAATTCAGAGACTCCAGTGTGTCTGCCTGGCTGTCACCTCCCACAGCCCCTTCACACGCACCGCAAAGTACACACACACACACACACACACACACACACACACACACACACACCACAAGCACACACTCACACACACACACACACACACACACACACACATACACACCACAAGCACACACTCACACACACACACACCACAAGCACACACACACACACACACACACCACAAGCACACACACACACACACACACACACACACACACACACACACACATACACACACACACTCACACACACACACACACACACACACACACACACACACCACAAACACACACATACACACACACATACGCGTTACGCCCCAAACCAGGGCAGGCCCTCCTGACTCAGACTAGACCAGGAACACAGACAAACCCTCAGACAGTTTCACTCACTTAACCCCTGACATACCAGACAAACTAGAATAACTGAACATATGACATCTACACTACGCTTATGACTTCTGTATTCTGTGGACAGGCGAGGCTTGTGGAGGTCATTGTATTGCATGGAATGGAATGAGGAATGGTATCAAACACGTGTGTGATTTCTACCTCCAACAGCCTCCCCTGAAGTTGTGGATCTGTAAAAATGCAAAGAGACAGGGCGCTTGGTGGCGTAGCACACTTAGGCGTCAGCCATGTAATTGCAGGGTTTCCAGTTTGATTCCGGTCGCCGCCATATCCTGCCGATGTCATCCCTCCTCTCTCTCACCCATCCTCCTTCCTGTCAGTCTCTACTGTCTCTATACAAATAAAAACAGAAATGTCCTAAAAAAAGAATACATTTTTATTTTATGTTTTTATTAATATGTAAAAAGTACAAAGAGACAGCGGTGGAGAGTACAGTGACAGTACAGAGAGAATACAGTACAACCTTTAAAATGGAAAACAACAAGGATGTACAATAATTCCGTCTCAATAGAGATCAAGCCCTGTTTTGCCATATAGGGTGTTTTATCAGTAGGTACAGTGTGTGTCATGGCTCTGCCATCCAGCTGAATCACAGATGACCTTACAACTGTTCCACGGGATCATTTGTTTGAACTAAGTTTCGATGGAACCACCATTTGAATGTTGTCTGTATGGTTTTGTTGTCATTTCCATGTCTGGCAAAGGTTCAATGTGTGTGTGTGTGTGTGTGTGTGTGTGTGTGTGTGTGTGTGTGTGTGTGTGTTGTGTGTGTGTGCTTGTGTGCGTGTGTGCACGTGATGTGTGTGTGCCTGTACATGTGCGTGTGTGCCTGTACATGTGTGTGTGCCTGTGCGTGCATGCATGCATGTGTGTGTGTGTGTGTGTGTGTGTGTTAATCATTCGTTTAATTCAGTCATTTATTAACCAAAGTCATCAGACAAAGTAACTGGTCAAACTTTTTAAACAACCAAATCATCCTCATAATTATTTAATCTAAAAGACATGGAAAGATCAACGGAACACAATAAATGAGAGACCATTAAAATAGAAACAGATTCAATAAAACATCTTTATTATTCACACCAAATAGCAAATATGATACTGTACTTCCAAATGCTACTGTACAGTCTCCAGCACCAAAGTGGCTACATTGATATATTCTGAAGACCATAAAATTGTTGCAAATTGTTGAATTATAAATAACAACCTGAGTTTATCATACGTTCAGCACCGACTTAGTGGAAAATACATTTTGAAATTATTTCATGATATTTATAAGCATCGTCAAATAGGGTGAAGTAGATGTCATCTATTTAAACATAGATAAATAGTAAAACATATCTCTGAAGCACTTTCTATGAGGCACACATATATAATGCATTACAACTTATTATAGACATGGGTGATGCCTGATAATATCTTCATAATAGATCATTATGACTGTGATCTAAGTAAAGTATTACTCATACCTCTGTACATGAAACGTACTGGAAGTACCACACATGAAAACATAATGTTACTCCAATATATGTGTTTGATCATATTGTAATAGGCAGGTAAGAGGGCGAACGTTCTGAGAGTAGATTTGCATAGCCACGGTTCAAAGTGTCTGAAACTTTATTGTTCTTCTCGTGATGTACACAGTAGGCTGCTGTAAAAATGAAAGTGCCATCAAATAGGCTATTGTAACCATTTCAAATATAAAGTATATAAATCTCTCAAACAAAGCACACAATGAGCTACTGATGATATCCACAACCCAGAATCATAGATTGTCTTTACATGGGTCTAAATCCATTCTTGTTGTAGCCTACATTGTCTCTTTAAAAAAAAACAAAAAAAAAACAACTAAGTCAGATCCATCAAGTAGCCCATAGCATCAGGCTAAACGTCCACGATGAACATATTAAGTCCACCATAACTACACACAAATCCCATTCAATGTGTAGACCTACAAGCACCATAAGCTTCACCTCCAGTAGAGTATCCATCCATGTACTAGGATCCAAAGCTCGTATAAGCGTTCTGTTTGGGTCAGTACACCGCTCCTATATTCTGGGCAGGCGGTGTATGATGAACGGTCCCAGAGTGCGGTAGAAGAGAGCTCTGCTGGGGCTGATACCACTGATGCTGGTTGTAGTCTTCCAGATAAGACGGCGAGGAGTTCATTGACGGCTGGGCGGCCTGCCCCCTAGCGGCGGAGTCTGGCAGTGTGTTGTTGTTGTTGTTGTTATTGTCCCAGACGGCCGCGGTGGACGGGGACGGCGGCGAGTTGCAGGCCATGGAGTCGCTGGCGTTGGGGCTATGGTCGAGCGGTATTTCGCCGCTCTTGTATATCTTCTTGAATTTGGACCGCCGGTTTTGAAACCAGATTTTGACCTGCACAGGAAAAAGAACAACAACTTTGCTCAATACACATAGAAAATGCGAGGTTGGAATGTCTTCTAGAGAAATGTCGGTTTAAAAGCTTCTTTTTTCTTTTCTTTTTCATAACTGAGTTATCTAATTTTACACTGGGGTATTTAGAGTCGTCATCAATTATAATATATAGGCTATAACATTGTATGAACAGGTAACAACAACTTTACCAACAGTTCATTCACAACCGTGTGTGTGTGTGTGTGTGTGTGTGTGTGTGTGTGTGTGTGTGTGTGTGTGTGTGCGTGCGTGCGCGTGCGCGTGCGTGTGTGTGTGCGTGTGTGTGTGTGTGTGCGTGCGCGTGCGTGCGTGTGTGTGTGTGTGTGCGTGTGTGTGTGTGTGTGTGTGTGCGTGCGTGTGTGTGTGTGTGTGTGTGTGTGTGTGTGTGTGCGTGCGTGTGTGTGTGTGTGTGTGTGTGTGTGTGTGTGTGTGTGTGTGTGTGTGTGTGTGTGTGTGTGTGTGTGTGTTGCCTGAAATCTCTCTCTCTCACCTGTGTTTGAGTCACCCCGAGTTGGGCGGCGAGCTCGGCCCGTTCCGGAAGCGCCAAGTACTGAGCCTTCTGGAAGCGCCGCTGCAGCGCAGCCAGCTGGTAGCTGGAGTAGATGGTCCGAGGTTTCCTGATCTTCTTGGGCTTCCCGTTGACCATCCGTACCTCCGGCTCTGGCTCTTCTTCCTTCACTGAAAAGTAAAGACAGGAAAGGATATAACTTCGGGGGCGTCGTTGATTTAGCCTAATTTAATAGAATATATTGGGTCCTGATTGAACGCAGTCTTATGGCAGATATACGCCACTACAGTGCATTATCTGGGTGAATGCACTGACTAATTTTATTTATTTATTTTTCTAGAAAGTAAACATGCTTGTCGACTTACATTTGCACCCGAGGCTCAGTCGACTAGCCTAATTATGCCCAGTTCGGTGCACCAAAAATATATCTCCAAATGTCAAAGAAATTCCAACGCCCCTCTAAACATACAATTTCGGTCTACGCCATAGTGGTGAGATAGATTTATTGGTTTCTTTGTGTAGCCTTTAGGCTATTCGTGTTCTGGTGGGTTGTTTTCACGTGTATGAAGCCGCGGTGTATCCTCCCTCCCAAGACTCAGGCCGGCGCCAGGAAGCCTCGCGTGATAGCAGCAGCACGAGCCCGTCTAGGTGAGTCAGACAGCGGCGGGAGGGACAGACTGACTGACATGTCGTGACACCTGCCGCTCCTCGCGCCCCCGGGGCAGGGCTCAGCCCTCGGCCAGAACACAACAACGACTCTTTCTGGAATGCCATCGCCACCAGCTCGACGGGTTTTGTTGTTTACGCTTGTAAACATCTAGCATTTACATGATAATAACACAATAAAAGGGAGGTCTCTCCTAATTATCATTACGTTTTAAAGGGCTAGGTTTAGCGCCTTTTGGTGAATAAAAAAAGCCTGTTACATTTGGGCTGAGTGTTTAGCCTTAGTTAACATTTAAAAGGACAATTGACGTTGGCAGCCTATTAGATCATGTCAATGATGTCCATGTTTAAAAGATGAATATCGACCTATTAGTCTAATGATTGAAAGTCGTGGTAATGTGATAATAAATGGAATTATGTTGGTTTAGAAGTCTAAACGGTTGTAAACCTAATGGTTACAGGCCTGCATGACCAATAAAGCAAGTTGTCTTTAATCAAAACAAAACGTGTGCACACAGGTCACCTTTAGATGTAGGCCCATATTCAGCATGCCTAAACAGTGGTATTTAAACGTATAGGCCTAGACATTTTCTCTGCAACACTCTGCTTCATGCTGGGAATCCCTTACTCCAAACCACCATCATCACAACAGCACTTATACAACACCTACTCAGAATACACTCTTCCATATGCATGCCCAAGGCCCATGTCACCTTTAAACATGGCAGAAGACTGTCTGTAGGATAGCAATAATCGGACGGTTTTATGTAGACTATATTCCTGCTTCGATTAGGTTGTTATTGTCGTTATTCATATTGCAATTAGGATGTTTATGCATATAAACACGTCACATTGGCCTACTGAAAACATCAACGAATAAAGGCCTACGTGTGAATAGAGCAAAACTTTTGGTTAGGATAAATATATCTTTAAAGGCATGGGAAAATGATGGGAAAATATGCTCTGCTTTTATGTGCCGCGCCTATAGATTTAAGTTTCGGGTTGATTTCAAACCACATAGTGTGGGACTATTGTTAAGTAGTTGGTTTGGATTACCAGAACTATGCCTATGCACAGTCAGGAGGAAAGAAAACAAATTGCGTAATAGCCTACAGTTCTCCTCTCTCCTGGAGAGGAGCCTAAACGAACGCTATTAAAACCCCACCTTTACGCCTATGTGTATTCACTTTAACAGTTTATTTTACCAGGTTAACATCTTAATATATAATGTTATGGCAACTGTTTTTTTTGTTTAAAAATAAAAATAAAATAAAAAGCATCGCATGCGTAAATCTTACCGATATCTTGGGGAGGTGACTGTGCGTCACGGTTATAGTGACCGTACTGTCTGTATGTTTGGGGATACGGGTATTCCGATTTAGCCGTGTATGCCGCCGATGGCCCCATTCCGTTTAGATTGTAGTGGTGGTGATACGCGTACGGGTTCATTGGTTGTGAGTAGGTGGACTGGCCGGGGTAGTAGTCGTGGTGGCTGTGCGCCGCCGTTTGGCCGCTGTAGAGACTCATGTCCGTGGACGAAGACTCCGGTAACGTCGGGGAATCCTTGACGGCCTGGTGACAGCTCACAGCACCGCGTAGATCGGACGAGAAGCTCGATACCTTCTTCTCAAAACCCTCTCCATTCATCGTGTGCGTGCCCCCCAACAGAATGTATAATAGCTCCCCTCACAAAATAACTCCCAAGTAGAATGGTGGTTTTCACGGTTTTTGGAGACGCAACAAGTTTCTTTGAGAAACAATAAAAAATAAAAATAAAAACATAAGCCTAAAGCCCTTTCTATACCTTCGAGATTCAAGAGACAAAAACTAAAAGCGTACAGAACGTTGGATTCCTCGCAGAGTATGACTCCCTCGTCTCCACTGCGGCGGCACCAACCCAGTTGAACTCTAAATTACAGAGCGAGGGAGCGGATGCTGCCTTCCTATTGGTCCCCGAGTCTCCCTTTGCTCTCTGCCTGCCCCGAGGGCCAACGCGGTGTCGCCAGTGAGACTCCTCTCCTCTCCCCACCAAAACCACCGACCTCCCAAAACCAGAGGCCCATAAACTTAGCTCTCACTGGGAAATGTATAATGTTTTTTTTTTTTTTTTACCCGGTTGGTATAAGGTAAGATATAGCCACCAGCCAAGAAGTGAGTTATGCGCAAGTCAGAGGACATTATAATACAATCATATGGATATATGTTTTTAGTTTTTTTTTTTTTCTAGCACCAGGGGAGCCCCCCCTCCCAAATTTCGTTGTTTGGTACCTGTACTATATCAATGACAATAAAGACCATTCATTCATTCATTCATTCATTCATTCATAGGCCTCTTTTGTTTCAGGCGCATTCGAATGCAGACAGCCCAGGGAGCTTTATATGCGTTAACAGATCGATTTGATAAACCCTATGTTGGGCGACATTTTACTTTCCTCCGCGGGACGAGGTGTGGCATCGCACATTATAGCCTAGAGGACCGCCACAGTAGGCCTATACTAGCCCCCCAGGGAAAGTATCACATTAATGTAGCCTGAAAGACTGTTAATTAAATTAGACGGTGTCATTCCCTCGTTCCTTAGTGGCCAAATCCTGTGCGTCAGTGATGGGTCCTTGTGGAGAAGTGGTTTGCAGACCAGTTATTCTGCTTGTCATTATTACTATACGGACACGAACTTACAATAGGCCGGAGGCTTAAAAGTAGCCGGAACATGAAGACCCCATATATAGTTAGCGTTTATAGACCTGCCTATCCCAGTGACAAGACTCCAACATTGTCAATCTTCATCAACGTACTTTTTCACCCCAAATGAATGTATAATTAAAAGAACTCTGAAACTCAAGCAGGTCTGCCACAGTCGTAATAGCCCTGGAAGGCGTGGATTTGTAGGCCTATTTTGTGTAACTGTGTGTTGAACATGTCCATGTAAACCTCGTCAAACAAGCGGACGAGTTATGTGTTGTTTATTAACGCTGCACTCAGATTGCGCTGCACTCCAAGATCCTCTATTTTGGGGACATGATACACTATAACTATATAATGCATTTGGTACAGTGTATTAGCCTATATATTGTGAGATATTAATTGATAGGTCATGCATGGCTTTGTTGTAACGGGACAGCTTTTAGTAGGCTACAGACATTCAAGTGACGCAATTGTGACATCATCAAAGTATTTTGGACATTTTCCACATTTCGTGGCTCAGTTTTGAGTTTCATAATTGCGAAATGTATCGCTTACTCTCTTTCATAGACCTCTTTTGGACAAAGCCTAATGCAAAACAGAGACGGCAACGAGGAGAATGTGAGTGTGAGAATTGATGTGAAATTGTTAAATCTTACACTTTTATTTTGTTTATTATTATGGATGCTGAGCAGTGAGTTAGTGAACAGAAATGTTGGCCTATTGAGTCGTTAATCATTCAAATCCTGCAATGAGGATCTTCGATTGGACCCTTCGCTCAACCTTAAACCCTTAAGGTATATTATGCCTATACGGGAAACCTTCAAACGGACCTGAACTGTGTGTTTCTTCAGGCAACTGGTCCATGTGACCGCGTCCTATTCAGCCTGTTGTTTTGGGATGAGGGGGGGGGTCCGCATTAAAACGGCCACACCCACCAGCTGGTCTTCTCGCAAACATTAGACCTACCGTTGGCTGGCTTCACCTGTCCTTATACTGCATTGAGTTTACGTTTATTTTAATGTTTAGAGCATTTTAAAGGTAGGTAAAAACTCTGTAGCCTACGGATAATACAAAAGTAGCCTACCAATATTATACAACATTTTAGCCTGCTAAACCTGCGGTACGCTTTGTCTGTACTGTACCTGCATTGATTGAATATGGGCCATAGAGGGCCATTCACTGGGTTGACCAAAGACCGGCGGTCTCACTGATGTGTTTGTCCGTTTCTTAACGGCCGTTCAGCGGGAGTAGCCTAGTGCGGCTGCATGCACGATATTGAACACTAATACTAATACTAACTTACTTACTTACTTACTAACTTACTTACTTATATACGTTACCTTATTTTTATTGTGTTTTTTTGTATCTGAATGCTGCAATGTCAATGTTGAGGAACCAAAAAATAATTGTACTCTAGCTAAGATGTAATAAAAGCGATTCTCATTCTGATTCTGGTGTTATTCAAGTTATGCAACGGGTCGGGAAACAACTAAGAAGTCACACATTTAGGTAGTTAGGCCGAGATGTTCTTCTGTGGTTTTAAGCCACCTGATCAATGACAGAACCATTGCACAGTTGCGCTTGTTCACCTTTTACTCGCGCATGCGCGTAAAAAGGTCGCGTGGCACTACGGACCACCAAACATCAGATAACATGTGATAACACAATATTGCTGGACGCAGTCATGTTTGACACTGAACACTGTGTTTGAGTGAGGATTATACTTTGTGTAACTGTGTTTCAAAGTTATTGGTGATAGGTCTATTTAATCCAATGTCAATCCATTAATATTGAAGCTGCTGTTTATGTCCTGTTTATGTTATGCTCCAAGATGAATTTCACTACTTAGGGACAGAATACACTTTACAATGCATTTGGTACAGGTTAATTATATTCGAGAACTGCATATTGATAGGGTATTGCTTGGCTATAACTACATATAGCGACTATAGCGACTGCGTTAATAGCACAGGCTTGGATTTCACAAAGACGCAATTGCAGCATATTGTGCGTTTTGGATAGTTTATGTCACAGTTTGACTTTCACTTATCGGAAGATGATTGTGTCTCTCAGGGTTCGAGTTATAAGCTGATCTCTGTAGGGGTCTCCAAAATAACAGTGCGAAATGTTCTCATGCACGCGCGAATCATGCCCACACAGCGATGGGACTTACAAGTTTTAATTAGCTATAGGCAGTAGCGGATTAAGGTGGTCAGTGGCCCTAGGCTACTCCTTTGTGTGAGGACCCCCCGCCCCCATACACAAGCCTCCCCCCTCCCCAAAATATACAACTCACGAGCACCCTGCACACACACCACTCATAATGCTTTACCATAAAACACTTAAACACTTTAATAACACAATAACACAACAGTGTTAATAATGCAAAGAATTTAAAAAAAAAGTTCAGTGCATTCAGTTCTGTCTCAATAGAGACAGAACTGAATGCACTGAACTTTTTTTTTTACGTCATTGCTCTCCACTCCCACGTCATTGCACTCCCACGTCTCCACGTCATTGCTCTCCTCTCCCGTTGTCTCTCTGTTACTGTCCTGTTGTCCGTCTCTCTGTTGCTCCCCTCAGCTCTAAATGACAGAAATGAATTAGCTAATTAGTTGGCATGTAAACATATAGTTAGGGTTGGGTACAGTTTGGTGACTTCCGGTTTGATGAGGCAGTGAATAGTCGTGTGCGCGGAGGGCTCCGATAAAACTTGTAATATAGACTTTTCTACCGACTTTCCCACCTCACAAAACTGTCTGTACATTTATAATAGTTTGCGTTGAACTTTTAAAAGTTGTTACGGGTAGATGAGTAGCTTGAGACAGAGACACTACTACTACTACTACTACTACTACTACTACTACTGTATGTATATACTCCTGTATAGCTAATGAATGAATGTTTGCTTCTCAATAATAGGCTAGGTGCACGATCTCCACTACTTCCTGAAAGGCAACTGGTATATGAACATATCCTGTCTCACTCTATTGGTTTAATTGATTAATCAGCTGTGCACTGTGTGTTCCAACGGTTTACCGCACAGCTGATTAATCAACCTTTTGCTGTTGCACAATATTCTACTGCGCCCCATGGTGTCTTGGTGGTGAAGTGCAGGCAGTCAAAGGCCTACTGTCATTCACAGGAGATTAATGGTGCGCGTAGCTCTTTTGGAAAACGTGTTTATTTTACAATATTTATCATATAAATTAAATAATATTCATTACATTGACATTTTGATCAAATAATAGTTGTGGTAATGTATTATTAGCGACCCCCACAGATTTTTGATTTTACTGCCTTCATGGGAGCTCAGAGAGTCTCAGACCATCTCTATGGGAGCTCAGCTCCCATTGGCTCCCACATAACTCGAACCCTGGTGTCTCTAAAATGGAATGAATAGAGAATGGAAGATAATATGAGTAGCCTAATTGCCTACATTTAGTTTGTTAAAGCCTATATTATTCTAAAATGGATAATGGAATGCCATTGTTTCGTGTGATTGATTCCTGGGAATAAATGACATGTTTTGTAATAAGAATCTGATGAACATTAAGATTAAAATCTCTCTCTCTCTCTCTCTCTCTCTCTCTGTCTCTCTCTCTCTCTCTCTCTCTCTCTCTCTCTCTCTCTCTCTCTCTCTCTCTCTCTCTCTCTCTCTTGTGAGCCTAAGCAGGCCCTAGAGCCTGTCCCAGAGGTGGCCCTCTACAGGAGGAGACTAGGGAAGCAGGTGAGTGATAAGATACAGGACCACAGATCCAACGCCATGTTGAAAATCTCTGTCACACGTGTTTAATATCATTACCTCATTCCAATTCCCTGTATTACAATGAGCCCGCCCTCCGATTTCTACCTCCATCAGCGTCCCCTGATGACCACACAGCTGTGTTGGATTTAGATTTGGATTGGATTGGATTGGATTTAAAACAGATCCACTGTTTTAGTGACGATAAAAGACATGCCTGATTATAAATCACAGAACTTCTCCTCCAGCTCCACCAGAAGACCCCAGATTTCGACCTGTCGGACCCCAGCATGAGGGTGATGGACAGCAGCTACAACCCCCTCCATGACAAGCACCTGAAGGGCTTCTTCCGCCAGCCGGAGAGAAAGAGGCGCCTGGTGAAGAAGGGCCTCATCACAGCTGATGAGAATGTATAGGACCCAAACCCTTAACCCATCCTGTTCATTCATAATGCCATTTTAGCAGACACATTTCCCCCCAAAGACACTTACATTGAGTGCAATGATCCACAACCATACTGTCTCTTGAATGGGTACATGCTAAGTTGGATGCTTGGAACAGCCTGACCCTGGTGTCACCCTATTGAAGTTGAGATTTAAAATGGTTTGGGTCAAGGTTAGGGTTATGGTTATGGTTAGGGTTTAGGGTCGTCCCAAGGATCTCACTTAGCGTCTACCCTCTAGAATTGCTCCTTTAATTAAATATGTCTCATATATGTCACGTTCTAATGCTTTGGTCCGCATATCGGGATCTGATGTAACGATCAGACTTTTCTTTAGAAAAATGTGAATACATTTACAGTTGTTGAAAATCAATGACACATCGCTAGTCAACTAACACAGCTTGTTTTGTGCGCCTGCTAACAATGTAAAGTAGTGTTCTAGTTAACTAGGTAGCAGTGGGGATTACTCACCGAATCCACTGCATTGCAGTAGTTTGGCTTGACTAGCGAGTTTGTGTTGTGATTCTCAACAACGTTGAAACGTAGTTCCATGTTTCAAAAGAAAAGTTTGTGAACATTTTGATTGGTTGCCGATATGCGGACCAAAAGACTAGAACGTGTCACATATGGCTCCTGTGTTCCAGGTGCTGTGTACTCTGAAGGAGTACAGTCACTATGGGAACTATATTAAATCGGTCCAGCTGCAGTGGGAGAAGCAGTACTACACCAATCAGGTTGGAGCGGTTTGCCTTCATCACACACCTATGAAAATACAAAGCTAAACTGTTCACTGTTGAGAGGTGTCTCAATGCCATTTAGATGTTGACTCTGTATGCAGTGACTGTTGCTCACGCCCCCTCCCCCCTCTCTCTGTCTTGTAGAAGCGGCTGCTGAGGCAGTTTCTGCTGCTGCAGGAGAAGGGAGGCGTTTCAGCCAACATCTCCGCGGTGGACATGAGAGACTGGCTTATCGCCAAGGGACGGAAATCTTTCAGGATGAGGTGAGTCTCACTTTTCAACCCGAATTTCCTTTCCACATAGTATATAATCACCAAGTATTGAACCATACTGTCAGTGACAGCTGGCCATCTTCTGGTAGGCTCTGGGTTCTTCTGTAGGTTCTCTAGCAGTAGGGAAGCAGAGAGATGTTATAATTAAGCAATATCACACAAGCACAGCACGGCTGTGATTCGGCTGTAGGTACAAGGCCGCAGGCCTATACAACAGTTCTACAAGCGCCATTTATTAGTTAACAGTAATAAGCAACAACAGATTATGATTTGTTTGTGTATTTAATCATTTATTTGGCTCCACCAACACAAATAGTTCCGCAACTGAACTTGCTCTTGAACTTGAACTGGACTGTTGCCAAGCACCCTGAACACAAACATGTTCCTGTAGTTTCACGTTACCGCAGGCTAGCTATTTTGTATCATGTACATTTATCTGTACGTTTCCAACCAGTTGCAACCAGTGACATAAGAGTCTGTTGACTGTCGCTTTGGTGGCATGTGTGATTCTGACGAGTTAACATCAAAGTTTGAAGTCAAAGTTGTATCTGATGCAACCTTTAATGCAACCTAGCCTAATTAACGGTAATGTAATAGAACACCTGTGCAGCGGAGTGATACATATAGTTAAAGGCTGTATATAAGCCCTCATGGAATGCCTCTTGTCCAATCAAATTGCTGGGTTGGAACTAACTGTTGTATAATGGTGTATGTTCTGTTGTGTGTGAAGGTTTCAGAAGGAACTGAGGGACGATAAGAACCTCTATGTGGCTGAACTGGTAAGGAAGATGGAATCTCATATCCTGAACTGTCAGATTTGACATCCCTTCTAGTGTGAACAATATAGGCTGAGTTTCCCATGTTATCTTGGGGCTGCAAGAGATGCATTATGTAGTGATATGTTATTTTAAAACATACAACCTAGTTTCTCCAGGTCTCTCTTTGAAATGCCCACTCAATGAGAGTAACCTGAACAACTCTGCCTATGTGATTGTGAGCCTTCCGCTGACATCGCCATATGTGACACGGTCTGGTGAAAAAGGTCCACATGGCAATATGACAAACAACAGTTTTAAGATCACTAAATACTTTGAATTTGTGAATAGGATTCACAAATCCTAGATAGATACATGGCTTATAAACAAACGTACGTTTTAGGACGTGTTCCAAAGCAAGGACTGTGTGATCATCTATTTACCTGTAGTTATGTGTTTTTAGCATGTGTATGTTATATCAGCATGTTGTGATGTGCTAAACATGCAGTTAGACGTTCGTAGCGATGTTCTTTCTTAGCTGCTAGCTAGCTACCAACGTGATGGTAGCAAACGAGTCTGTTTGTTGATTAAGAGCGATTTTTTCTCCGGTACTTGGTTTGAGGTGTTCATTCAAATAAGGATATCTTAACTAATTTTCAAATGACATTGCCCTACTTGGGGACTTTTTCACCAGACCCTGTCACATATGTTATTGTGTTCTTCCTCTCTCCAGGCGTAGCAGGTGAGGCTGCGTCTCAAGCTGGAGGAGCTGGAGAGGGAGGTGTGCAGGGAGAGGAGGCTGGAGCGGAGGATCCCCTGGGCTCTGGTCGGACAGGTAAGGAGACGCCACTCACCACTGATACTGATCACTAGTTGGATCACGCTACATTTCTATCGGTGTATAGTTTACCTGTCCTTCTGTTCTTTCTCTGTTTCTACAGTATTGCCTCCTCTCTCACTTCCTCTCTTTCATTCTCTCTTTCATTCTTGCTCTCTCTTTTTCTGATTCTCTCTCTCACACACACACACACGCTCTCTCTCGTCGCTCCCTTCCTCCCTCTCTCTCTCTCTTTCTTATTTTGACTCTCTTCCCCTCTTCTATCCCACACAGAGACCTCAGGACCCAGACGCTTCTTCCACCAGTCAACTGGTCTCTGAGTTCCTCCAGACATCCAGGATTCCTTCTGTCATGACCTACCTGCCAGGGACTGCCTTTCCTGCTGAGGCTGTCAGCTCAGCCCCCTCTACCAGACATGCGTCTGTGGTAAGTCATTCTGTCGTTAACGTGATCCCGACTCTCACTCTCTTTGGAGGCCAGAGAGACTTTTCCAGGTGGCTGTGTTGGCTCTGCTGAGAATAGGAGCCCAAAACTGCTTAGTTTCACTCCATAAGCCTATGGCTGACATAAGCGTTTCTGGAAGGCATAACATGTCTAGGAGATTCTGTACAGTATTTAACACATTATCTGCCACAGATACCAAAAGCCAGTGTTGTGGATATTATTGGGATCAAATATTCATTCATCAATTGTAATTTAACTGACATTTAGATATGAGTTGAATGTCTTGTGTTGGGAGTTTTCATTTGTGTTCAATGATTGGGAAATGTATTGATCCATACAGGTATCTGTCACTGCAGTTGTAATGAATGTTGTTTTTGTTTACCTCTCCACTGTGCCTCTATGTTGTTTTTGTTTACCTCTCCTCTGTACTTCTATGTTGTTTATACACATCTTGTTCTGTGTTCTATGCTGTTTACAAACCTCTTCTTCTGTCCTCTATGCTGTTTACAAACCTCTTCTTCTGTCCTCTATGCTGTTTACAAACCTCTTCTTCTGTCCTCTATGCTGTTTACAAACCTCTTCTTCTGTCCTCTATGCTGTTTACAAACCTCTTCGTATATCACAGTTTACCGTTAAGGATCTGCTGACTCTCGTTGGCAGCATAAAGTGCTCTTTAGTGGACGAGGTCAGAGGTCACCTCACCCCTGCTCTGGCTGAGTACGCTTGGCGGAGAGGGACCAAGTCCTCGGAGAGCATCCTCCCCGCCAGCGATCCATCGGACCCAGCCACCGCCGCCATCTCTCTCAGCCCGGGCCAGCCCTCTACAGAGGCCTCCCCACGCCTCAGCCCCGATCAGGACAGCCAGACAGAGAGAGCCACACCAGACGTGTCCTCGGAGGTGTCTCTCCCCTCCGTCTTTGAGAGGGCAGAGGGGCTGGTCTACAGTGTCATCTGCAAGTCAGACACCATAGTGCAGGGGTCAGTGTTGGATGTGAAGGTTAAGGAGTCTTCAACTCCTCGCAGCACCTCGCCTACTCCTATTAAGGCCTCCTCATCTCCCATGAGAGGCAGCTCCGTTCACACCAAAGACAGCCTTACGGACATCCTCCCTTATAGGGTAAACTCCGCTACCTCCACCAGAGACAGCCCAACTCCTACAAGGGTGGATTTCACCCTGGATGAAGTCATCTCTGTTTTTACCACGGAGAGGGTACTGTCTTCATCACCCATGTTGGATGCGGCGCTCCTGGTTCAACATCACTCCCCTGGCCACTCCTCCTCTTCCTCATCCAACGAGACGTTGCCTTGCATCTCTGTTGGGACTACATCTGAGCCCTCCTCCCTCTCTCTCACATCACCTCAGGGCTCCACTCTGCTTGCAGCCATCCATGCTGTAAAGTCCTGTGTAGATGGCAGCCAAAAGGCCATTTATGTTCCTCTGGCGCCACCTACTGGGCGTGCTGCATCAACCTCTGACCTGAGTGAGGCAGTGAAGGAGATCTTGAGGAAGAGCCAGGAGGAGGCTGTGTTACAGGGCCTGGGTGGGGATGTCTCTGCTTTGTCAGACCAGCAGCTCACTGACTCCATCGTTGAGGTGCTTTACCCCAATCTCCAGGACAAGATGGAGTCAAAGAGAGAGCTGACATTGTGTTCCAGCTCTCAGGTCAGCTGCAGGCTCACCCCCTGTGAGGGTGAGAGTGGACTGGAGCTCCAGGAGTTCTGTGATCCACTGTCGGAATGTGTCCTGTCTCTCCTGGAGGATACATATGGCTCAGACGGGGCCCAAAGCCTGAAAACAGAGAAATACATTTTACAACAACAATTGACGGACCCTTCTTATCAGACACTTCTCATTGGACCCCACACCAACAACGCAGATGTGATTGTCCTTGAAGTTGCAGTGGAGGAGCATTCTGCTGAGGGTAGTCTCCCACACAGAAGGCCTCATAAGCAGGAGGAGCCTTCTTGCCCCTCCACCGCCAGTGATGAGCAGCTCAGGGTCTCCAGTCCCACATACCAACTTCTAGACGGGGTGGTTGGTAAACTAGCCATGAAGCTGCTTCTCCAGGGCCTGGGCCTCCCTGAGCATCACACCAGCGAGACCAAGCTCTCTGAGGACCTGGAACACCAGTATGAGCTGGTGCAGAGGCTGTGTCCTCTATTGGTCATGGCAACTCTGGCCCTGGATACACCAACAGCAAAAACAAGCAATTCCATTACTGGCCACGTGTGTGACAGAGCCTGTGAGGCCGTCGTCAACATGGACCCGTCAGATGCTGCCGAAATGTGTCAGGCGATCAAAAAGGCGATGAGTACGATGGGGGGTGACCAGGCGACTAGTCTGCACAACACGCCCGATGTTGTGATTGACCTCATCACCAAACTTCTACAGGGGGTCAAGCCAGAGTCTGAGTCAGACGGCTCTCCCTCAGACACGACAACGCCAGCGACACCACCACTGTCCGACGTTGCCATGGATATGGTGGTGTCCGTCCTACAGAACGTGTCTGGTGACGACAATGTAGCGTCCGCTTTGGACACCACTAAGGAGCTTCAAGTACACTACTCGCGGCCATCCAGCGCGAGGATAGTGAGCTCCCTCCGAAGGGAACTGGAGGGGTGCATGGGCTCCCCCGATGCCCTCAGGAATGCTCTGAGTCGTGGCAGCAGGGAGGTCTGCCATGTCATCAGAACTACGGTGGCCAGGGAGGTCAACAAGCTTATAGCTGAGTCCCCCCCAGTATCCAGCCTGGGTTCCGCCACCAGCTCCATTGGCTCATTTAGAGCAGCTGAGCAGATCCCAACACTACCAACTAAGAGGGACTTTGACATTGGTCAGCTGGATGACCTTGTCCCTCACCTATTGGTGCGGATGAGTCCGAATGTTGGGAATCCCTTCGAACCCCAAGTTTTTACCCACACAGACCTCAATGTCCTCTCCCTGAAGGTCATTCACATGACCCACGATCTTCTAAGTAGGGATCCTGAGGTCGTGATTGTGGACAGGGATGACCCCACCCCAAAGGCTGCGCTGGACCTGATGGCCACCAACATCCACTCAACCATACTGTCGGCTGCTGGTTCACTGGAGGATATTCATTCTGCCTTGGTGAATAAAAGCCTGTGGCTCATTAATGCTCTAACAGTTGAGCTTATTAAAGCACTGAAGGCCTACCAGTGGGAATGCCCTATTAGAGACACCAACATTGCAGAGAGCCACATCAACCAGACGGAGGAAGCTGATTCAACCAGGCTCAAAACAGGGTCTCAGGGGAAGAATCAGGTCACTGGCATAAAGGTAAGTCAAGCCTATACTATGTACCTTCATAAAATTAACATAAGTTACATCAATATTTCATCCTGTTTTTAAATTGACATATTTTCATTTACATACTCCATACATCACCTTCCCCCCAACAGAGAATATTGATAGTGAATGATCACAATTGAAGTCTCCTTGACTTCCATTGACAGTCCAGTGTGAGAATCGTGGATAGAGATAGTTCAGACCAGCCAGAGGTGGAGATGGTTGTGGACCCTCTCTCTAAGAGTGAGTATATCTGGTGGTAATGTCTTCACTGGAAAACATCATGTTTTGACTGGATGGTTTGTCTTTGCAGACAGTCATTCCTCTGGCATGTAATGAATCCACTCTCCACTTAATATATGAGAAGTCACATCTTTTCATCTGCTTGTCAGGCAAAGATGAGAAGAAAAAGAAGAAGGGAATGCGTGCCTTCTTCAGAGGAGCAGTGAAGGCCAGGAGTTTTGTGATCTGCTGCTGTGAGCTCTCCGCAGAGGACGAGGATTAGTTCACGAGTTCATCATCTCCTCCACACCCCAGCCCCCACACACACCCCTGTTATTCCCTTTTCCCCTTTTTTTTTTTACCGAAAGCTCGCAATGAAAAAAAAGGTGTTTGAGTGTGCGGATGCTGTTATTTTGCACTCTATTCATACTCTTCAGTTCCAGCACCTTAGCAAAGTCTGATCACGGATGTGCGGTGGTATTTCCACTATTTTTATTCATTTCGAAGACAAAAAAATCACCCCCCTTTCTAATTCCTTATACCCAAATGCCGTTGACATTTTTTTTGGGCCTCCTTTTAAACCCTACAGTTCTTACTCCTTGAACTGGGAAAGTGATTTAATATCTATTATTAATGGGCTGGTTTCCTGGACCTAGACTGAAATTTATTTCATAGATGTACATTTTTTGTAGAATTTCAACATATGGATGTTGAAAACACTCTCAATAGAGTCTCCACATTTTTTTGGGCCTATGAGGAATAAACCCCACCAACCATTAAATTGTTTGCATTAGAGATTTGCACTGTCCTTTTGGTCATTTTATTTTTAGTGTACGTTTTTTAGTTAAAGTAACACTGCAACTGTAGCGATGAGTAAAAAGGGGTCTGCTAATTGGACCTCATAACAGAAAACGTCAATACAGAAGGACGACGACCTTGTGTGAGAAATTATGGTCATTTATTTTTCTCTCAAAGAAGTGTTTACATTTATGCCAATTATGAATCAACAGTCTAGTATCTTTCAACGACCCTGCATGGATCTAATAGCTAATTATGAGGTTAACATGTTGGGGTGGTTTGCATTGCGTGTACAGTCGTCAAGTCCACTGGAATATTGTAGCCTACACTTCGGCGAGATCGAGAGGGGTGTGTGTGTGCGTGCGTTTTCAAAACATTGGGACCCTCGCGCTCGGAGGACGTGCGCGCGCCGTACCACCCTACTCCACCTCTGTCCGCCGCGCGCTGTAAACCGACACTTGTTCGCCACGTTTGGACAGCCGAGCGCCGGCATGGAGAACAAACCCACCCCGGTGGTCCAGCCGACGGTGTCAGCAGCGCGAGGCGACATGGCAGCAGACTTCTGTGTGTCCGTGCAACAGCTGAACGACCTGCTGGCGAACGGGAGCGGTTACTACAGCTTACCGTCGAAACACTTCAACGAGGTGTTCCCCCGAATCTTCGTCGGAAACGCGTGAGTCCTGCTATCTTTCTGTATCTCAAGCAGTTGTGTTATTAATTATTAGACACATTTGAGGTTGTTTTCATTGAACTACTACTAGACTACGCACGCAGTCACCCATAGGCTTTGCAATATGATAGTGGTGCTGTCGAATGAATGTTACGCGACCAAGATTGCTGTAGAAATATGAAGTAGTCCTCCAGTGGGACCACGTATGACCTATGTGTGGTTTATCATTTCTTTCTTTTTTTTGCCAGCTGTTTATTGACAAAGCTATGCTGAAGCGATTGATTAATTCCTATGCTGTTAATTGATTGATTAATTACTTAATTAATTCATGTGGTATATTATTACATAATATGGAACAAGAGAGAGTGGGAGACAGACAGAACAGTTTAAACTAGACTGGAAAAGGGGCTTTTATTCCCTTGATAAACAAATCCAATTAGAATAACTTTGAGGGCATGCACACTCCATCGCTCAGTGTCAAGCACAACATCTCCCCCATCCTTTACATATTTGAATATAATATGGGTGGACACACACACACACACACACACACACACACACACAGACACACCCCCACCCCCACACACCCCCACACCCACACCCCATACACACAGACACACCCACACAGACACACCCACACCCACACCCATCCACCCACACGCACACAAGTTAATTATCACTTTCTTGAGAGTAAGTTCACTCTCTCATCTAGCCAACAAAACCAAAACAACATTGTCAGAGAAGAGCTTGAGGGGCCGGGGTAATAAACCACAGGAGTTACGTAACAGAAGCCTTGATGCCGGCCCTTTGTGACTCATCACGGCTGTGTAATCTGCATGTAGGCTGTGCACCAGACAGACAGGACTGCATCTCTCTCAGCACTGAAGCTATTCTCATTCTCCCTGAAGGTGGCATTAATAATAGACAGAGCACAGTCCTTCAGCTGTTATCTTAGGAGGGAGAAAGGGTGAAGTGGAGGAGAGAGTGAAGGCGTGCAGAGAGAAAAACAGACACACGCATGCATACACACACACACACACACACACACACACACACAGACACACACACACACACACACACACATACACACACCGCCTTTGTGTGGCTGTGTGATGTGATTCTAAGCCTTCACAGTTGGAGACCTCTCTCTTAAGTGGACGTTACATCAGCCTACCTCAGTACAATGTGTCTACTACATCCTATAAATAGTTACATTTCTGCCCACAGAAAAATAGGAAACCCATTTTACGTATCACTGAAGATGGATTTTAGAATTATTTCCCCCTTAAAGCCCTGTGTTCTGTCAGCCTGCACCGTCATAATCCAGGTGTTGTACATGTTGCCCTGTTTGTTTGTTTGTTTGTTTGTTTATTTGGATCCACCATTAGATACAGCAAATATGCAGTAGCTTCCTGGGGTCCTCATACCATACTTTCATTATTTTTTTCATCTTAAACACTTAAATACAGACAATACACTTCTGTTTAGAGTGTGTTGGATAGGGTGTCATTTGCAACGCACCCATTTGCAGCCAGTCGCTATGGGGAGGCTGGTGGAGGTAGAAATGAAACACTGATAGCGTACCTCATTCAGTGCCATGCATTACAATGAGCCTGTCCTCCGGTTTCTCCCTCCAGCAGCCTCCCTTGCAGTTACTGTATGTTCCCATGCTCCTGCGGAGTAGAGTATGTTGGATCAGGTGATATTTGGAATACACCCATTTATATTACATTAAATAAAAAATACTTGATTTATCCCTGTATTCTACTGGGAAGTGAAACATACACTCACTTGAGAATTTTATTAGGAACACTATACTAATACTGGGTAGGGCCACCCTTTGCTCTCAAAACAGCCTATATTATTCGTGGCATTGATTCCATAAGATGTTGGAAACATTCCTTTAAGACTCTGGTCCATGATTGCTGATCACGCAATTCCTTGAATTTTCAGGTGCACTTTCAAGCTGTGAATTTCCCGTTCTACCACATCCCAAAGGTGTTCTATTGGATTTAGTTCCGGTGACTGGGAAAGCCACTGAAGAACACTGAACTCATTGTCATGTTCATGAAACCAGTTTGAGACGACTTGTGCTTTGTGACAT
Organism: Nansenia antarctica; assembly: GCF_963989245.1. Taxonomy (NCBI): domain Eukaryota; kingdom Metazoa; phylum Chordata; class Actinopteri; order Argentiniformes; family Microstomatidae; genus Nansenia; species Nansenia antarctica. The sequence continues at coordinate 79,712,571 of NC_137675.1, forward strand.
CGTGCATTATCATGCTGGAAGTAGCCAATTAGGAGATGGGTACATTTTAGCCATGAAAGGATGCACACGGTCACTCGTATAGCAACAATACTCAAATAGTCTGTGGCACTCAAGTGATGATTGGTATTGGATTGGTATTAACAGGCCCAAAGTGTTCCCAAAAAACATTCCCCCACACCATTACACCACCTGAACGGTGTTCCTAATAAAGTGTTTGTTGAGTGCAAGTAAGTAGCCGTGAGAACTCAACTGACGGTTCTCGAGCCTAATGGTCCTTAGGGGGGCAGGAGCATATCTCCTGCTTCCGTAGCGTGAGGCGGCTTGATGTACAAGTAGGCTACAACTCCCTGGACATGACGCTGGTATGTCGCAGGGTCTTTGTTGAGTACGTACAGTCGCTCTATACTTGCTGTCGTACCTGTGCCGTGCAGCTTCGTGGCGATGAACGTGATGCGTCTGAGGCGCCTGCGTGTCACACACGTCCTGAACGCGGCGGAGGGCAACTCCTTCATGCACGTCAACACCAACGCAGAGTTCTACGCCGGCACGGGCATCACGTACCACGGCATGCCGGCCAGCGACACCGACCACTTTGACCTCAGCGTGTACTTCGAGGAAGGGGCGGACTTCATCGAGAAGGCCCTGGCTCACAAGGACGGGAAGGGTAAGGAAGCGTGCTCCGTACTCACATGCACACACTCACATGCATACATATACACACTCGCATGCATACGCATACACACACACACACACACATACAATAACACACACACACACACACACACTTACAACTAGCACACTGACTCTGTTCCTTTGTATGGATTGGACCTGGAAATCTCAGTGAACAGTGAAATGCAGAGAGCCAGAGCAGTAATTGATGAATAAGATACATTTTGGATAGAAAAGTGATCTTAAACATCACCAAATAAGACCAAAACCCAAAAAGTTTAATGCAGCTGACCCTGGTCTCTCTGGTGTCCCCCCCCCCCCCCTCTCCCAGGTAGAGTGTACGTCCACTGCAGAGAAGGCTACAGTCGCGCCCCCTCGCTGGTCATCGCCTACCTGATGCTGCGCCACAGGATGGACGTGCGCACCGCCCTCGCCACGGTGAGGGAGAAGAGAGAGATCGGCCCCAACGACGGCTTCCTGCGCCAGCTGTGTCGCCTCAACGAGAGCCTGGCGGCTGAGGGGAGGTTCTGGAACCAGTGATGGGCTTCTAGAACATGATGCAGCACTTCTGGAACCAGTGAGGGTTCTGGAACAATGATACAGTTCTGGAACCGGAATCTTCCATGGAGAATTCCATCCAGCTCAGTATGGGTGGTTCTGGGGGTTTTCACTCCAGTGAGGAAAACTTACAGAAATTACTATGTACAACTACTGCCTAGTGATATTTCTAAGTATGCAGACAAGTGCAAGTGTGTATAGGTACCCAAGACACCTGTGAGGTCCCTGCTGTGCACTTGTTAAAGCACACAGAGAAACACTCACTCACTGCCATTCATGTTCTGCTAGCTGGCTCAAGCATGAATTGTACTTTGGTGTATTCTCAGATAAGTGTGAATGAGTGTAAATGAGTGAAGCGAAGGAACCTCTTCTTTCAGCAGAGATGAGTTTCACCTTCCCTCCCTCCATCCCTCCCTCCTCCATCCCTCCCACCCACCTTCCTTCCCTCCCTCCATCCCGCCCTCCCACCCACCTTCCCTCCCTCCATCCCTCCTATCTCTCCCATCCTCCCTCTATCTGACCTTGACCCAGTTCGAACAGTCACACTGCCAATCTATTCAGCCCTCTATGTGTGGATTAGGTTAGTAGGACTAGGTTATTTCTAGGAAACCATTAAATGGTTATTAGGGTTGGAGTTTTTCTACTTCACGAAAAGGTTCCTCCTCCCATTCCATTTGAGTGTTTTAGGGTTTTGAGGTTAAATGACCAGCTGTTTACATTTACGAAGTAGGTCGTTTGGCTGTGATAGTTCTTTATTTCTTTATTAAGCACTTGTATTAGGTAACGTGACAGCAGCTGGTGAAACCAGGAACAAGTCGGAAACTGATTTAATGTTCAGACTTTTATTCTGAAAAATGTAAACGAACGTCAACGTGTCAATGTTGAAAATCAATGGCACACTCGCTAGTCAAGCTAAAACATTGCAATGCAATGGATTCGGTGAGTAATCCCCACTATTCTACACTAATTAGGTAGTAGTGGGGAGTACTCACCGAATCCATTGCATTGCAATATTTTGGCTCGACTAGCGAGTGTGTCATTGATTTTCAACAACGCTGAAATGTATTTACATTTTTCAGAATAAAAGTCTGAACATTTTGATTGGTTGGTGACTTGTTCCCAGTTTCACCAGCTGCTGTCACAAATGCACTCGTGCAACGGAATGTCCAACTCTGTGAAGTGAAATTCCACAGCTTCTGACTGCCACATACACAGACCTTGTGACATCACGCCAAATAGCACTGCCAAAATGTCAAATACTGTATGTGTCTTCCCTTACCATACGAATGCAACGTGTCTCTTATGATTGTGGAATAGTATCTTAATTTCATCTTAAAAAAAAAACGTGCATATTAACTGTGCTATTATATATGGTCCCCTTGTGTATGTATTGATACACAAGGGGCAGAAATGTGACAGAAATCACAGAGAATGTTAAGTGTTTTAATCTTGTTGACCACACATTGTTGTCCTCTATTGTTGAGTCATATTCAGAGTGTTGTGTACATACAGTACTGTATCGGTTCTCTTCTCTCAGCCAATCAAACAGCTCGCCTGCAGCACACTGCTCATCAAGGAAGTGCACTTGATCTCCAACAACACGTGTGATTGTGACCTCTCTTTTCATACATTTAATAATAAACAGTTAACACCTGTATGAAGCTCCTGTGCTTTTTTGTGTGTGTTAACATTAGAAAAGGAACTTAACCAGGCCCAATGGGTAGACACGGTGGGGGAAATCCATGTTATGGAAAGACTGACTCACAGACTACGACTTTTAGGACCACAGATGGACAACAAATGGATGAAGTGGACTCTATGGCAATTGACACAGACTTGAGACATGACAGCAGTAGCTTTTTATTTTCCTTTTAATGTTTTTCTTTTGGTTGTTTTTGTTGATGTTGAATTGTTGTATTATTGTTCTTATTGTTGAATAAAAAGACAATTGCAAAAAAAAGAAAAGGAACTTAACAACTAGAGGAGCCAGAGAAAAAGTTCACCTACTTCTTCTCTGTGTTGAGTCTACTCTTCTGTAGTACACCAGGGGGGTATTCCATCAACAACGCTAAAGGAAGATCCAGGCTTATTCTGATAAGTCTCGTGAGAATTATCAAAATATCCAAGCATATTGTTATAGATCTCGCGAGAGTTATAAAAAAAAAATAAGCCTGGATTTTCCATTATCAACGTTGATGGAATACCCCCCTGAGCGTGTTTACTGCTGTTTGCTGTGTTGCTGTTTAGTACTGCAGTGGCCGCGGTTGGACTGATGGTATTTACGTAATCTAAAGTGTCATAGCAGCTATTGACCAGCAGGGGGAGTTAGTCAGCTACAACCATGTGAGACCAGAATCAGCTGGTTAAACTTAACACTTCAAACATGGCAATAAACATTGAACATCATTTAATCAGATACATTACACAAGCAAGTCTGAGATTATAGTTAAGGAAACACCTGCTGTACAAGGGCCGTGTGTTTCAAGATTATTAACCATTTAGTGTTATTTGAGTCAGTGTGCAATTGCCTGGTGTGAAATATCATACTGGCCAAGGTTATCCACAGATGGCCAATGTGGGAGCAGGTTTTCAATAACATACACAGCCACAGCAGGGCTACCAACAGAATGTAAACAATGGAGCCAATGCATTTTACTGTAACATGCAAATAAAACTTGATTTCTACATATCTGTTGTGCTGAAGAAATGATAGAGAGCAACAAGCTATAGCCTACATTCATGTCCCGAACTGTCCACATATTTCAGTTTTGAAATATGTCTCACGAAACGAACGCATTCATAAAAACTAGCATAGGCCTACTTATAATTATAGAGGTATTTAGAAGTAATATTAATCACAATCAATAAGTTCATGTTATTATCTAAAACCAAAGCCTGCAACCCACACCTGTCCTCCGAGCATAAGACAGCATTGCAGCGCCAACTGATGCTAATGTCTTTATAGACATTGAGGAACGTTCAAGTACAACATTAACCTGGTATCAATGTGACACTGAGCCTGTGATAGAAGATAGCAATGGATGTTTGAGTTTGGTAAAAAAAAAAAAACTGCAATGCCAGATAATTGTTCAAACATAATCTGTGAAAATAGCCTACCTATTCCCACTTTTCTGTGTGACTTTACTGGTGCTGTCATGATGATTGACAGTGCAATTCACACCAGAGCCCTCTCTGGTTCACACTATCTGGCTGGCGCGCCTTCTCTACAAGGCCATGCTTCAGCTCCTTCTGTCTGCGCTGACTGCCATAAATCACTGAAGCGCCTTATCTTCACTTCACAGTTTGTTCTCACACTGGGAACACATTTCCACACACAAGTGATAACCGTTTTTATTTTGTTTTATGGAGAATTTCTGATCGCATAATTATCCGTCCCCTTTGCTGTGGCATTTGGAAATGAGCTGAAATACAAACAATAGGCTGCGTCAACAAGCTTGTTGTCCATGCTTTCTTGTCCTCTCTTGTTCCAGCTGGGACTAAGTCACTTTGGATAAAAGCGTCAGTTAAATGGCATATAGGAGGGGGAGGAGGAGGAGGAGTAGTAGTAGTAGTAGTAGTAGTAGTAGTAGTAGTAGTAGTAGTAGTAGTAGTAGTAGTAGTAGTAGTAATAGTAATAGTAGTAGTAGTAGTAGTAGTAGTAGTAGTAGTAGTAGTAGTAGTAGTAGTAGTAGTAGTAGTAGTAGTAGCAGTAGTAGTAGTAGTAGTAGTAGTAGTAGTAGTAGTAGTAGCAGTAACAGTAGCAGCAGTATATTATTATTATGCAGAGTGCTGTGTAGTCATACTGTATATCTGTTGTCAGTCACAGTACTGCTTATAGACACTGCTCATCATGGACGTGCTACCAATCTCTCTATTCAGACATAAAAATAAAACGATATAGTATATGCTCCCTTATGAGTGTTTACATGTGCAATGCTGCTGTTAGTACTGTAGAGGGCGCAGTCGGACTGATGGTATGTAATCAAGAAGCGTCATGAAATACCAACAGTGTGCCCTCCCCCCCCACAGCTATTACAGTAACGGACGTGTAGAAGGGCAGTTTGCAACACCGTAAACCAGTTCTATATTGTTTAAGAATGATGTTCACCGAATTAATAAACAAACCTCACAACGTGAATGCACATTTCTAACTCTTCTAGGAGGCTTAAACTTACAGGACTCAAGCTCAAGCGCCCCCCTCCCCTCCTCCCTGCCGAAGCCCCTCCCTCCCTGCTGGCGTTGCTGATAAGACAAATGTGGCAGTGGAGGGGGGGGGGGGGGGGGGGGCTGGGGGCAACTAGGGCAGTGGAGGAGGGTAAACAGATCCTAGATCTGTGTCGGAATCCAGAGAGAATCGACAGCCAATCAATGACGTGTGTCTAGCCTAAAGCCCCCCGCACCATACTCCGCTCCAGCTGAACGACGGACATGCTTAACGACCCCCCCTCCCCCCCCCCGACCCAGACCCCCGCCCCCCCCCCCCCCCCCCACCCATAACATTCCCAGAATTCTTTGCCCTCCCCACCTCCTCCCCCCTACCCGCCATGGAATCTCCAGGGAGAGTCTCTGTTACCACTCAGCAGCTGTAGTTTATAGTCTTGTAATTGCAGCACTCGCTCTCTTCTTCTTATTCAGCTAAAGGACCTGACTGTCGTCTCGAGTTTGTTGTTCATTCCTCTCGTTTTCCCCCATTTTTTTTTCATTCATTGATTTCCTTCCCTCCTCCTTCTCCTGTAACCCTCCAATCCCTCTCTTCTCCCCCTACCTAACCTCCCTGTCTCTCTTCCTCTGCTTGACTCATTCCCAACTCCTCCTGCCAAAGCCTTTTAACAAGGATCCTGACTCCTGTGTGTGTGTGTGTGTGTGTGTGTGTGTGTGTGTGTGTGTGTGTGTGTGTGTGTGTGTGTGTGCGTGTGTGTGTGTGTGTGTGTGTGTGTGTGTGTGTGTGTGTGTTTGTATGTGTTTCTGACAGACAGAGTGAGAGTGGGCGTGGTACCATGTGGTTCTCTTTCCCTCTCTCTCTCCCCATACTTCTTCTCTCTCTCTCCATCCTTCCTCTCTCTCCCCCCCTCTCTCTCTCTCTCTCTCTCTCTCCCTCTCTGTTTCTCTCTCTCCATCCATCCTTCCTTTCTCTCTCCATCTCTCTCTCTCCAGCCATCCTTCCTCTCTCTCTCCATCCTTCTCTCTCTCTCTCTCTCTATTTCTCTCTCTCTTTCCATCCTTCTCCTGTCCTCGTCTGACCCTGAGAGTTGAATTGAGGTCTATGCTAGGCGCGAGAGGCTAACATGCTTATGTAACACTGCTTTGCATGAGCGAGTTTGCGGGGGAGTGTGTGTGTGTGTGTGTAGTGCGTCTGTGTGTGAGTGTGTGTGTGTGTGTGTGTGTAGAAGGGGGAGGGTATTTTTGGGTAGGCCTGTGACGCATTGATACTAGGCTGTTCAGATTCTCAGGGCAAACAAACCGATTGAACTTTAAACATGTTGGTAAACTTAATTTAAGTGTCGTCACTTCACACGGCAAGGTGTCCAAATGTGTGATTGACCAGTGTTACTTTTTGAGTGTAACGCAACTGGACATATGCGTGTGTATGTGTGTGTGTGTGTGTGTGTTTGTGTGTGTGTGATTGCTATTTTTGTGTTTGCTGGAAGCTCTCTTTCGTCTGTTGAGTGGAAAAATCTGTAATGGATGTCAGAGTGAGTTTGCATCTGTCAGTCTGTGTGTGTGTGTGTGCGTGTGTGTGTGTGTGTGTGTGTGTGTGTGTGTGTGTGTGTGAGAGAGTGTAGGTGTGTGTGTGTGTGCCTAAGCGCCAGTGTTTTTTTCTGTGAACTCCTCAGTGGTTAAGTATTTACAGTCCGACTGCTCCAGAGCTGAGCAGCTCTGTTTTGAACATGTCTTGCAGGGCAGGCATCGAGGTGAGGAAAGGACATGTTTGGATTGGTGGAGAGGAAAGCTGCCTTTATGACATCATCTCCTCCACAACAATATGGAGCAAACTCTCAGAGCTGAGCGCAGGATGTAAGGTCAGAGGCCTTCACAGGGGCGAACAGGAAAACAGAGAAACTCTTTGTGACGGAACTGAACTGTTGGATTTCCAATTTATAAACTAAGAGAGAGAGAGAAAGAGAGAGGGAGGGACAGAAAGAGACACAGAGAGAGAGAAAGACCCATTGACAGCTCTCTGGTTGGATTGGGAGGAGGTTTGGATAGAGGTAGAGGTCCGTTTAAATAATATATCAAAGATAGCAGTTAAGATGACATACTCTAAGAGGCTTGTAATATGTAGGCTTGAGAATGTACAAACTATACACCATCCTCAATTGTAAATTAAAAAAACAAAAAAACAATGACAGATTCACTGTGGAATTTAAAATCTGATACCTAAAATATGAGTGGAATCCCCTCTAATAAAGGAAAAAAACATTCTTCTCTTATTGTATGTTCATGTTGATCACATATGGCTTCTGTGTAAGAAAGAGACCCAGATAGACAGAAAAAGAGACATCTAGGTCAGAGAACGGTAAGGGAGAAGAAATGTGAATTTAATCTATAGGTCAGTCATCAAAAAAGAAAATAAGATTAAGAGACTACACACCAAGAGAATCAAGAGCATGTTTTTTTTATTTTTATTATCACATATTTATTGTATAAATATATCGTAGATAGACCAGCAACAACGACCATAAAAATATTTTTCCTTTAAAAGCATGGACACACAATCTGAGAATCACAGGCTGATTTTGATAACTGTGCTGATTGCCTGCACCAGGTATCAGTCCAACAACACGTACGTACAGAAGACCTGGTACAAACCAGGGGAGGCTGGCGGAGGTAGAAATCGGAGGACGGGCTCATTGTAACGCATGGAATGGAATAAGGAACGGTATCAAACACACCATTCCTCATTCCGTTTCATGTGTTACAGTGAGCCGTCCTCCGATTTCTACCTCCACCAGCCTCCCCTGAAGTACAGTATTTGACCCAGGACAGACAGACAGACAAAGACAACGTGACACTATTCATTGTTTATAACGTGTGAGTGAATACTGGCATAGAGAGCTGGTGGAGGAAGAAGGATCATCACAGTTTGTATCCGGAGGCGTGTGTTGTGTTTTATTATCCACTATTATTATTATTATTATTATTGTTGTTCTGTGTGTAAACTGAAGAGAACACTTCGCTTACCCTGATAAAGTTATTATCGTTATGGTTTAACCTCTTCTCCTCCTCGATTTCATCTCCAAAACCAGAGCCCGTCCTCCATCAGCCTCCCCGTATACGCACATATACTGCAGTGTTATCATAACAGATCAATATTACAATCAATAGCATAATGATGATATCGGGGTGTAGCAGTATTAGCCTGGCTCCAGGCTTATGTGTTTTAGCACCCTCCTAGGACATGGTTGGCATGGTAATACACGACACGAACCACATAGAACACATGTTGTATGAAGTGTTCATGCAGTGACTTCTTGTTCCAACCACGGACGACCTGTCTTGTAGAACGTGGAACCAACCATTGACAGATTTATTGTTCCAGTTACGAGTAGTCTACACTTTGTAACCAAGGTAATAATGATATTGCATCGAAACGGCAGGGGAAAGTAACTCGCCCCCAAGCGGGTCTCGAACCTCGATCTCCCGCTTACCAACCGGCCGCGCTAACCACAATGCCAAAGGAGTTGCTAACGGGCCTCGTGCAGGTTCGTTACAATATCTCAGCACTTTTTAGCCTGACTTCTTTTGATCTATTCCATGACGGTTTTTGGAGATAGAACTCAGACCACTGTCTGCAGACGAAGTCATGCTATCCGACAATGGTTTTCACATGTAGCCACACATATGGGCTCTGTGTTTATATAACTATAATTATGCTATTTTAACCCCCCAAAATAAATCTAATCGAGTCATGCCATACATGACAATGATAGTCACTGCACTTGGTTAAAACACATACAGATCTGGGGTGAGTTTCCTGGAAGCCTTGTAGCTGAAGTAATACTTCCTCCCTTAGACCAGAAAAAGGTTATTCATTTAACCATTTAGTTCATGCACAGATGATTGGACCTGGAAACATTGATTTTACATTTGTTACTCTCTTGCGGCTTTGTGTCAGGGTTTTTTGGGAGAAATTAAGTACTACTTGAGCTACAAAACGACTGACCCCTGAATTGAAGCTGGTAAAGTATCACAGGTAAACTGCTGTGAAGTCTCCTCAACCTAGATTGAGAAACCCTGATAGTTGCTGAGGTTGTGTGTCTGAGGTGTCTTCAATGGAGGCTAGTGGATTGTAATGCATGGAATGGAATGTTTGATACCATTCCTCATTCCATTTCATGCATTACAATGAGTCCGTCCTCCGATTTCTACCTCCACCAGCCTCTGCCCTATTATCAGTGCTTAGAGTAGCATCTCTATATATTTAGCATTGAGTGTTATCAGTGTCTGATAATGCAGTTTCAATGGGGACAGAGAAGCGTCAACGAACATGCACAACCATCAAAACAGAGGACGCAAAGACAAGGTTTACAATAACAGTTACCAAACATTTTACGAAACATTGGGACAATTCTCACCTCTCCAGACCAACTAGTCATACCAGCTTGCATAGTTCTGTAGCGAAATATCAGCTTTTCTCAAAAAGACAAAGTAATGCCACATATCTGTTCACTGTCAACCATCTTGGATTTTTCTCAAGTTATCCAGTCCGAAACGAGAGATGACAATAACAACTGCTCCTCTACTGAACACGTTCAGGTCATGTTCAGTCAGGGGAGGCCGGCGGAGGTAGAAATGGGAGGACAGGCTCATGGAAAGGACTGACGAATGGTACTAAACACATGCGTTTGACACCATTCCTCACTCCATTCCATGCATTTGCAATTAGCCTGTCCTACGATTCTGACCTCCACCAGCCTCCACTGTGTTCAGTAAAAGCACAGAATGGTAAAGAAACCCTTCTGAAACGGAGAGAGGATGACATATGAACTACTAGGCTCTGTTCCAATATCCACATTAGCATACTAGAATGAAGCAATATATATCGACCGTGTGTTCTCAGAAGTATGCTAGTGAGGACCCTGAGTACCAGGCTCGCTCCAGTAATGGGAATGTTTGTTTTCAGTTTCTGCGCATTCTCTCACGTGACCCGTGCTCTCTGGCGCTGCGTGTCTGTATTAAGCGTGACCTGTGTTGGTCTAACTAACAGAAACCATGGCGTGTGGTTATGTAAATAGGGTGCTCCCATGATGCTGGTTGCCTGACCAAAAACATGAGGAAAACAAATTCAGTCTTTTCCTAGGAGACTCTGAAAACACACAGAGGACTGTGGCAGGACACAACTCTAGAGAGTCAATGACCTAGATTGAGACAGATGAGATGTTTTTTTTAGTAAACTGGGTAGGCTACCTGAACTGCATTTTTAGACCAGTCTCTTTTGTAAAATACAGTTATCTCAATGGGAATAACTTGGATAAATGAAAGTTGAATTTAAAGAAGCATTGTAGTCGATGTTGTAGCAGTTTCTGCAGTGGTAAAACTGGTCAAACAACATAAACAATCTATAATGAGACAGTGTGTGCCAATGCATTATTGACATGTTTGTTATGTCCATGTTGTATGACTAGCCGGCTTTCCACAGCGGGGTTAACAGTATGTTGTGCATGCCAAGGCCAATTGCTTTTCCACAGTCACTTCAACAGGGTTTCCTCCAGGCCCCCCAGGTCCGTATGAGGCCACATGAGGCTAGGGGTGCGGTTAAGAGTGTGGGTGCTTCAGTTGGCAAGCATAATCCAAGTTAGCTACCTGTAACTACACAATCAAGTGGATTGGAATAGCGTTTTTTTACAACTACAATTGTCATAAAGTGCTTAAGTTACCAGAAACTGTTGGGAAACCGGAGAATTTGACGCGTTGATAGTGTCTCCATAGTTTGCCACCTTACAAACTGCAGGTAAACAAACTGGAGATCATACAGACTAGGGAGCCCAACTGTGGAAATTCTGAGACATTCTCAACATTATCCTCTGGGGGGTATTCCATCAACGTCGCTTAAGGAAAATCCTCCAGGCTTATTTTGAAAAATCCTGCAAGAGTTCTCAAAATAAGGCGGGGTATTTTGGGGGGTAAATCTCTCAAGATTTATCGAAAATAAGCCTGGATTTTCCTTTAGTGACGTTGATGGAATACCCCCCCCTGGTGATCATGTCATTATGTTTTGTGTACCCCAGCTTGAGCCAATCATAACACAAAACCAACATGCAACACCCCCATGGCCCCGCCCACTCACAACTCCCCACCAATGACACAAGAGACACAGACACACAACAACTACACACACAGAGCCAAAGAAGCATGGATGAACAATGAGTTGAGTCTAAACAATAATCATTTATTAAAGTGAAAAGGTCATTTTTATTCTTATATACCTGAGTTCAACACCACCTCCAGCTTTCCGCTCCATCATGATTGCATGTGTAAGTGTGCACCTGTAGACGTGACTCTGTCCCAAGCTCCAATACCTCCCTTCCCTGGCTCTATAGGTCGGATACACCTGTGGAGGGATACGCTACCTGGCTCTAGTTAGGTCTGATACACCTGTGGAGGGATACGCTACCTGGCTCTAGTTAGGTCTGATACACCTGTGGAGGGATACGCTACCTGGCTCTAGTTAGGTCTGATACACCTGTGGAGGGATACGCTACCTGGCTCTAGTTAGGTCTGATACACCTGTGGAGGGATACGCTACCTGGCTCTAGTTAGGTCTGATACACCTGTGGAGGGATACGCTACCTGGCTCTAGTTAGGTCTGATACACCTGTGGAGGGATACGCTACCTGGCTCTAGTTAGGTCAGACTCACCTGTGGAGGGATACGCTACCTGGCTCTAGTTAGGTCTGATATACCTGTGGAGGGATACGCTACCTGGCTCTAGTTAGGTCTGATACACCTGTGGAGGGACACATTACCTGTCTTAAATGAAATATAATGCGCTTTTCCAGTGGCACAAAGTGCTTATATTGTATGAGGGGAAACTCATGAGTACGTTCAGGGGAAGGAACCAACTGACTAATTTATTAATTTGTGTGAATTTCCCCCTTTAATGACTTTAGGAGCGGGCTAGATGACTAATGATAATGACATTGCTGTTCCTATAAAGATGAACAAAAGCACACTAACTTTTGACGTTATTGGGCTGGTTTCATGGACGCAGATTAAGACTAATCCTAGACTAAAAAGCTTCCTCAGTGGAGATTTTCCATTGCAAGTGTGATTTAATGCTGGACTAGTCTTAAGCCTTGTCTGCGATACCGGCACATGAAGTCATAAAGCTATAATTAAACCACAGATTAACTGCTCGTCTTGTTAAAGTTATTTCGGTCTTCTGCGGCTGAAATTGAATTAAAGAAAAGTGTGACAACTTCGTATCTCAAGGCGTTTCAGTCGTAGCTGTGTTGAAATGAGGGAAACAATTAGCCAGCCCACTAAACTCTAAGATTATGCACTTACAAAGCAGTAACCTACAGTGCTATGCACTGTACATTAACAGCAGGTAAAACATTACAGCGTAACTACGCTGGTATAAGAGCAAACTTGATATAAACTCACCAGATTGTGTGTACATATATATAGAGAGAGAGACATAGGAGGTATTGGAGAGCTTAAGAGTCTGAGACATCCACAGGTACACTACTTCAAAAACAAATGACACATGTAGCACACTAAAGGTTTGGGGGGGTTGGGTTAATATCAACTGCCAATGAAATCACATGTCACACAGACCAATCATAGAGCATGTTTACAAATCACCACCTCCAATTCTCACCAACACGGTATTGGGTGACGTTGCCCCTCGGTGCTGATTCAGATCCCGGCCACACCAAACTATACTATCCGTTCATTTACGGATTGAGCCAATGGTTTCTCTATCGGTGTCATTAATTAAGGGACAATAGAGATGACCAGAGGCTGTCCGTGTCCGTTTCATATGTTTTGGCAGTTTTTTTTACGGTCCCAAAAAGTTGGAAGGTGTTCAAACTTCCCGCCTGTCCGTTTAGCCAATTAGAAAGAGGTTTCGTTGCATTGTTCAGTTGCTAGGCTGTTTCAAAAGCCACCCTCGAATTCCACGGATCAAATCACAGTGATCTCTTCTTTTTCTGATAGTTTGGTGTGGCAACTTCACATGAATGCCACAAACACATCAAAACTCTATTTACTCCCTGACTCTGAGTCAGACCTGAGTAAGGGTGTTGTCACAGATTCTTTCATTGAAATATCAGGTTTTTTGTTTTTTTAACAGAAGACGCTGGTTCTCATGCTTTTGAGAAAGTAAAAAGGGAGACTGTGAATCTTGTCTATATGTATTTCTTGTCTTTATATTTCATATAAAGTGTCAAACATCGTCAAACCTCCTAGTCAGATTGCATAGACATCTCTCAGTGGCCAATTTCATATTTGGTAAAAAAGGATATACTGTAGGGCCGGTTTCTCAGATACAGTTCAATCCTGGTCCTAAACTAACATGCATCTTCAATGGAGATGTGCTATTGAACATGTTATTCAGTCAAGGGCAAGGCAACCAGTCTATAGCGTGATGGAGTAGTAGGTGAATCAGACTTTACTCTCTCTCCTACAGTATATTGTTTTTCATCGTGTCCGCTATCATGTCAATAAAGTTTGGTGTATTTGATTCAGGAATATCTCAAAGGATGAGTTGGCTCAATATAGGGGTTTAAGAGGAGAAATCTCCCAAATAGAGACTGTGGGTTAAGAATAGTTGTGAGCGTAAGTTTAACTACACAAGTACAATAGCTTTAAGCTTTGATTTGTCATCATTAATTACTTGTCTGTCAGACAATAAAACAATAAACAAGGTAAGTGAGCACAAGAACACCCATCACAATCTGCAGCTCAGCAACAGGCTGTGTGTGTGTGTGTGTGTGTGCGTATGTGAAGTGTGTATCATTAACACATGGGTCTGATTAGTGCTTTTAACCCAGATCTCAATCAGCTACATTCAATACTTAGCCACGATAACAACATGGCCGCCCAACACTATGAAGGAAAACCTTCACCAGTACAGTTCAGTTCCCACTGCAGAAAGGTTACCATTTCCAGCGCGCCTGGTTGTGGTTGCAAGTACATTTCAGGGTAATGCTTCAGCACTTTGTCCCATAAAGTCATGACCAATATCTTAACAAGAACCTATGCAATTAAACACATCTTTGAAATACATGTCCATCCCCTAATGTAGTAGTTAATGTACATTCTCTCTGGGGTCATGGTCTTGACCGCACCATGGGGGTACAGTAACCTATCCAGCATTGGAACTGCACAATATGTCACCTGGTGTCTTTCTGACATCCAATTGGAGGGAACGGTTGTCAGGGGAACACTGCATGATGCCTTGATACTGCGGGGAGCGGGGTAGACAGAGTGAACATGAAATATGCCCCCAGATACCATCAATATGGCCGCCATTGTTAATACACGCTTCCTGTCACACGTTTCCTGTCGACAAGGATCACGTGAAAACACTATCATCCATGCGTGATGTGAATGATGATGTCACCCCTTCATTGTTTCAACTGAGTTGTCTGAGGTATGAACTGTTGTTTAAATCTCTCCTATTTTTGGGGGTTTGTTTTTTTGTACATTTTTTTTCTGGTTTGTTTCTTTTTTTATATATATCAGTGATACTTTATCTTAAAAAAAAAAAAAAAAGAAGGTAATATTCCTGTTAAACATTAAGACAGATAGACGGCAGATCCATATCATGTAGGACGAAGTTGCCCCTCTAGGAACTGACCTAGATTCAGAAGTACCTGTAGATCCGTCTACAGATTAACAATAGCACCGACTGAGGTAAACTGAACCCTGGTCAGGTGTCTAGGGCAACTTCCACCTGGAGCGATGAATACAAAGCAGCTGTGATCAGAGTGAAGTTTCCATGACTACCTAGACTGCACCGATGGTCAGAAAGTGCTACAGCTGTTTTACACAGTAAAGCATCAGTCAAAAGCTCCAACAACACAGACATTAACTTACCAAATGAAATCAAATGCAAAACAATAAAACAATAATAATACAAAAAAACTAACAAAAAAAAAACAGCTCAACACATCCAAGTTGTGAATTAAGTTCCATGTTTTGTCTTTTTGTCCGACTCTCCGTCTCTGGGCTTTCAGTCCTTTCAACTCTTTTTTTTCAGAGTCTTTTTTTCATTTTTTTAAAGAGAAGAAAAACGTGTTTTTCGATCAGATCACGCTGCGTGTCAGACAAGCAGCATTTGAACCCCAACAAACATCCAACAAACATCCAACCAGTGCACATGTACACACTCACAACAACTCTTTTAAGTGCACAACAACATCTGTCGCTGAGTCTGGGACTTTTCTTTTACATTCCTTATAAGGACATGTTCTTTCACATTCCTTATAAGGATATATTCTTTTACATTCCTTATAAGGACATCTTCCTGTACCTGTGGGGTAATTCTTCCCACTCTACATCTTCTAAGTGCTTCATTGGGTTGGGGTAGGTTGGATGGTCAGAGCAAGGGCCTATCACATGCAGGTTGGGGAGAGTAAGAGGGAGGGGTTGAGAGGAGAGAAGAGGAGAGGTGGATAACGGTAGAGTGTGAGATTGTCATACGGAGGGGTAAGTAGGAGGTTACAGATGATGTCCCTGGGTTAGTAGAGTAGTAGAACTACTGGAAAATGTTTTTTGAGTTACATGCCCCTTTAAGGCTGTGCAGGCGTGGCGGGTGCCTTGTGAAGAGAATTATAGTTATAACATCTCTCTGTTGAGTTATAACACCTCTCTGTTGACTTATAACATCTCTGTTGAGTTATAACACCTCTCTGTTGAGTTATAACATCTCTGTTGAGTTATAACACCTCTCTGTTCAGTTATAACATCTCTATTGACTATAACTATTGCTTCATTCATGTGCTCCTGGAAAAAAAAGAAAACGTGGACATTTCTCAGAGAATCTTGAAAGCTCCGAAGTACTAAGTACTTACGGTGGTAGCTTCTAGAAGGCCCAGTTTAGTGTTTCCTTCTACTAGTGGTTTAGGTTATGATAATATGGCTTGGCAGAAGAGACAGTAGCTCTGTGCTATGCTGGTGCGTTTGATCAAGTCTGAAGGCAGTGTGCTCTGTGGTGCTGGTGCGGTTTGGTTCTGTTCTGAGAAGAGCATCGGCGGTCTAGGGACCTGACTGGCGGTGTGAGATATCTCTGGTGAGTTTAAAGAGGACCTCCCTGCTGTGACATAATATCTCTCGTGAGAGTGAACACCTGACGCCTGGAGGCCTACCTGCTGCGAGATATCTCTCGTTGGGTGGAGAACACCTGAAGACCTCCCTGCTTGTATCTAAAGCCACAGCCTGGTTCTAAGAGAGAGAGAGTGACTGCCTGGGCTTGAGTCTCCTGTACTAGACTACAGGTGTTAGCTCAACTAAAGCCAAGCCACCGGCCGTTCAGCAAGGCTTGTTCACAGTGTTGGCGAGAGTGAGTTGGTTACTGGGATGGGAGGGTGGGAGGGGGGGAGGGGAGGGGGAGGCGGTGTAGCGACAGAGGCAGGAGTTAGAACTGTTAGAACGGGGGGCAAGCGAGACAGAGACGTATGGAGGAGGATGTAGGTGGTGGTAGGCGCTGGGTGAAGTTGCCTCTGGTTGACACTGATCTCAGGTCAGTTCCGGGTGTTCCCCTGTAATGGTTGAGGTCAGGAGGTTGGGGAGGGTCAGCTGTTCCTAGGTCTGTGTCTAAGAGGTTCCTTCACGCTTTGAGGAGTTGTTCTGGAGCATGGGGGTGGGGTGGGGTGGGGCGGGGCAGAAGATGTGGTGGCGGTGGTGGTGGTGGGGATGGGGGGTCACTTTAGTGCAAAATAAAAACCTGCTGATCGATTTAGGGAGGGTGGTGATGGTGTGTGTGAGGGGGGGGGTGGCGTGGGGTTGACTGAGTACAAATGTAGAAGCTCAGAGCTGGGTGTAAGATTGGATGTGCGGGGAGGACAGTCAGTCAGTTGTCTGGAAGGCGTGGCGGCCCTCTGGAGCATCCATTTCCTCCCCCCGGAGGAAGGAGGGTTGTTTGTGTGAACGGTGCTGTGTTGAGTCTGTGAGCTGTGGCAGGGGGGTCTGGCATGGCTTGGCCCGGGTGTCAGAGTAGTCTCTACCTGCCACAGCCAATAACCATCCACAGGGTCAATACTGTTGGACTGGGTTAGAGTTAAAGTCTTCCTCCTCTTCATCATCATCATCATCATCATCACAACAACAACAACAGCAACAACAACAGCAACAGCAACAACAACAACAACGACGACGACAACGACAACGACAACATCGCTTTGGCCTGGCCCTGGGAGCCAACATGGCTTCCTATAAGTGCTCTCTGTCTTGTCTTTTTTTTTTTTTTTTTTTTAAAGAAAGTCTCTTTTGTGTGGTTTTCACATATCATCAGCCACAACTCCCAGCCAAAGCTGGAGGTTTTCAATCCACCTGGTGGTTCTGCTGTGTTGAATAAGAAGGGGGAATCCAGGAGAGCTCTTGGTCCCGAGTGATACAAATACTTACTGAACTTAAAAAAAAAAAACGATAATAAAAGTAGAGAACTAAAAACGACTGCTTATGTTGTTTCGTGGCCTCTCTCGTAATCAGAGGGGAATACCAGACCTATACTGTATGGTGGAGCAGAGGACCACTGAGGTCCACATTGGCAATTGGTTTGTTCAGGGGTGTGTGTGTGTGTGTGTGTGTGTGTGTGAGGGTGTTATGAAAGTGTGTAAGAGGTGTGTGTTTACTCACGCATATGTCAGTATGTTAATATACTGTACGTACACTGTGTGTGTGTATGTGTGTGTGTGTGTGTGTGTATTTTGCACTCATAGGGGCAGCTGCACTGAGATGAGAGGTGAGGTAGAATCTGTCAGTATTGAGAAGGGACTTGAACACACAGCCTACTACGGCGAGGCCAGCGACGAGGTAAGGGACAACCCCCCCCCCCTGCCCACCCTCGACCAGTCACGTGCCACAAGGGGCGGGAGTTTTGTGTGACGGGCAGGGGCAGGGCACCATAGATGAGACACACAACCAGGAAGTGCAGTGCAGCCCAAACAGGAGATGTAGTGGAGGTTTAGGGTGGGGGGGGGAGGGGACACACACAACAGACTAGGTGAACACCAACTGTTATATTATGAGGTAAAGGAACAGCAAACACATTGTGTGTGTGTGTGTGTGTGTGTGTGTGTGTGTGTGGGTGTCTTCATTGAGAGAGAGAGGTATGTAAGAGGAGAGAGGTATACTGTATGTGTTCAGGTAGACAGGTGTATTGATGTATACAGGTTAGAGAGGGTATACCGTAAGTACTGCAGGAAGCAGGTGGACGAGTCTATGGAAGTAAACCAGTAGGTAAAAACAGAGGTATGAGAGTCTACAGGTAGAACACTCCAGGGCTACATTGAGGGATAAACAAGGTGTGTATGTTTTGTAGGTAGACATACACACACACAAGGACATACAGTTTGTATATGCGCAAGGCGTGCGTACTGACTGTATTCACACGCATTGACGTATACATGGCGATGCACGTAGCTAGACACGCATCGTAGAGAGGTATATGGGAGGGAGGTGTGTGTGTGTGTGTGTGTGTGTGTGTGCGTGTGTTCATGTAGGTATATTTATATGTATATACAGTAAGAGGTATATGGGAGGGAGGTCTGTACGTAGGGAGGTAGGTTCACAGGTTTGGGCTGCACAACTGGGTGGAGAAGTCAGAGAGAGGTGTGTGTGTGGGGGGGGGGGGGGAGGGGGGGGGGGGGGGCTGGGCAGGTGTGACACAGTTGGTACGGTCCCAGTAGGGGAGGCAGCTGAGGAGGGGCCCGAGAGAGAGAGGGTCAAGCCCCAGACGTGAGATTGTTTGTGGGGATAGGAGAACTATCCACCCTCCTCGGGTGTAGGGGTTGGCTCACACCAGCCAAATCAGTCTGTGTATGTGTTTGTCTATGATTGTGATTGTCTTTGTGTGTGTGTGTGTGTGTGTGTGTGTGTGTGTGTGTGTGTGTGTGAGGTGTGTGTGTGTGTATAACCATCTGCCTCCACCATGACTGCGACCAGCCCTCGTTTGGCTGTAAGCCCCCCCCAGGTGTTTTTTTTTAGAACAGGTACACAACACAGCGCTACAGGCTGCTTGCTAGCACCACTGTCAGACAGGAGGGGGCGCTGCTCTCGCACCCCTGGGACCCCCCCTCACAGGGGGGGCCGTGGCTGGCGGGAGGGGAGGGCACAGAAACAGATCAAAAACGACAACGTAAAAAAAAAAAAAAGAACGAAAAAAAGAAGCCCGGTGACTTCTCTCTCTGAGTGTCTCGTCTCACGGTCGATTTTTCGCTTCTCCCGCTGCTGGAGGTGCTGCTGGAGGTGCTGGTGGTGGTGGAGGTGCTGGTGGTGGTGGTGGAGGTGGCGGTTAAAAAAAAAAAAATAGTAGAACCAGGCTGAATCCCTGCTCTCCTTTATTCTTTCCTTTTCATCTTCTCCTCCTCCTCTGACCCCCGCCCCCCACTCCCTCCCCTCCCCCCCAGCCCCATCTCTCTCTCTCTCTCTCTCTTATCCCACACCACAACCACTTCCGGGTCATAGGTTTAAAAAAAAAAGGGAAAAAAAAGAAATCACACTTCCTGGTCCTCAAACACCTCCAGGAAGAGCGGAGGGAAGAGTTCGTTGGGACACTCCACCTTCATGTGGAGGAAGCGTGAAGCGTGGCAGGCGCCGATCATGCGCAGGTCCGTCACCTTCATCAGCAGCTTGGGCCAGAAGTGGGGAATGTTGTGCTTGCGGTGGTTGATGTAGTGTTCGAACGCCAGCAGGTAGGTCTCCTGGCACTTCTCGATCTTCTCCACGCTCGTCAGGCCAGAGCGGTCTGTGGGGGGGGGGGGGGGGGGGGTACAATGGGGGGTTTAAGGGGTACAATAGCACAGTGGTGATCCTAGACACAGCTTACAGTTTACAGACATCCATTCATAACAAGGGGAGGCTGGTGGAGGTAGAAATCACCTTGTGAACTCAATGGATATCTTTCCTCATTCAGTTGCATTCATGCATTTACAATGAGCCCGTCCTCCGATTTCTACCTCCACCAGCCTCCCCTGATTCATAACCTTGAATACAGAAGCGACACTTATTAAGTGTCATTATTAACTTAATTGAGTTATTTATTATTATCATTACTATTGCTAAGATCAAGTCATCACTGTTTTTGTAAACCTTTGTAAAGCATTTCTTCCGAATATTGCTCTGTATTCAATCTTTTCTTTTCACCACGTCCCGTCCTCTCACATAACATTGGTACATTTAGCGAGCTGTTCAGTTCTACAGATAAGCCAAACCCCCAGAGGGTTGCCTAGGTGACGGTATTTTAGGTGTTCGTGTCTGAGGTGAACTGGTCGGTTGAGGTAAGGGAGATTACCGGTGAGATAGCGGAGTAATCTCCTTCATAAGACCATTACTGTAAGGTGATTGGTTGGTTGGTTTACAGTTACAAAACCATGACAGTAAAATGTGTGGTTAACAGTTACTGTAGTCTCCATTACTGTGAGGTGATTGGTTACCCTCTATTACTGTGAGGTGACTGGTTAACAGTTATGCAACATTACTATGAGGTGATTGGTTAGCAGTTAGACACCATTCCCGTAAGCTGATTGGTTAACAGTAACACTCCATTACTGTGATGTGTGAATAAAGTGGTAATAAACCTCTCATATCTCTGTCTAATACAGCTCTGTAATCTGCTCTTAGAGTGTTAATGATCCTGACATCACACAGCTATTACCTCTGGTCCTACAGCAGGCCTATGGCTGTTCATAAGAGGTCATAACCTCACCTGAGCTCATGAGCAGCACGGCCTGCAGCAGAGCCACTTCCGAGTCGTCCAGGTTGAACTGCGCCAGGCTCTTGCCCAAATCAAAGATGGCGTCCGACACCACGCCGAGGCCGCCGTTCTTCAGCTGCTCGCGCTTCACTGCCATCTCGCCGCTCAGCGTCAGCGTCTCGCTCTCGGGGTCGTAGCGCACGGCGGCGCGCAGCGACATGATCTCCATACAGCAGCCCTTCAGCAGGATGATCTGGTCCTCACAAGGCAGCTGGGACACACAGAGGAAACATATAGAAACACATGGACCGTATTAACACTAGAACGGGGGTCAAATGACTACAGTCTTTACAATGGGAAGCTGCTATTTGACCACTAGTTGGCCGCTTGTAAATTAGCCTGCTTCCTACACAGAAAAACGGCAAAATAGATTTTGAAAATGTAAGGATACTGGGTGGTAGAACGCACATATCTAGGAAAAGTCATGAAAGGAGGGTCCTGAAATTTGATCGAGTGCAAAGATATACATTTTGTCTTTACTCACAGTAAAATGACCCCTCAAATGACTGTTCTGGCTGTTCTAGTGTTAAACATATACATACAGTACCAGTCAAAAGTTTGGACACACCTTTTTGTCCAAACCTTTTACTGGTACTGTATATATGTGACGGTATATAAGTCAAGTTGGCAACCAATCCAAATGTTCAGACTTCTATTCAGAAAAATGTAACTCGACGAAAACTAGCGAGTGTATTATTGATTTTCAACAACGTTTCAGTGAAACAATGTATTTTGAATCAATGCTCTTTTAAAAAACCACCCATGTTAAAACGTTGTTGAAAATCAATGACACACTCGTTAGTCAAGCCAAAATATTGCAATGCAATGGGGTGAGTTACATTTTTCAGAATAAAAATCGGAACATTTGGATCGGTTGCTGACTTGTTCCCCCTTTCACCAGCTGCCGTCACATATGTGTTTATATATGTTATGTAGAGTATTGTATATGGTTTAGATTCTGTGATGACCCTGCTACAGGTTATATAATTGTTGATTCACAAAATTAATTTCATCTATAACACACTTTATCATTCATTCAGCCTACTCTACAATGACTCATCACACGCACGCACATGCACACGCACATGCAGGCACGCGCACGCACGCACGCACGCACACACACACACACACACACACACACACACACACACACACACACACACACAGCCCTCCCACCCATTAGAGCACAGCAGCAGCGTGTGTGTGTATGTGTGTGTGTGTGTGTGTGTGTGTGTGTGTGTGTGTGTGTGTGTGTGTGTGATGAGTCATTGTAGAGTAGGCAGCTGAGAATGAGTCCGTGGAATTACAAATGACATGTACCACAATAAACAGAGAAACTGGGACACACACACACACACGCTCACACACACACGCACACGCACGCACACACACACACACACGCACACACACACACACACACACACACACACACACACACACACACACACACACACTCACACTCACACACTCACACAGACACAGACACACAGACACACAGACACACAGACACACAGACACACAGACACACAGACACACAGACACACACACACACACACACACACACACACACACACAGACACATGTCCGCAGCCCAAACACCCACCTCTGAGAACATGGGCAGTTTTTTGGCAAAGTCGACGACGCGCGTGATGGCGGGGGTGATGATCTTGGTGAACTCGCTGAAGGCCTCCAGGTCCACCTTGTCTCCGTCTGGGGTGTGGGCCACGGGGGACGAGCCGATGTCCTCCGGCTGGGGGAGAGGGGGTGGGGTGGAGGGGGGAGGGAGATTGAAATGTCATCAAACATGTGTGCATTCCATGCATTACAATGAGCCCGTCCTCCGATTTCTACCTCAACCAGCCTCCCCTGATGGACAAATGAGGGATGACTGTTGTCTCTGCAGACTGACCTATCCTAGTCACTGTGCTCCTAAACCAGGACTGACCTACCAGACGCCTTAGAATTGGACACTGGGGGGGGCGCTTAGGTGGCGTAGCGGGTTAAGCGTTGACCATGTAACCGCAGGGTCCCCGGTCCGATTCCGGGCCGGGGACATATCCTGCATGTCATCCCTCCTCTCTCTCTCACCCATCCTTCCTGTCTAAATCTCTACTATATCTGTCATAAAAATATGAGTGGGACTGCCCCACTCAGAAAAAATAACTTGAATTGGACACTGGTACCCGGAGGTAACGTCAGGTGACCTTTTAGTGAAGGACCTGTTTAGGGAGGTCTGTATGTGTGGTTAGTAGTATATTCATGTCAACTGTTCAGTTGTAGTATAGTAGTATATTCATGTCAACTGTAGTATAGTAGGATATTCATGTCAACTGTTCAGTTGTAGGATAGTAGGATATTCATGTCAACAACACTATTCTATTGTCTGTAACTGGTTCTTGTACTGTATATACATTTTTATTTTATTTTATTTGTACTCTTTTTTGTACTTGTATGTACCGGTATATACATCCGGACCCTGCTGTAAGGGAGACTCTGGTCTCAGACAGATTCCTGTGAATAAATAAAGCTCAGATATATTAAAAAGGAAAAAACATTAATTGTTTATAGAAAACCACTGTGCAGTTGTCCATGAGCGAGAGGGAAAATGGCTGACATGGCTGACTCTTAAAATGGTGTCAAGACCTATTTCTCTGAACCACATGACATGAGTTAACAATTTATGACCCTTGAGGCGTGAAATATTGATAATGTTATGATTATGCAACATCCAACATGTATTTCTGTTAGTTTGATAGTGGTCAGAGAGCCTTAGTGCCGACTGTAGAGGCTTGCTGTCCGGGACACAGATTGAACCTAGTGCTAATGCACTATTACTGGAAATGATTGCTGCTATATACACTTGACATTCTATTACTGTTGTTATCATTGCAGTCATTTCTGCTGCTACTTATTACACTACACCCTTATGCACTATTACTGTCACTGTTTTAGTATTACTATATTAGATGTTATTGTTGATTGTTGTTGACTGTTGTTGATCGAGGAGCAAGATGCCAAAGTATTTCACTACAGTATATCAAATACGGCTGTGGGTGATGTATGTGACAAATTTGTTTTGATTTAATGTGATTTGTTTTGATTTGATTTGATTTGATTTGATTTGATTGGATAATGACAGCCTAAACAGCCTCTAGAGAGAATATTTTCCATTCGACGTGTGATTTAGTCCAGGGCTAAATTTAAAGGGAGGGTCTGGGATATGACGTCACACCCTTGAAAACAAAAGCAGCCGTTATTGGAGATACTGTAGTGAACAAGAGTGAATGACAGCAGCCACTTGGCCCCTGGCCTGAGCATAGATTAGTTTTCTTGCTATGACTGATGGATAGATGGTTCATTTACCAATTTACAAATGTATTTGGTAAATGGTAAATGGACTGCACTTAGATAGCGATTTATTCCAATGCAATACTTTGGAAGGCCTTTACAACGGCCTCTCATTCACCCACACACATACATTCACACACCAATGGCGGCAAGCTACCATGCAAGGCGCCGGCGCGCTCATTGGGAGCAATTTGGGGTTCGGTGTCTTGCCCAAGGACACCTTGACATGTGGACAGGAGGAGCCGGGGATCGAACCGCAGACCTTGCGATCATTAGACGCTGGCTCTACCTCCTGAGCCACAATCGCCCCATATTTGTTGTAACTCACTTTGGATAAAGGCGTCTGCTAAATGCCAAAAATGTAAATGTAAATGTAAATGCTTGGATGAGAACCAAATATGTTTGAACCTGGTGTTCCACCTAATGGTAAATGGTAAATGGACTGACTTATATAGCGCCTTTATCCAAATCGCTTTACAACGGCCTCTCATTCACCCATTCACACACACATTCACACACCAATGGCGGCAAGCTACCATGCAAAGCGCTGGCCCGCTCATTGGGAGCAATTTGGGGTTCAGTGTCTTGCCCAAGGACACCTCGACATGTGGCCAGCCGGGGCTCGAACCGCCGATCTGCCGACCATGCAATCATTAGACGGCAGTTCTACCCCTGAGCCACAGCCGCCCCACCTGAGATGCACAGAGCTGCACATCAAAACTTTTGATTCATGGGATCTATCTCAACACGCTCTGTTCCCTGGTCTGTTACGTCTCCGGCAGAGACACCCTGCTTGCTCTGCTACAACGTCATAGCCCAGAGTTAATCTGTATCATACTGGGCCAGTTCCATCCATCTTCAATGGAGATTTTACATTGAAAGTGTGATTTACTCCATGACTTAAGACTTAAGCCTTGTCTGTGAAACCTGCCCATTACATGACTGAATCTGTGTTCTAAAGCCCACAGTACTATAGAGTACCAAGCCACAAAGAACACTTGGGGCCAGAATGTTGCTTCATTTCTGTGTAGTTTGGCTAATGTGGATTTGGAACACACAAGGATCTATTTTCAGCCGGTGCGAAACGGGCAAAAGTCCAAAGGCACTCGTACTGGAAATTTGCGTGGGCGGTAAACACGTGAAATGACCACAGCGCTGTGGGGCGCTGTCTCACCTGCGCTCACTGCCACCGGCGGTGCCAAGACTGTTTTTTTTAATGCCGTTAAAATCTAGCTCACACTCTCTCTTGTTGAGATGTGATGTTGTTGTTGGTTGTGATGCCGTTCCAACTTGGAGCTCTGATCACAGCCCAATCAAAAGGAGGGCAGAGGGAGTGTCATGGGAGCAAAGGGATTAGGAGGCCTGTGATTGGACGGCCTGTGTGAACAGGATGCCAATGCTACTGCTGTGCCGTCTCCTGCCAAACATGGCACCACGAGTGTGTGTGTGTGTGTGTGTGTGTGTGTGTGTGTGTGTGCATGTTTGCGTGCGTACGTGTGTGTGTGTGTGTGTGTGTGAGAGAGAAACAGAGTCCATAGCCATGTGTACTTTACTGTGTGTCTGTCCCTTCTGCACGTGCTCAGGTCCATGTGCAAGCTGAACTTTATCTCTAGTTTTTCCCCAAACATTGCAGCTCCCTCAAAACAGCCCCCCCCCCATGCTGCTCCCCGTTGCCTAGCAACAGCTGTTTGACCTCCGCAACTAGGCAACCATCGCCATGGAGGCACGTGTGTCTGCAGGAACTCTCAAAGAGTGTGAGCTTGAACAAGGGTGTTGCTAAGGCAACACGGCAGGTTCGTTAAAAGGCAGTTTTTAGAATTCCTGACTGGAATTCCTATTTCTGACTTCAGCTGTACTTTAGTGGGGATTTTTTTAAAATTTGAGATCAAGTTCACCAGCTGTGTGATACCCCATAAGCGGCTAGTGAGTTTGCAATAATGAGGCTGATTTATAGAATTGAGCACGTTAGGCTTTTTGTAAACGTATCATTTTGTGTCTTTTTTTTGTGTCAAATTATAGCTTTTTATACACAAGTCTGGTGGTGCAGAGACAACCTGGTCCGACAACCGGGGTCCATAACATAGGTTACCAAGGTTAGCAGCATTAGCCTAGCATGGCCTCTCATTTACATTCAGGGCTGCCAAGTCTCACGCAATCACCGTGAGACTCACGCATTTCAACCAGTTCTCACGCTGCATCTCTATTTCTCACGGCGAGAAATAACACTTTTTTTTTTTTTTACGGGACTTTTATTTTTGAAATTCCTTGAAAGAAAGCTACCGGACATGAGTTTCGTGGCATCTTTCTGCACTCGCGTTAACTTGAGTCTGCAATCGAAGCGGCAGGCGAGCGCTGATGGAAGAACCTGTGTTCACACGAGCTGCAAGAACGTAGCAAGCAGGGTTGCCAGATTGGGCTACTTTTGGTCACACTGGACGGGTGGATTCGGCAGCTTTTAGACCGGTTGGGCTGGACATTGTCAATTCCATCTGGCAACCGTGGTAGCAAAATATGTGCATACATTACAACATTGTATCTGGTAGCCTACTGGACTGGGTTGCACCAATATGGCGTAAGTCATTTAGTTGTTACTAGCTAGTTTCAAACTAGTTGTTTACTAATTTCGGTTGCACCACGCCAATCTTTTGCCAATCTTAGCTAGTAAATACTCAGTTTTGGTAACTGTTTTTTGTTTCTCTACTGTAACATAACCAGGTACATTAATAATAATAATTATTAATAATTACAATTTACAATACAAATACAACAATTGGGGGTCCCTCCAAAAAAATGTGGGCGCGCTGTGCGCGCACAAAATCACCCACCAAGCCCTCATTCTGACCCAGGAAAAACCCTGGTATGTACTGTATAACATGATGTCTAAAAAAGACATTGTTTTCTGTTTCCTGCTATACTGAAGAAGACCTCACGGTCGAAACGTCTATTTTTACTTGCTGCTTGCTAAATAAAAATTGGAGCAACGAAAAGTGAGTGTGGGCTACCTTGTTTTGTACTGTATAACATGATAGCCATCTATGAGCAATGCACTGTATATAAGATGATGACCACGGGTCTTTCTGCTGCTGACCAAGGGGCTGAGTCCTGTTGATGGGGCCCATTTTTCTTTCAGAGTCTGTAGGCTACTGTATTTCATTCATTCATTCATTCATTATTAAGATTTCATAAATATGATATATTGTCTGAATTTTTTTCTTGTTTTATAAAATGTTATTATTTATTATTTTCATTTATTGTGCTGGTTTATTATGAACAACATGTAAAATTGCAGGAAACTAGCACAAATAATTGGGTGGGAGAGAGGGGCCGCCGCTGCCAAAACGTGCACAGTTTTGGGTCGCTCCACCGCCAAAAAATCTCACTCCAAACTTTTGGTGAAACTTGGCAGCCCTGTTTACATTACATTTTTCTCATTTAGCAGACGCCTTTATCCAAAGCGTCTTACAATAAATACTTTTGTCTAAGTAAGTGAATCATCAGCACATCACACATCAGCCTAGCATGGCCTCTTACCAGGACCAGGGTTAGCAACATTAGCCTAGCCTAGCACGGCCTCTCACCAGGACCAGGGCTAGCAACATTAGCCTAGCCTAGCACGGCCTCTCACCAGCACCAGGGTTAGCAACATTAGCCTAGCCTAGCACGGCCTCTCACCAGCACGAGGGTTAGCAACATTAGCCTAGCCTAGCATGGCCTCTCACCAGGACCAGGGTTAGCAACATTACCCTAGCATCGCTCTCCTTACCAGGAACTTGCGTTTCTGTTTCCAGCTCTCGCCCTGTGCGTTGGTGTGGCGGTGGGCCTCCGTCACCATGTGGATCAGCTCCCACTCTGAGCTGTCGGGCTCTGGACGGGTCTGCAGCGTCTTCACGATCTCCTCCTTCTTCCTCTTCTCCCGGTTCTCCTCGATCAGACGTCGCTTGGCCACACGCTTAGAGTCATCCAGCACCACTGAAGACCCAGAGAGGATATTAAAGAGTTGGGAAATCATTTCCAGAACATATAGTGTGTGTGTGTGTGTGTGTGTGTGTATGTGTGTGTGTGTGTGTGTGTATATGTGTGTATGTGCTCCATATCACTCACAGTCCATGGCCATGCCCACAGAGATGCACTTCTTGAAGCGACACAGCTGGCACTGGTTGCGGGTGATCTTGTCGATGATGCAGCAGCCATCGTACTTACAGGAGTAGGCCGGGTGGAGGTTCTTCTGTATGGTCCGCCGGAAGAAACCCTGCAGGGAGGAGGAGGAGAGAGAGAGAGAGAGAGAGAGAGAGAGAGAGAGAGAGAGGGAGGGAGAGACAGGAGGAGAGAGAGAGAGAGAGAGAGACAGAGAGAGAGAGAGAGAGAGACAGACAGACAGGAGGAGAGACAGACAGACAGACAGGAGGAGAGGGAGAGAGAGACAGACAGGAGGAGAGAGAGAGAGAGCGTGTCAACAACAAGACAATAAAAGCACATAACGCACAATGGAAAATACCTTTTTTCTTTTGAATGTGACAATGTGTATTGTAGTTTCCATCCTGTATGAGTGGTCTGATACAACAATTGTCCAATTAAAATCTAACAATTAATTCATGTTCCTTCCATCCAGTGGCCGCCTCACCTTGCATCCCTCACAGGTGATGCAGCGGTAGTGGTAGCCTGTGGCCTTGTCCCCACACACCACACAGGGCTCGTCCTTCTCCAGGTAACTAGGGATGTAACCAGGGACAGCCAGGCTCAGTGCTGTGGGGACAGGACAGGGGGGACAGTGTTAGTACAAGTGTGTACTAGTGTGTGTGTGTGTGTGTGTGGTTGTGTTATGCACACGCGCACGCACACACACACACACACACGCACACACACACACACACACACGCACGCACGCACGCACGCACGCACGCACGCACACACACACACACACACACACACACGCAC
>NC_137675.1:79747004-79754504 GCF_963989245.1 Nansenia antarctica
TATTTAACCCTAACCCTAATCCTAACCCTAGTTTTCCCACATGTACCGCGTTCCCACATGTACCGTAACATATATACAACACTAATGCTGGTGTAATAATGGTAATAATGGTCTAATGGTGCCTATTTTAGTTCAGCGCCTCATCATCTTCAATGTAAATAATTTATCATTGTGATTAGTATGACGATCATTAGGTTGTTTGAATTGAACAGTCTACTTTTGTAGACTCGTTTAAGAACAGCTAGGCTACTCTTAGGTCATGTTCTCACATGAAAGTCCGAATCATGACCTGGAGCAAGTGGATGAGATTGCAACATTGTTGCATAAATTATTTCTCTGATTTGCGTTCTCACAAGCCCTTCATGTAAACGAAGTAACAGACATGTTCGAAGCAACAGACATGGTAGTTGATTGGTCCGAAAATGTTAAAATTGCCCGTTCGTCCCGCTCTTATCCAGATCAACACGCATGCACTGTTGTTTTCCTATGGACAGCCTCGATGCGTCGTTTGTAACCGGAGCGAAACCACCCTTTTCAAGCGGAGCATCCGTTGGTTCTTTGCTCCGGGAGTTACTTCGAATGCGCGTTCTCAACAGCTCCACACGACGCAGAGCAAAGGGAATTTGATCTAATGTTCTAGTGAGCATTAACCCTCAGAGGTGCTCTGGCCTTTAACGGTATGACATGACTGAGCCAGAACAGATTAAGATTCACACTCACTTCCTACGTTGGAATTCCAGCTGGTGCCTATCCTATTTTAGTTGAGCCTCATCTTCTTACTATGTAAATAATTGATCGTTGTGATTAGTGTGATGATCATCAGGCTGTGTGGCGGTGGCCCCTCCTGGCACCTGGTGCCCTGCTGGTGCCCTGATACATTCACATTTTTGCCATTTACGCAGACGCCTTATTCCAAAGCTGCTTACAATGAATACATTTGACTAAGCAAGTGAATCATCAATCCACCAGTCGTAGCAGGAAGAGTAATCTAGCTCAGACTTTTGTAGAGTCTTTTGTGTCATTGGCAGTCTCCGTGATAGAAGGAACAAAAAAAAGAAAAAGACAAAATACATGTTTTTGTTTTTGTTTTGTTTTGTTTTTGTATAGACACTGGAGAAACAGAGAAACAGTACAGGGGGGGGCAGTAGAGGTCTTGGGGGGACACAGTAAAGGGGAAAAGCGGGTGTCTCAGGAGACGCAGTGCTGGGGATACGTAGTGGCAGCCCTTACACAGTACATCTAGAAGTGGTACGCCTCACAGACAACATACATACATACACACACACACACACACACACTGTATACACCACCAAATATACACGTCAACATTCCCCCTAACACACACACACACACACACACACACACACACACACATAAACACGCACACACACGCAAACGCCCACGCACACACACACACACCATCACACACATTGGTTTGACTTAAGTTCCATCTCTGCTCCTTTTTCAGCCTGATGACTCCTCTGAAGATGTGGAGGTCTGTCCACCTCAGCACACATGTCCAAAGGGGGAGGGAAAGGGAGGGAGGGAGGGAGGGAGGAGAGGAACACAGACAGAAGGCACTCTCTCTTCACCTCCTTCTCTCTCTATCCATCCATCCATCCTTCCGTCTCTTACTCTGTGTGTGTGTGTGTGTGTGTGTGTGTGTGTGTTGTGTGTGTGTGTGTGCGTGTGTGCGTGTGTGTGTGTGTGTGTGTGTGTGTGTGTGTGTGTGCTTATTGAGGCTTAATTTGCCTAAGTGATTTGAAGGAGTAATCATTCAGTTTCTTTTGGGAGCAATAGTGCAACATAATGATGCTCAGAGGAAGCTTTTAAAACAAGATGACACCGCTAATCAACGCTAATATCTCTACTCGCTCGGCCAGGGGACCGCTAAGTGACCTATCCAGTTCTGATATGTATTTATAGACCGATAGTTAACACACGATCCAGCCAGTGGTCTCACGGGGCTAGACGTGCTGCCTCCCACCAAGGCCATTTACATTTTTGGCATTTAGCAGATTAGACTAAGTAAGTGAATCATCTGTCCACCAGTCATAGTAGGAAAAAGTTATCTATGCTCAGGCCAGGGGCCAATGGCAGTCGTCGTGCTAGAAAAAAAGGAAGATTTCTTTTTTTTTTAGAAACAGTACAGGGGGGTAGTAGATGTCTCAGGAGGGACAGTTAAGGTGTAGCCTGAAGAGATGGGTCTTCAGGAGGGACAGTTAAGGTGTAGCCTGAAGAGATGGAGGTCTTCAGGAGGGACAGTTAAGGTGTAGCCTGAAGAGATGGAGGTCTTCAGGAGGGACAGTTAAGGTGTAGCCTGAAGAGATGGAGGTCTTCAGGAGGGACAGTTAAGGTGTAGCCTGAAGAGACGGGTCTTCAGTCTCCGGCATAGACAAGAACACATGCTCCCGGCATACCGTCTGGAGGGTTATGGTTTTCAGTGTTCTCTTTTCTTTCTTTTAGGTTATTTGTTTCAGTGGAGCAGTCCCGCTCGTATTTTCTACTGGAAAGAGATGGAGGAGAGACACAAGAAGGTAAGGAGGAGAGGGCAGGTCAGCAGGCCGCGGATTCGGATTCGAACCGGTGCCGACATGGGCGTGTGTGAGCACTGTAGGCTGTGGTGCTAGACCACTTCGACCGTCCCGGGCCACGTGTTCAGTGTTCTATAGATGAATGGAGAGGGACATGCGTGTGCAGGGATGGGGAGGGACACGTGCAGGAAATGCACCAAACTCTTCCAGCAGTCTGTCTGTAGAAGACACTCACTCCTTGAAAGATCTTTTCCTCCCTTCTCAAAGTTTTGAAAAGCCGTTATTATAGAGACATGCTACTGGTTAGCAGTTGGCGGTTGGAGGGCTTGAGACTAGGCCAGCAAGAGTTGCAGCGACAGCGTGTGGGCGCCGTGGGTGCAGAAACATGTTCCGCTCCAAACGTCTACTCCGCTTAAAATGAGTGTCACACGTGTTGGAACATAACATTTTCTAGTATGTTTTTCTAGGATATTGTGTCTGTTGTGAAAACCCTTCAAGAATGCGGTTTGCCCAGTATACAGAAAATAATCATAAAAACATTGAAAGAGGAAACATAATATTGTTGTGGCTACGACACTGAGATTCCCCTGTCTTTGTGAAACATATCGCAGAGTGAATATGACTGGCTATGGGAAGGCGAGCCAAACGACGCTCGTCAAGTCGTCACAAAAATCTATTCCGACCCGGCGTCTAGTCACGGAAGAGGCTGTGAGGAACGTCACATGTTCTGTGTTATTACTGTGTTATTACTGTGTTATTACTGCCTACAGAAGGGCCAGCGCCACACCCCCGAGGGAACCTCGGCCACGGCGGTCGATGGATTCTTGGTTGGATTGTTTTTGAGGACGCGGCAGCCAATCAGTTTTTATTGAGGGCACTGCTCCTGCCCAGTGCTTGTGTGTGTGTGTGTGTGTATGCGGTGGGGTTTTGTGTGTGTGTGTGTGTGTGTGTCTGTGTGTGTGTGTATGCGGTGGGGTTTTGTGTGTGTGTGTGTGTGTGTGTGTGTGTGTGTCTGTGTGTGTGTGTATGGGGGGGGGGTTGTGTGTGTGTGTGTGTGTATGGGAGGGGGGGGGGGGTTGTGTGTGTGTCTGTGTGTGCGCATGCGCGTGCATGCGTGTGAGTGTTGGAGACAACTGTTTCCATGTCACATTGATGTTAGATAAGGTGAATTACTTCCACATAACGTGAGACTGAAACAAATGTGATCCATCGTTCTCATGACGAGATTAGACGAGCTCAGATAAATCAAACTGTCTAACACACACACACACACACACACACACACACACACACACACACACACACACACACACACACACACTGTCTAACTTCACCTGACTGGTGGGTCACAGCCCAGGTCACCACCTTCTCAGTTCACACACACACGCACACAGAGAGACAGAGAGACAAACACACACACACACACACACACACACACACACACACACACACACTACACACATACACACTCACCTTTTCTCATCTCCCTCAGATGAGTTGGGGTCCTGCTCGTTGGACATGTGATCCATTCACCTCAATTCCATCCAGTAGCCAATCAGAGGAGACTGAGGCGGGCCCCAACCTCGCCAGCCGGCTCAGCATTCGCCGGTAGCTCCGTCAATCGACGGCCATCGGTGGATGTGATTGGTGAAGGCTTCCCTGGTGCCGGCGACGGGGAACATCAGAGAACCGAGGGGAACGTGTGGAACCAGGCGGCGAGGTAGAACCCTCCGGAACTTAGTACTCTGTGAGGAGACACCAGAGAAGAAGAAGAGAGAACTTGTTAGCGGTGTTAGCGGTTTGTGAGGTGGGTTTCATGGTTAGCACTTGGCTTGTTGGAGTGTATTGTTTTTAGGTTGTTGTTGTTGTTGGGTTTTTTATATCTTTCTCGCTAGTCTAGCCAAAATACTGAAAAGTAATGGATTCGCTGAGTAATCTCCACTGCTACCTAGTTAACTATAAGTAACACTACTTTACATTGTTAGCAGGCTCACAAAACAAGCTGTGTTAGTTGACTAGGGATGTGTCTTTGATTTTCAACAACGCAGAAATGTATTCAAATTTTTCGAAAGAAAGGTCTGAACATTACATCGGACCAAAGCATTAGAACGTGTCACGTATGGTGTGTCTACGTCATCTGCAGCTGAAAGGGAATTTCTCCTCGGGAATAAAGCTTTATTTGGGGCGTCTGTGGCTCAGGAGGTAGGCAGGGCGTCTAATGATCGCAAGGTCTGCGGTTTGATCCGCGGCTGGCGACGTGTCGAGGTGTCCTTGGGCATGACACTGAACCCCATCTTGCTCCCAATGAGCGGGCCGTTGCCTTGCATGGTAGCTTGCCGCCATTTGGTGTGTGAATATGTGTGTGTGTGAATGAGTGAATGAGAGGCCGTCGTAAAGCGCTTTGGAAGAAGGCGCTATATGTGCAGTTCATTTTATAAGTGCAGTCCATCTTTACTCCGCTGTACTGTACTGTACTCTTTTCTACTGTCCTCTCTAGTCTACTGACCTCTCTAGTCTACTGTCCTCTCTAGTCTACTGTCCTCTCTAGTCTACTGTCCTCTCTAGTCTACTGTCCTCTCTAGTCTACTGTCCTCTCTAGTCTACTGTCCTCTCTAGTCTACTGTCCTCTCTAGTCTACTGTCCTCTCTAGTCTACTGTCCTCTCTAGTCTACTGTCCTTTCTAGTCTACTGTCCTCTCTAGTCTACTGTCCTCTCTAGTCTACTGTCCTCTCTAGTCTACTGTCCTCTCTAGTCTACTGTCCTCTCTAGTCTACTGTTCTCTCTAGTCTACTGTCCTCTCTAGTCTACTGTCCTCTCTAGTCTACTGTCCTCTCTAGTCTACTGTCCTCTCTAGTCTACTGTCCTCTCTAGTCTACTGTCCTCTCTAGTCTACTGTCCTCTCTAGTCTACTGTCCTCTCTAGTCTACTGTCCTCTCTAGTCTACTGTCCTCTCTAGTCTACTGTCCTCTCTAGTCTAAGCTCAGGGGGAATAGAGGTCATACAGGGTCCCGTTGTATTATGATAGCCCCTCTAGATGATCTACAGCTGCTCAAACTATCAACAAACTATCAACTGCAACTGTGATGACACGCAACAGCTGCCTAGGTTTAGGGTTAAGTTTCGGGTAAGAGTAGGAGTTAGGGTAAAGGCTTATGGTTATGGTCAGGATTAGTGGATAGTTACTTGGTTGATATGTCGTTGACAGTTAGTTGAACATCTACTGAACATCTACAAACCATTGATTTGGGACTGGTATTATTATATTAGTAGTAGCATGGGACTGTGCAAATGTTATCTTATACAGCAGTAAGTGTGTGTGTGAGTGTGTGAGTGTGTGTGTGTGTGTGTGTGAGTGAGTGTGTGCGCGCACGTGTGTGTGTGTGTGTGTGAGTGAGTGTGTGCGTGCACGTGTGTGTGTGTGTGTGTGTGTGTGTATGTGTGTGTGTGTGTGTGTGTGTGAGCGAGTGTGCGCGCGCACGTGTGTGTGTGTGTGTCTGTGTGTGTGTGTGTGTGGTGATTCCACAGTGCAGGGGTAGCAGAGAGGCCAGAAGAGGGTGCCCAATCACCACTACACGACAGAAGGACGTTCACCTCTGTTGTCAGTTGAACGCGGCAGCGTTGCAGAC
This sequence comes from Nansenia antarctica, assembly GCF_963989245.1. NCBI lineage: Eukaryota > Metazoa > Chordata > Actinopteri > Argentiniformes > Microstomatidae > Nansenia > Nansenia antarctica. Next base: position 79,753,165 of record NC_137675.1, read on the forward strand.
AGTTCAAACACGCCGTTTAGGACTAACAGCTCTTCCTCTCCTTTCTAAAGACAATCAACCAAGCACCAGTGTTGACAGACATTTCAGTTACAGAAAATAATCAATTGCAATTCCAATGCCACGACAAGACAATACAGTAACAGTCAATAAAGACAACATCGACATGTTGGAGAGACAGTCGATAGCTGGGGAATGCTAATTCATACTGGACTGTTCTTACTGTCTATCTAATGTTTCAGATGTGTACTTTATTTTATTATTCTATTGTCACTTTATTTTGTTGTTGTTGCTTATGAGCTCTATCTATCTATCTATCTATCTATCTATCTATCTATCTATCTATCTATCTATCTATCTCTCTATCTATCTATCTATCTATCTATCTATCTATCTATCTATCTATCTATCTATGGTATGGAATGGAGGGTGAACAAATGCAAATGAACAAGTACAAGTACAAGTGAACAAGTATACATAGATCGATCGATCGATCGATCGATCGATCTATCTATCTATCTATCTATCTATCTATCTATCTATCTATCTATCTATCTATCTATCTATCTATCTATCTATCTATCTATCTATCTATCTATCATTCAGACGCACATTTCCCAGAGGGCACGGCTTGCTAACGTGAGCAGCATCGCCCAGTACAGTATGTGCTCCGTGTGAGTATGTGATTACTCTCTGTTTCTCCCTTTCGCGTCAGCGTCAGTTGATGGCCTCTCATTCCCCCATTCACACACACATTCACACACCAATGGCGGCAAGCTACCATGTAAGGCGCCGGCCCGCTCATTGGGAGCAATTTGGGGTTCCGTGTCTTGCCCGAGGACACCTCGACACGTGGAGCCGGGGATCGAACCGCCGACCTTGCGATCATTAGACGCCAGCACTACCTCCTGAGCCACAGCCGCCCCAGTTCCTGAGGGCTAATTATGTTCATTAGACTGTTAATCCTCCGCCAACTGGATTTAAAGGAGGTATAGAGAGTGAACAAGTGCAAATGAACAAGTACAAGTGAACAAGTATACAAGTGAACAAGAGAACAAGTGAACAAGTATACAAGTGAACAAGAGAACAAGTGCACACTTCAGGTAGAAGGGAACATCTGACAAATTGTTTACTAAGGATTCCCTCAGTCAGACCTCTGTGTGTGCATTTGTGTGTGCATTTGTGCGTGCATGTGTGCGTGCGTGCGTGCATGAGTGCATTTGTGTGGGTGTGTGTGTTTGCATGCGTGTGTGCCTATGTGTGTGTCTAACTTGGTTACCATGAGAGCAATGTGATCAGCAGTCAGTCAGTCACGAGTCATGGTCACATGTGTCATGTAGGGT
>NC_137675.1:79759504-79762004 GCF_963989245.1 Nansenia antarctica
CCCAAACTGTTGCCACAAAGTTGGATGCATACAATTCTCTAGAATCGCATTGTATGCTGTAGCATTAAGATTTCCCTTCACTGCAACTAAGGGGCCTAGCCCAAATCATGAAAACAGCCCCAGATAATAATTGCCACATACCTTTGTCCATATAGTGTAGATAGATAGATAGATAAATAGATAGATAGATAGATAGATAGATAGATAGATAGATAGATAGATGGATAGATGGATAGATGGATAGATGGATAGATGGATAGATGGATAGATGGATAGATGGATAGATAGATAATATTGTCAAAAAATAATAATAAAATAAAAATACAAAATAATACAAAAGCCATAAGATAGACATCAGAAGGAAACATTATAGAATGCCACTCTGTTAGCGACAGCCATTATGACATACTTCTCTGATAGTTAGAGCCATTATGACATGCTTCTCTGATAGTTACAGCCATTATGACATACCTCTTTGATAGCGACAGCGCTGGAGAATATATTTTTTTTTTTTTTGCGCGAGTGTGCACGCGGCGCGCGAGAGTTTCTGCAGGGTGGGATGTCTGCAGATGAAAGTAAGCAAGTTGAAACGGTAGCAAATATAATTGCTGAATGTTCTGACAGAGAAAGTTGGTTCAAGTTGGTCGTTATTATCGTGACTAGAAAGTGTCTGATTATAGTTTCATGATGTAAATAGTGTCAAAGAACTAGCTGGCTAGCTAGCTAGCTCAGAGGTGATTAGATTAGCTAGTAGTTGTTGTGAATCCCTCATCGGCTCCGCCCCCTCCTGCCTCGTTGGCGCTCGTTGAGCCTCATCAGGCTCAAGTGGAGACAGCTGGGTCCAGCTATCAACTCAGGAGGAGGCAGCCCTATAAGAAGCCCCAGAAACCTTCCTCCGACGCTTGATTATTTTGACCCATGTGGTTAGTTGTTTGGCTCTCCCTGTTGTCTATTCTCGTTCAAGTAGTTTCACTTCAGAGTTTTGTTTGTTTGTTATTTTGCTAACCTTAGTTGTTTTCTTTGTTGATCCTCGCTCCCCAAAGGAACCTGCCTCCCCCTGCCTAGACCCCCTGCCTGCCTATCGACTACGTCTCCTGCCTATGTCCCTGCCTGCCTAACGACCACCCCTCCTGCCTATGCCCCTGCCTGCCTGCCGCCTACTCCTCCTGCCTAACCCCCTGCCTGCCTGCCGCCTACTCCTCCTGCCTAACCCCCCCGTCTGCCTGCCTGCCGACTATTCCCCCTCTCTGCTCTGGACTGGTTAGTACACGTACATATTTCAACACTTCACTCATCTACATGCCTACACCACACTAGTTTTGCACGCTAGACACTCACACCCAGACACATAGAGTACAGTCCCACTCACACCTCATTTACATTATCCAGTTCTCTGGCATCCACACATTCCCCCCACTTAGGCCCCGTTAGAGTAGGGTTATTCTTTTGTCCATCATTTTAATAAATCCTTTTATTGTTAGTTTGCCTCTTGTGTCCGTCTGTTCTGGGGTTCTGCCACACTTGACTCTTTTGCTAGTGCTACCATAACAGTAGTATGCTTGCACACTTGCCAGATAAAGAGCTAACTGGATGCACTTTATTACAATAGTTCTTATTCTGCTAGAACTGGGATGTATGGTAATACCATAATGGTATATTTACAGTACATGGACAGTGGATTGAAGCATTGGAACAAAGCCTCACTCATTGGACATTTCTAGTTTTTTTATAGATGGACATACGATTTGTTTTCAGCTGAGAGAGTGAGGTCAAAATGATATTATCTGACTGAATTGCCTGCAGCAACCCAATATTTAATTAGAATGATGTTATAAATTGATACCTCTTATTAGATTATAAATACTCTGGTTGTTATGTTTGCCTTTTTGGTTGACAGCAAAAGAGGGAGAGAGGGAGAGAGAGCAGGATGGTGTCAGAGAGAGAGAGAGAGAGAGAGAGAGAGAGAGAGAGGGAGGGTAGTCAAGACCACGTAAGTAGCCTTGAGAACCGATGGGGGTGGGGGGGGGCACAGTCCATGCCACCCCCCCCCCCCCCCCCCCCAAGGGCAAACCTAGGGGAAACACTGCATGTCTCTCTGTTAGTGACAGTCATTATGACATGCCTCTCTCTTAGTGACAGTCATTATGACATGCCACTCTGTTAGTTGTTAGCATTAGCATGCCACTCTGTTTCCTGTTAGGGATGGTCATTAGAATGCTTCAGCGAAGTCAAGGCTATGTGAGGCTGTGACACTCTGTTAACTGTTAGCGATAATCATTAGCATGCCAGCATTACCAGAGCATCATTATTGCTGAAGCACATTGTGAAGTAAAGTGCTGTCGTAAACTCATTCCAACACAGCAGCAATCTTTACTGGCATAAGTTGTAGTGGGGATGTTAAACGTGATTAATATACTGTGGTTTATGGGCTGTTCCCCCTGAAGCTAACCAGGGGTGCTAATGCTAATGGGAAGCATCCCCAGCGCTAAGCTAACAGGGC
>NC_137675.1:79767004-79769504 GCF_963989245.1 Nansenia antarctica
TTCTGTGAACACTGATGACACAAGCCTGATCCTCGTTCGAGGAATCACTTGAGGCTTGAATCCTAATCACGAGTTGCCTGAACGCAGCTTTTATTTTAATCGCCGACAACATAAACATGGTGTGTGTGTAGGTGTGTGTGTGTGTGTGTGTGTGTGCGTGTGTGTAAGTGCGTGCGCGTGCATGTGCGTGTGCGTGTGTGCGTGCGTGTGTGCGCGGCGGGACTCAGGTTTCCTATAAAACATATAAATGTCCCATGACTATGAACAGTGTACTTCAAAGGCAGGGCTGCTCTGGCCACCTACTGACTGGCTGTGCTGTAAACACAACACCTAGCTCTATTCATTCATCCATGGTCAACACAACCTACACAGACTGTGGAAGCCCACTGACCTAAAGCCTATGCATTGCCTAATCACTAGTCATGACAAACCTTAGAGACCAGGGCCATATTCCACAAAGCTCGATAAAGTTCTAAGCCTCGATAAAGTTCTAAGCCTCGAAAATGTTAGCTTGCGTTCGGTGCCATCAATGTGGCTCAAATAATTCGCTGCTTGGTTGAGCTCCTTCTGAGTCAGATATAATTAGCCTGGTCCCGACCAGGCTAAAACACAGGCTATAGTCATCCGTGCATCAAAAAAGGCTCACAGGCGGAAACTAAACCCTGAACGAAAGTTCCTCATGTGTCTTTTAGGAAATATTAGTTCCCACTTCACATGAGATAGATAGATTAGATAGTTTGACTGTGTGATAGATAGATAATTTGATATTTTGAAAGTGTGATCGATCGATAGATAGTTTGATTGTGTGATAGATAACTTGATATTTTGAAAGTGTGATAGATAGATAAAGAAAAGTGTAAAAAAAAAAAGAAGTAATTGTCTCAACTTGCATTGCCGTCATGACAGCGGTCTGGTGGTGTAGTGGTTAAGGCTGCGGACTCGAGTTCCAAAGGTTGCGAGTTCGAGACTTGACTGAGTCATTCATTTTTTTTTTTTTTTACATTTAACCGAAGATTTCATGCAAAGGTTTCAAACACCATTGTAATCGTGTCAGTTCTTGTAAATTAGCCTGCACCATAATTTTATAGCCTACAATACTTTTTTAGATGAGATTTTAGATTAGATTCAGACAACGAAATGCAGTAAAAAGTGCGTCTGTAGAGGGATTCGAACCACTGATATAAAATGACGAATAAATCCTATGGCAGCAGTCAATACCACTAGGCCATTGTGGCGATATGATGGTTTGTAGCCTGCTGCGGATATCACCACAGTAGTAATATTCATTTATTAAAATATGAACATATAACAATAACTGGGGCTAGTATGACCTACGCATTTAATCGGTCAGCAATTTCTTGCCAAACCATTTCCCTCGCCTTGTTAATTGCGGCAGTATTGCACTATTTTACATCTTATTTTTCCGTTTTCATAAAAATCAATAATTCGGAATGCTGCGCAAATGTAGTACCCCTGCAGAGTGGAGTATCTTCATTTCTACAGATCGACACTTCAGGGCTTTTTATGTCTGCGTGCACGCGCCCATATCGAAGATTTGTAAGCCTGTCTTCTGTGAACACTGATGACACAAGGCTGATCCTCATTCGAGGAATCACCTGAGGCTTGAATACCAATCTCGAGGTCCCTGAGCGCCGCATTTAATTATAGCGCCGCTATATTAAGCCACCGTTAGTGAAACGGACCCCAGCGCACACACACACATGCACACACACAAAGACCCGCAGCCATGACTTATTAGCCAATTGCTTGACCCTGTCCACTCACTGTGGTTTAAGTCAGTAAACAGTAATTGAATGACATAATTGATTACACCTGCGTGCGGCTCTTTGCAACGTCTTATACACAAGTGAACCAGACAGAGTTTGGTGTTTTAGATGAAACCCTGAAGAAGGCAGCTCTCTGACGTTGGTGACGTGCAATGACCATTGCATTGACTACAGGGTATTAAGTGTGTGGCCTTCTTCTTCTCTTCAGGTCAAGCGTCTAAAGGTCTAGTTTTGCGTGTTGCTGCCCCCGCTGGCCACACTGACATTTTAAAACATGCATAACGCTACGTTCTCTAATAGTGCCAAACGAACAAGTGCATATCCTCGGAAACAAACCAAACGTGAACTGAGCACGTAAAGGCCGGTGTCAGTCCCAGCACCAGATCTGAGAAGGTTTGGACCAATTCGGTTGTTAAGTCTGACGTCAAACGTGACGTTTAGCAATTTCCGGGTCCAAACCAGAAATTCCCTGCACCAGAGTACCAGTGTACTAAAGCGGTAGAATGACAGTTCAATCAGCGTCTTTGAGCCTCGGAAAAATAGCCTATATAAATAATGAGTTATTATTATTACTGCGGCATTTCGAAAAGAGCACCTCAGCCAACTTTGGACCCGGAAACACGTCACGACTTAACAACCGAATAGAGCACTCTTCATCATATGATCTCATTCCTTAATGGCTGCCGATTCATCGCGGCCATTTAGCAAAGCTA
>NC_137675.1:79772004-79777004 GCF_963989245.1 Nansenia antarctica
CGTCCTCCGATTTCTACCTCCCCCCAGCCACCCCTGGCAGGGACCTCCAGGTGTGTGGTGTGTGTGTGGTGTGTGTGTGTGTGTGTAGTCTAGTTGAGCGTCCAGCCAGGCCGTGTTATTCCAGCAGGGAGGCGGCGGTGGTGGTGGGTGGAATGTTCCGGGCCTGGCCTCCCGCCACAGTACAACCAGGTGGGATTTATGAAGTGTTGAGAATGTTTGCTGGGAGCCTGGCACACACATACACACACACACACACACGCACGTGCACACAGACTCACGCACTTACGCACTCACACACACACACACACACACACACACACACGCACGCACGCATGCACGCACACACACGCATGCACACACACACACAAGTGCGCGTGTGTGTGTGCCAGGCTCGCAGCAAACACACACACACACACACACACACACACACACACACACACCATCTGGGTGCAGTCTACACTTTGGTGGTGCCTGGGTGGTGTTCTTCTCTGGTCTAACGTACAGATGGAGAGATGGAGAGAAGGAGAGATGGAGAGATGGAGAGATGGAGAGATGGAGAGATGGAGAAATGGAGAAAAGGAGAGATGGAGAAAAGGAGAGATGAGAGATGGAGAGACAGAGAGATGGAGAGAAGGAGAGATGGAGAGGAGAGATGGAGAGAAGGAGAGATGGAGAGATGGAGAGACGGAGAGGAGAGATGGAGAGAAGGAGAGGAGATATGGAGAGAAGGAGAGAGGGAGAGATGGAGAGACGGAGAGGAGATATGGAGAGAAGGAGAGAGGGAGAGATGGAGAGATGGAGAGAAGGAGAGAGGGAGAGACAGAGAGGAGAGATGGAGAGATGGAGATATGGAGAGACAGAGAGATGGAGAGATGGAGATATGGAAAGACAGAGAGACAGAGAGATGGAGAGATGGAGAGACAGAGAGATGGAGAGAAGGAGAGATGGAGAGACAGAGAGATGGAAAGACGGAGAGACAGAGAGATGGAGAGACGGAGATGGAGAGAAGGAGAGATGGAGATATGGAGAGATGGAGAGACGGAGAGATGGAGAGATGGAGAAAATGAGAGATGGAGAGATGGAGAGATAGAGAGATGGAGATATGGAGAGACAGAGAGATGGAGAGACGGAGAGATGGAGAAAAGGAGAGATGGAGAGATGGAGAAATGGAGAGATGAGAGATGGAGAGAAGGAGATATGGAGAGACAGAGAGATGGAGAGACAGAGAGATGGAGAGATGGAGAGAAGGAGATATGGAGAGACAGAGAGATGGAGAGATGGAGAGGAGAGAAGGAGATATGGAGAGATGGAGAGATAGAGAGATGGAGATATGGAGAGACAGAGAGATGGAGAGATGGAGAGATGGAGAGACAGAGAGATGGAGAGATGGAGAGATGGAGAGACAGAGAGATGGAAAGACGGAGAGGAGAGAAGGAGATATGGAGAGATGGAGAGACAGAGAGATGGAGAGATGGAGAGACAGAGAGATGGAAAGACGGAGAGGAGAGAAGGAGATATGGAGAGATGGAGAGACGGAGAGAAGGAGAGACAGAGAGATGGAAAGACGGAGAGGAGAGAAGGAGATATGGAGATATGGAGAGACAGAGAGATGGAGAGATGGAGAGATGGAGAAAAGGAGAGATGGAGAAATGGAGAGATGAGAGATGGAGAGATGGAGAGGAGAGATGGAGAGATGAGAGATGGAGAGATGAGAGATGGAGAGAGGGAGAGATGGAGAGATGGAGAGATGGAGAGATGGAGAGACGGAGAGGAGAGATGGAGAGATGGAGAGATGAGAGATGGAGAGAGGGAGAGATGGAGAGAAGGAGAGATGGAGAGATGGAGAGATGGAGAGAAGGAGAGATGGAGAGACAGAGAGGAGAGATGGAGAGATGGAGAGAAGGAGATATGGAGAGACAGAGAGATGGAGAGACAGAGAGATGGAGAGATGGAGAGAAGGAGATATGGAGAGACAGAGAGATGGAGAGATGGAGAGGAGAGAAGGAGATATGGAGAGATGGAGAGATAGAGAGATGGAGATATGGAGAGACAGAGAGATGGAGAGATGGAGAGATGGAGAGACAGAGAGATGGAGAGATGGAGAGATGGAGAGATGGAGAGACAGAGAGATGGAAAGACGGAGAGGAGAGAAGGAGATATGGAGAGATGGAGAGACAGAGAGATGGAGAGATGGAGAGATGGAGAGACAGAGAGATGGAAAGACGGAGAGGAGAGAAGGAGATATGGAGAGATGGAGAGACGGAGAGAAGGAGAGACAGAGAGATGGAGAGAAGGAGAGACAGAGAGAAGGAGAGATGGAGAGATGGAGATATGGAGAGACAGAGAGATGGAGAGATGGAGAGATGGAGAAAAGGAGAGATGGAGAAATGGAGAGATGAGAGATGGAGAGACGGAGAGGAGAGATGGAGAGATGAGAGATGGAGAGATGAGAGATGGAGAGAGGGAGAGATGGAGAGATGGAGAGATGGAGAGATGGAGAGAAGGAGAGATGGAGAGACAGAGAGATGGAGAGATGGAGAGAAGGAGATATGGAGAGACAGAGAGATGGAGAGACGGAGAGATGGAGAGAAGGAGAGATGAAGAGATGGAGAGACAGAGTTCCCCAGAGTTCCACTGGAGTTCCCCAGGGTTCCGTCCTAGGGCCCCTACTCTTCTCCCTCTACACCAAGTCTCTTGGCTCGGTAATCTCTTCACATGGGCTCTCCTACCACAGCTACGCAGACGACACTCAACTCTTCCTGTCCTTCCCCCCGTCTGATGTACACGTGGCAACCCGTATCTCAGCATGTCTCGCTGACATTTCAACTTGGATGGCTGACCACCATCTCAAGCTCAATCTTAACAAGACTGAGCTCCTCTTCATCCCTGGGAAAGCCTGCCCTCTCCAAGACTTCTCCATCACAGTGGAGAACTCTACTGTAACCCCCTCCCTGACAGCCAAGAACCTTGGAGTGATCCTGGATAACCGACTATCCTGTGCGGAGAACATTGCAGCAACGGCTCGCTCCTGCAGATTCCTCCTCTACAATATCAGAAGGATACGACCATTCCTTACCAGAGAGGCAGCGCAACTCTTGATCCAGGCACTGGTCATCTCCCGCCTGGATTACTGCAATGCACTCCTGGCTGGGCTCCCCGCTTCAGCCATTAGACCTCTGCAGCTCATCCAGAATGCTGCTGCCCGGCTGGTATTCAACCTCCCCAAATACTCGCATGTCACCCCTCTCCTTCGCACCCTGCACTGGCTCCCGATAGCAGCTCGCATCAGATTCAAGACCCTGGTGCTTGCATACCAGGCAGCTAAAGGGACAGCCCCTGCCTACCTGAAGGAAATGGTAACCCCCCAAACCCCTGCCCGCTCACTCCGCTCCTCCACCTCGGCTGGCCGACTGGCCCCACCTCCTCTACACAGCAGTCGGGCTGCCCGATCACGTCTCTTCACAACACTGGCTCCCCGCTGGTGGAATGAGCTCCCCACGGCTGTCAGAACGGCAGAGTCACTACCCATCTTCCGTCGTAGACTGAAGACCCATCTCTTCAGGTTACATCTTAACTGCTCCTCCTGAGACATCTTCCGACCCTCACCACTACGTCTCCTAAAGACATCCACTTTCCCCTCTACTGTGTCCCTAGGACTTCTATTGCCCCCCTTGTACTGTTTCTCAGTTTCTCCAGTAGTAAAAAAAAAGATATGGAGATATGGAGAGACAGAGAGATGGAGAGATGGAGAGACGGAGAGAAGGAGAGATGGAGAGATGGAGAGATGGAGAGATGGAGAGACAGAGAGAAGGAGAGATGGAGAGATGGAGACATGGAGACGGAGAGACAGAGAGATGGAAAGACGGAGAGATGGAGAGACAGAGATGGAGAGATGGAGAGAAGGAGAGACAGAGAGATGGAGAGAAGGAGAGACCATACCCCCTTTCATGAGCCACCAGGCCACCACCCCTCCACCTCTGTCTGTCCACAGGCGATCACACCTTCCCTCCATCACCGCTGACCCTACACTGCCCCCTCCCCCTCCCCTTCCCCCCAAAACACTGCCCAATCACTGAATGTGGCAATGACATGCTGCGTGTTTTGGGGGAGAGGTAGGGGGAGGAGAGGAGAGATGGAGAGAAGGCGAGACGGAGAGGAGAGATGGAGAGAAGGAGAGACGGAGAGACGGAGAGATGGAGAGATGGAGAGATGGAGAGACAGAGAGATGGAGAGAAGGAGAAGGAGAGACCATACCCCCTTTCATGAGCCACCAGGCCTCCACCTCGATCACACCTTCCCACCTCGATCACACCTTCCCTCCATCACCTCCTGACCCTACACTGCCCCCTCCCCCTCCCCCCAAAACACTGCCCAACCCTACAGTACCCCTCACCCCGCCCCCCACCCTCACATGACCAACCAGGCACAGGGCTGCTGTGGGGTGTGCCTCATGGACACGCCCACACTGTGACAAAGCAGGAGGTCATCATTACCACAGACAGATAGACAGACAGACGGAAGGAAGGAAGGAAGGAAGGAAGGAAGGAAGGAAGGAAGGAAGGAAGAAAGAAAGAAAGAAAGAAAGAAAGAGAGAAAGACAGAGAATGAAAGAGAGAATAAAAGAAAGAGAGAAATCTGTTGCTTGTTGTTTCTGTGTTTTCCGTTTTTCCCATATTGTCAGCGTCTTTGAGCCTCGGAGAAGCGCTATATAAATATAATGAATTATTATTATTAGAATGACAGAGAGAATGAAAGAAAGAGAATGAAAGAAAGAAAGAAACAGAGAAAGAAAGAAAGAGAATGAAAGAAAGAAAGAAAGAAACAGAGAAAGAAAGAGAGAGAATGAAAGAAAGAGAGAGAATGAAAGAAAGAAAGAAAAATAAAGACAGAAAGAATCCACTACCTGTCAATCATCCCGTGGTATTGATTAAGATGCCGTCTCACGAGGCAGCAAACGACCCTTATTGATCACCTGATCACCTCTGACTGATGACATATTG
>NC_137675.1:79782004-79792004 GCF_963989245.1 Nansenia antarctica
CTTTTTCTATCACAGCAGCTAACACATCTTGCTGCTGTGTTTGCACATTGCTGTACCTCACCCAGCAGATATGGTAGCCTTTCGACATTGGTCAAGTCCTCAAAGTCTCCCTGGATGTTGGTGATCAGTGGGAAGTATGTGTCCCTGATGTCCTTGTACAGCTGGCAGGTAGTTAAGAAGTGCAGCTCTGTTTCCACCTGGTTTTGTGTGCAGTGGGTGCACAGTCTCTCTCTCTCTCTCTCTCTCTCTCTCTCTCTCTCTCTCTCTCTCTCTCTCTCTCTCTCTCTCTCTCTCTCTCTCTCTCTCTCTCTCTCTCTCTCTCTCTCTCTCTCTCTCTCTCTCTCTCTCTCTCTCTCTCTCTCTCTCTCTCTTTCTATATATATAGGCCTGTATATATATATATGACAGTTAAAGGTTGAATCGATTGTGTTTGATTGCAGGTCTAGCACCGAACGACTCGCTGTGTTTTTAATAGATTTTTTTTACCACAGGATACCGGTCAATTATGATAATGGCTTGACCGGTCAATTCTTAAGGAATCTGCAAACAACCAAATTAGCAGGACTGGTCGGGATTCCTGAGAATCAATAGTTGCTGAGACGAACACACACACACACACACACACACACACACATACACGCCACACACACACACACATGCAGCTTCACGTGCACGCATATGCAGCTGCACACACACAGACAAGCACGAACACACACATTTTACACAATTTCAATTACATCTGTCTGTCTGTCTGTCTGTGTCTCTGTCACTGTGTTTGTCTGTGTGTCTCTGTCTGTGTGTGTCTCTGTGTATGTCTCTATCTGTGTCTGTGTTTCTGTGTGTGTCTCTCTGTGTGTGTCTGTCTGTGTGTATGTCTCTGTGTGTGTCTCTGTGTGTGTGTCTGTGTGTGTCAGTGTGTGTCAGTGTGTGTCTCTCTGTGTGTGACTGTGTGTGTCAGTGTGTGTCTCTGTGTGTGTCTCTGTGTGTGTGTCTGTGTGTGTCTGTGTGTGTCTCTACGTGTCTCTGTGTGTGTCTCTGTGTGTGTCTCTGTGTGTGTGTGTCTGTGTGTGTCTCAGTGTGTGTCTCTGTGTGTGTGTCTCTGTGTGTGTCTCTCTGTGTGTGTCTGTGTGTGTGTCTCTGTGTGTGTCTCTCTGTGTGTGTCTGTGTGTGTGTCTCTGTGTGTGTCTCTCTGTGTGTGTCTCTGTGTGTGTCTCTCTGTGTGTGTCTGTGTGTGTCTCTCTGTGTGTGTCTCAGTGTGTCTCTGTGTGTGTCTCTCTGTGTGTGTCTCTGTGTGTGTCTCTCTGTGTGTGTCTCTGTGTGTCTCTCTGTGTCTCTCTGTGTCTGTCTCTGTGTATCTCTCTGTGTGTTTCTCAGTGTGTGTCTCTGTGTGTGTCTCTGTGTGTCTCTGTGTGTGTCTCAGTGTGTGTCTCTGTGTGTGTCTCTGTGTGTGTCTCTGTGTCTCTCTGTGTGTCTCTCTGTGTGTGTCTCTGTGTCTCTCTGTGTGTCTCTCTGTGTGTGTCTCTGTGTGTCTCTCTGTATCTGTCTCTGTGTATCTCTCTGTGTATCTCTCTGTGTGTGTCTGTGTGTGTGTGTCTCTGTGTGTCTCTCTGTGTCTCTCTGTGTGTCTCTGTGTGTGTCTGTGTGTGTGCAGCAGAACTGTAGTGACCAATAAGTAGCTCCACCAGCGATAGCTACAGCACTTCTACAGCCTAACATCGCAGGAAGCAGCAATCATGGCACAGAAGCACTCTAGAGTGCTACGCACAGACACGCACGAACACTCACACATTTTACACAATTTAAATTACATCTGTCTGTCTGTGTCTCTGTCTCTGTGTTTGTCTGTGTGTGTCTCTGTGTATGTCTCTATCTGTGTCTGTGTTTCTGTGTGTGTCTGTCTGTATGTATCTGTGTATGTCTCTGTGTATGTCTCTGTGTGTGTCTCAGTGTGTGTCTCTCTGTGTGTGTCTGTCTGTGTGTATGTCTCTGTGTGTGTCTCAGTGTGTGTCTCTGTGTGCGTGTCTGTGTGTGTCAGTGTGTGTCTCTCTGTGTGTGTCTCTACGTGTCTCTGTGTGTGTGTCTCTGTGTGTGTCTCAGTGTGTGTCTCTCTGTGTGTGTCTCTACGTGTCTCTGTGTGTGTGTCTCTCTGTGTGTGTCTGTGTGTGTCTCAGTGTGTCTCTCTGTGTGTGTCTCAGTGTGTGTCTCTGTGTGTGTGTGTCTCTGTGTGTGTCTCAGTGTGTGTCTCTGTGTGTGTCTCTCTGTGTGTGTCTGTGTGTGTCTCTCTGTGTGTGTCTCTGTGTGTGTCTCAGTGTGTCTCTCTGTGTGTGTCTCTGTGTGTGTGTCTCAGTGTGTGTCTCTGTGTATGTCTCTGTGTGTGTCTCAGTGTGTGTCTCTCTGTGTGTGTCTGTCTGTGTGTGTCTCAGTGTGTGTCTCTGTGTGCGTGTCTGTGTGTGTCAGTGTGTGTCTCTCTGTGTGTGTCTCTACGTGTCTCTGTGTGTGTGTGTCTCTGTGTGTGTCTCTGTGTGTGTGTCTCTGTGTGTGTCTCTGTGTGTGTCTCTGTGTGTGTGTCTCTGTGTGTGTCTCAGTGTGTGTCTCTGTGTGTGTCTCTCTGTGTGTGTCTGTGTGTGTCTCAGTGTGTCTCTCTGTGTGTGTCTCAGTGTGTGTCTCTGTGTGTGTCTCTCTGTGTGTGTCTGTGTGTGTCTCAGTGTGTCTCTCTGTGTGTGTCTCAGTGTGTGTCTCTCTGTGTGTGTCTCTGTGTGTGTCTCTCTGTGTGTGTCTCTGTGTCTCTCTGTGTCTGTCTCTGTGTATCTCTCTGTGTGTGTCTGTGTGTCTCTCTGTGTCTGTCTCTGTGTGTCTCTGTGTCTCTCTGTGTGTGTCTCTGTGTGTCTCTCTATATCTGTCTCTGTGTATCTCTCTGTGTGTGTCTGTGTGTGTTTCTCTCTGTGTGTGTCTCTGTGTGTCTCTGTGTCTCTCTGTGTGTGTCTCTCTGTATCTGTCTCTGTGTATCTCTCTGTGTGTGTCTGTGTGTGTCTCTCTATGTGTGTGTCTCTGTGTGTCTCTCTCTGTGTGTGTCTCTGTGTGTCTCTCTGTGTGTGTCTCTGTGTGTCTCTCTGTATCTGTCTCTGTGTGTCTCTGTGTGTCTCTCTGTGTGTGTCTCTGTGTGTCTCTCTGTATCTGTCTCAGTGTGTGTCTGTGTGTCTCTCTCTGTGTGTCTCTCTGTGTCTCTCTGTGTGTCTCTCTGTATCTGTCTCTCTGTGTGTCTCTGTGTGTGTCTGTGTGTGTGCAGCAGAACTGTAGTGACAGCAATAAGTAGCTCCACCAGCGATAGCTACAGCACTTCTACAGCCTAACATCGCAGGAAGCAGCAATCATGGCACAGAAGCACTCGAGAGAAGAATCAAACACGGCCGTTTACAGTGTTTAAGTGTGTTCAACGTGTGCACAGTCCTCTGTCTGCACTGTCCTCCCTGCTCCCTCTTTACTGGGGAATAATGCTCCTCAATTTCCTCTGAAGTCAAACTCCAGCGCACTGTGATAGAGATTAGAACAGCATGCAGCGCACACACACACACACACACACACACTCACACACATGCGTGCGCAGGCGCACACACACACAGACACACACACCCACACACATACAGACACACACACACACACACGATCATACGCACACACACAGACACACAGACACACACACCCACCCACCCACACACACACACACAGCGTGAACACCGTCTCTCTCCAGCCTGTCTCGGTCCTGGCCAAGGACATATTTTCCCTCACGTTACCTTGGTAACACAGTCTTGTGATTCAGCCATTGAGGAAAACAATCTTCCTCCCCCTGTGCCTCCCCCTCTCTCTCCCCTCTTATCGCCCTCACCCGTGCCTCCCTCAGTCTCTACTCTCCCCCCCCTCCATTTCTCTCCCCCCCTCCCCTCCCCCGTGCTTCCCCCTCTCTCTCTCCTCCTGTCCCCCTCACCTGAGCCTCCCTCTCTCATTCCTTTTGACTCTCGCCACCTCACCACTCCCTCCTCCCCCCCCCCCCTCCTCTCCCCCTGTCCCCCCTGCCCCTAACAATGAGTTATTGCCTGTGAACCAGATCCAGCACGGGCAGACATATGAGACACCAGTCAGTAACTGATTGCTGAGCTATGTTAATTAACACGCTAACCTGGAGGACGAGGACAGAGGAGGGACAGGAGGAGAGGGAGTCTGGCTGGAGGAGAGAGAGAGGGAGGAAGAGAGAGAGGGAGGCAGGAGGAGAGAGGAGAGAGGGAGGCAGGAGGAAAGAGAAAAGAGAGAGGGAGGAGGAGAGAGAGGGAGGAGGAGAGGCAGGAGGAGAGAGAGGCAGGAGGAGAGGAGAGAGAGAGGCAGGAGGAGAGGAGAGAGAGAGGCAGGAGGAGAGGAGAGAGAGGCAGGAGGAGAGGAGAGAGAGAGGAGGAGAGGAGAGAGAGAGGCAGGAGGAGAGGAGAGAGAGAGGCAGGAGGAGAGAGAGGCAGGAGGAGAGGAGAGAGAGAGGCAGGAGGAGAGGAGAGAGAGAGGCAGGAGGAGAGGAGAGAGAGGCAGGAGGAGAGAGAGAGGCAGGAGGAGAGAGAGAGAGAGGCAGGAGGAGAGAGAGAGAGGGAGGAGGAGAGAGAGGGGGAGGAGGAGAGGAGAGAGAGAGGCAGGAGGAGAGGAGAGAGAGAGAGGCAGAAGGAGAGGAGAGAGAGAGGCAGAAGGAGAGGAGGACTACTTGATTTAACACTGAAAAAGTGCATTAGTAGAGCTGTCAAAGCACACACACACACACCCGCACGCACACACACGCACACGCACACGCACACGCACACACACTCTCTCTCTCTCTAGAGCTGTCATATTACCTGCTTGCTATTACACAGACATCCACCAGCTCCACTGACCCTGTCTGACCTCCTGGTGTTCACTGGTCAACGCTCCAGGAAAATACCTTCTCTTTCTGCACTGTTCTGCCCGGCAACACTCTTCTGAGGGAATCCTCTTTTATTACGATAGGATTATCCCCTCCCTTGGTCTGCGACGGATTTTCTCAGTTCTCATTTGATTCCTTCTAGCAGGTTCTGTTTGTCCATGTGGTGGTGGTGGTGAACATGTGAGCTGCTGTGACACATCAGAGGAGCTAAGAGATAGAAAACTATATATATATGTGTGTGTGTGTGTGTGTGTGTGTGTGTACATGTGCGAGCATGTATGTGTGTGTATGCATGTATGAACAACAAGCCACTATAACTCCCCCAGTCCCTCAAGCATCAGGGTGTGTGTGTGTGTGTGTGTGTGTGTGTGTGTGTGTGTGTGTGCGCCATGGGGAGTGCCCTCTACCACTAAGTCTCCCAGTCCCCCGAGCACCAGGGTCTGTCTGTGTGTGTGTGTGTATGTGTGTGTGTGTGTGTGTGTGTGTGTGTGTGTGTGTGTGTGTGTGTGTGTGTGTGTGTGTGTGTGTGTGTGTGTGTGTGTGCATGTGCATGTGTGTATGCATGAGGCTGTAGGTTAGTTGAGGCTAGGGGTATATGAGGTGTAGGTTAGTTGAGGGAGAGAGGGTATATATGAGGTGTAGGTTAGTTGAGGCTAGGGGTAGGCTATACCGTGTGAGGAAAAGAAGAGTCAAGTCAGCTAGTAACGTCAAGACAGAAACTCTACCTCACATGTACATGTATACCACCCCCCACCCCGTTTTAGGTCTGCTGGAAGGCGTCCAAACATTCCACAGAGGGAACATAGTGAACATGGGGCGCAGGGAGGGCGGGGGAAAACCCTTCTACACTAGCTGACACCGTACACCTGGAGAGATGCCACACCAATGACAGATGGAGACGGAGATAGACATACAGGTAATTCCATAGAACCTCCGCAGGGCCATATGTGGGGCAAACTCCATATGCTACGCTACCTACAGTAGCAGACACCATAGTTATAGCTAGCAGACACCTATAGCTAGAAGACACCTATAGCTATAGCTAGAAGACACCATAGCTATAGCTAGCAGACACCATAGCTATAGCTAGCAGACACCTATAGTTAGCGTGCATCTATAGCTAGCAGACACCTACAGCTAGCAGACTGACACCTACAGCTAGCAGACACCT
Source organism: Nansenia antarctica (assembly GCF_963989245.1). Classification (NCBI taxonomy): domain Eukaryota; kingdom Metazoa; phylum Chordata; class Actinopteri; order Argentiniformes; family Microstomatidae; genus Nansenia; species Nansenia antarctica. The sequence goes on from NC_137675.1 coordinate 79,788,109, forward strand.
ACAGCTAGCAGACTGACACCTACAGCTAGCAGACACCTACAGCTAGCAGACATCTACAGCTAGCAGACAACTATAGAGCTAGATGACACCTACAGCTAGCAGACACCTACAGCTAGCAGACACCATAGCTATAGCTAGCAGACACCTATAGCTAGCAGACACCTACAGCTAGCAGACACTATAGCTATAGCTAGCAGACACCTATAGCTAGCAGACACCTATAGCTATATCACCTAAACGTCCTCAGCAACCTCTCAGCACAAAACGTGCGGAAAAAAAAAAGAATCGGCACACTAATTCATGTGCTGAGAACGACCTTTGAGGTAAAACCCGCAGCACATACCTACATACCTACATCCATTTCACTGGAGCTATACATCAGTCCTTGTCATGCCTAAAAGGCCCAAAGCTGTATTTACGCCACAGAAAGTGAGGGGTTGACACTAAATTTAATGTACAGCTGAGAATGGAGGGCGGCTGAGTACAAGTACATGGTGTTCTCTCCAGGGAGCAGGGGAGTAGCAGACAGTACACACGAACACATGCACACACACACACACACACACACACAGATGTATGCGAGCACACACATGCACACATACACACAGAAACACACATGCATACGTACGCACACACACACACACACACACACGCACACACAGAAACACACTCATACGTGCACACACACACACACACACACACACACACACACACACACACACACACGTGCACCGAGAGTGGATCAGAGGTCACTGATAAAAGTGTTTGTGCGTTTGCTCAGTGTGAAGCTCTTTACAGACGGGTGCAGAGATAACAGTGTTCTATGGCGGGCCTCAGGGGTGTTACGCAAACTGGCAAGACAGACGCGCACGCGCACACACACACACACACACACGCACACACACACACACACACACACAGTACATGCATACACACATACACATGAAAGGACACACACAGACGCACACACACACACACGCAGTACATGCATACACACACACTCACTCACACACACACACACAGTACATGCATGAATACACACACACAGGGTTTTCCCTGCATTGAAGGGAGGCGGCCCGCCTAAGGCATTTTGTGCCCCGCCTAAGCCTTCTAGGAAAAAACACAGAAGAAAAAACATGTAAAAAACATGTAAAAACGGTAGAAAATTGTCGGTCATCCCAGCAGCAGGTGTGCTAGACTATCGTTACGTTATATACGTATATACGTATATTTCAGCCGCAGCCCGTCCCTCTGGAACGCCCTCCCCAACCACATCAGAGAGGCCAACAGGCCCTCAAAACCCACCTCTTCAAGCTCGCCTTCACCAGTTAACCCTCTCTCCCCCCCCCTCCCCTTCCCACGTGTCCCCAGCACTACCTTAATTAGGCCCCTATACTTTCTTCTATTTGCCTTTTGTTTCTTTTTATTATTACTACTCAATCTTTTCAGTTAAGCGTCTTTGAGTGTCTAGAAAAGCGCTATATAAGTCTAATGTATTATTATTATTATTATTATTATTAATATATGCAATACCCATGGAAGACGGAGAGGAAGACAGCGCCGATCATACGATAGTGAGAGATGGACGGGCAGAACATTAGTAAAAAAAGTCGAATTAATTTGTGCCGTGCCCCTTATGGGACATTGGTAATGTTACCTTTCAGCTTACTGACCCCGAACCGTAGTTGGGAGCGCACTGGTTACTAGACTAACTAGCCTGAGTATCTACCTCATAGTAACTAGCCTTAGCATCTAGCTCATAGTAACTAGCCTTAGCGTCTAGCTCATAGTAACTAGCCTTAGCATCTAGCTCATAGTAACTAGCCTTAGCGTCTAGCTCATAGTAACTAGCCTTAGCATCTAGCTCATAGTAACTAGCCTTAGCATCTAGCTCATAGTAACTAGCCTTAGCGTCTAGCTCATAGTAACTAGCCTTAGCATCTAGCTCATAGTAACTAGCCTTAGCATCTAGCTCATAGTAACTAGCCTTAGCATCTAGCTCATAGTAACTAGCCTTAGTATCTACCTCATAGTAACTAGCCTGAGTATCTAGCTCATAGTAACTAGCCTTAGCATCTAGCTCATAGTAACTAGCCTTAGCATCTAGCTCATAGTAACTAGCCTTAGCATCTAGCTCATAGTAACTAGCCTTAGCATCTAGCTCATAGTAACTAGCCTTAGCATCTAGCTCATAGTAAATAGCCTTAGCATCTAGCTCATAGTAACTAGCCTTAGCATCTAGCTCATAGTAACTAGCCTTAGCATCTAGCTCATAGTAACTAGCCTTAGCATCTAGCGCATAGTAACTAGCCTTAGTATCTAGCTCATAGTAACTAGCCTTAGCGTCTAGCTCATAGTAACTAGCCTTAGCATCTAGCTCATAGTAACTAGCCTTAGCATCTAGCTCCAGCAGTCCAGACCGCTCTGCTGATGAAGGATGCTAGCAAGACTTTGGTGGTGACGTTCACTAACAGGAGCTTTATTTCCTCCACAGCAACGAACACAATTCACGGCCTTTATAACACTGTCATGCTGTAATCCTGAGCTTATCTGGACACCTTTACACTGACTGTCAGCACTCAATATCTGTGGCATGGAACATGTAGGCCTAAAAAAAAGTATATATATATATGTTACGGTACATGTGGGAATACGGTACATGTGGGAAAACTAGGGTTAGGGTTAGGTGCTAGGGTGCTAGGGTGACTGTGCTAGGGTGACTGTGTACATGCTGCTGGCATGTCTAACCCTAACCCTACCCCTAACCCTAACCTTAATCCTAGCACCCTAGCACCTAACCCTAACCCTAGTTTTCCCACATGTACCGTTTTCCCACATGTACCGTAACATATATACATACGGTATATATATATACATATATATATTAAAAAAATAATAATGGATGGGAGATTCATGCAATTTAGCAATTTATTTGTTTCCCTAATCATAACTGTGAGCGGAAACAAATCTCACACCACCACCCAAAAAAAAACAGGGTCTCTCTGACTCTGTCCATTTGTACTCCCAGTTGTTCCCCCAATAAATGTGATTTACCCATTTAAACAGCCTGACTAGTCAGGACACGTAACACTGCATTAGACGTCTGTCTGTGCGGGCATGAAATCTCGGTGTGCTTCCCCTCCGCTTCCACCACCTCCTCCTACGCCTTATTCTGAGCCAGGAAAAACCCTGCACACACTGTAGTGTACGTGCATATGTACATGCACATGCAAGGACACAGACACAAACACATACACACTCAGTACATGTATACACACACGCAAGGACACAGACACACACAGACACACACACACACACACACAGTACATGTATACATGCAAGGACACAGACATGTATTCACACGCAAGGACACAGACACACACACACACACACACAGTAAATGTATACACACATGCAAGGACACAGACACACACACACACACACACACACACAGACACACACACGCCCCAGGTGGCACGTCGGGGGGACAGCATGTCTGATTAACCTTGGACGCCGTGGCAACCGTCCTAGTGGGCACTGGGCTAAAACCATTGGTGGGGGGAGGGTGGGTGGGGGGGGACGGTGGGCAGGGGCTGTCTTTTTTGGCTCACCCCCAGTGTGTAGCCCTGTGTTGCCCAAGGCACAGCTGAGGACAAGAAGGAGGAGAGGGAGGGAGGGAGGGAGAGATAGAGAGAGAGAGGAGAGCTAGCAGAGCAGGAGGAGGAGGAGGAAAAAGAGAGAGGAGAGATTGAAAGTGAACTGGGACAGGAGTTGCTAGTTGCTGCTAGTCGTCCGCCCTGGTCTGCGCTGTTTGACCCACATATGTGCGTCTGATCATACCATCTCTTTTCTACTGCTACGACTGGACTTAATCGTGATTTTAAACACACCCGCCT
>NC_137675.1:79797004-79807004 GCF_963989245.1 Nansenia antarctica
AGGTGAAACTGCTGAGGGAAGGGTTAGGGTTAGGGTTAGGATGGCGCGTGGTTAACGGTTAACTACTCGCTATCACACATGAGGACATATGCACCGACGCACGTACACACACAGACAGACAGAAGCATACACACACACAGCATACACACACACACACACACACAGAGACAGACAGAAGCACACACACACACACATAGGAGATATGTCCTGTTAGGGGTAGAACTCAACGTAGGATAAACGTCTGTGGCGGCAACCATATAAACAGTTTGTGTGTGTGTGTGTGTGTGTGTGTGTGTGTGTGTGTGTGTGTGTGTGTGCGTGTGTGTGTGTGTGTGTTGTAAAAGAGAAGGTGGCAGCTTCTATATTTATCACACATGAGGACATATGCAACGACGCATGCATGCACGTACGCACACACACACACACACACACATACACACACACACACACACACACACACACACAGAAACAGACACACACACACACGCACACACACACACACGCACACACAGACTAGCCCAGAGACAGACAGAGACAGACATATACAGTGTGTATGAAGGGTCACTGCGAGGTGAGTGTGTGGGCCAGGGGCCGGGGGGAGATTGGGGGGTGGGGGGTAAGTGAGGGGGCAGTGAGGGGAGAGTGGGGGGTAAGTGAGGGGAGAGTGGGGGGTAAGTGGGAGAGTGAGGGGGGGGGTGAGGGGTAAGTGAGCGGGGGGGCGAGTGGAGGTGGGGGGGCAGTGAGAGAGAGGAGTCTGTGTCGTGTCACCCACTCCTGACCGTGGCCTAGATACACACAGCAGCAGCAGTCGGAGGCCGGTGGAGGCCGGTGGAGGCCGGTACAGTAGAAACGGGAGGCCGGGCTCACTGTAACGCACGGGAACGGGAGTCAGGAACGTACCGAACGCGTCCGATGCCGACCTCCTCCGGCCTCCACCGCTAGGGGAGCCTCTCCACCGCATCGTCCAGCCTCTCTCTCTCTCTCTCTCTCTCCTAACAGCCCTCACAGTCCAGCCTCTCTCTCTCTCTCCTAACAGCCGTCACAGTCCAGCCTCTGTCTCTCTCTCCTAACAGCCGTCACAGTCCATCCTCTCTCTCTCCTAACAGCCCTCACAGTCCATCCTCTCTCTCTCTCTCCTAACAGCCGTCACAGTCCATCCTCTCTCTCTCCTAACAGCCCTCACAGTCCAGCCTCTCTCTCTCTCTCTCTCTCTCTCTCTCTCTCTCTCTCTCTCCTAACAGCCCTTACAGTCCATCCTCTCTCTCTCTCTCCTAACAGCCCTCACAGTCCATCCTCTCTCTCTCTCCTAACAGCCGTCACAGTCCATCCTCTCTCTCTCTCTCCTAACAGCCCTCACAGTCCATCCTCTCTCTCTCTCCTAACAGCCGTCACAGTCCAGCCTCTCTCTCTCTCTCTCCTAACAGCCCTCACAGTCCATCCTCTCTCTCTCTCTCCTAACAGCCCTCACAGTCCATCCTCTCTCTCTCTCTCTCCTAACAGCCCTCACAGTCCATCCTCTCTCTCTCTCTCCTAACAGCCCTCACAGTCCAGCCGCTCTCTCTCTCTCTCCTAACAGCCGTCACAGTCCAGCCTCTCTCTCTCTCTCCTAACAGCCGTCACAGTCCAGCCTCTCTCTCTCTCTCCTAACAGCCCTCACAGTCCAGCCTCTCTCTCTCTCTCTCTCTCTCTCTCTCTCTCTCTCTCTCTCTCTCTCTCTCTCTCTCTCTCTCTCTCTCTCTCTCCTAACAGCCCTCACAGTCCAGCCTCTCTCTCTCTCTCCTAACAGCCCTCACAGTCCAGCCTCTCTCTCTCTCTCTCTCTCTCTCTCTCTCTCTCTCTCTCTCTCTCTCTCTCTCTCTCTCTCTCTCTCTCTCTCTCTCTCCTAACAGCCCTCACAGCCCAGCCTCTCTCTCTCTCTCTCCTAACAGCCCTCACAGTCCAGCCTCTCTCTCTCTCTCTCTCTCTCTCTCTCTCTCTCTCCTAACAGCCGTCACAGTCCAGCCTCTCTCTCTCTCCTAACAGCCGTCACAGTCCAGCCTCTCTCTCTCTCTCTCTCTCCTAACAGCCCTCACAGCCCAGCCTCTCTCTCTCTCTCTCCTAACAGCCCTCACAGTCCAGCCTCTCTCTCTCTCTCTCTCTCTCTCTCTCTCTCTCTCTCCTAACAGCCGTCACAGTCCAGCCTCTCTCTCTCTCCTAACAGCCCTCACAGTCCAGCCTCTCTCTCTCTCTCTCTCTCTCTCTCTCTCTCTCTCTCTCTCTCTCTCTCTCCTAACAGCCGTCACAGTCCAGCCTCTCTCTCTCTCCTAACAGCCCTCACAGTCCAGCCTCTCTCTCTCTCTCTCTCTCCTAACAGCCCTCACAGTCCAGCCTCTCTCTCTCTCTCCTAACAGCCCTCACAGTCCAGCCTCTCTCTCTCTCCTAACAGCCGTCACAGTCCATCCTCTCTCTCTCTCTCCTAACAGCCCTCACAGTCCAGCCTCTCTCTCTCTCTCCTAACAGCCGTCACAGTCCAGCCTCTCTCTCTCTCTCTCCTAACAGCCCTCACAGTCCAGCCTCTCTCTCTCTCTCTCTTAACAGCCCTCACAGTCCAGCCTCTCTCTCTCCTAACAGCCCTCACAGTCCAGCCTCTCTCTCTCTCCTAACAGCCGTCACAGCCCAGCCTCTCTCTCTCCTAACAGCCCTCACAGTCCAGCCTCTCTCTCTCTCTCTCTCTTAACAGCCCTCACAGTCCATCCTCTCTCTCTCCTAACAGCCCTCACAGTCCAGCCTCTCTCTCTCTCCTAACAGCCCTCACAGCCCAGCCTCTCTCTCTCTCTCTCTCTCTCTCTCTCTCTCTCCTAACAGCCCTCACAGTCCAGCCTCTCTCTCTCTCCTAACAGCCCTCACAGCCCATCCTCTCTCTCTCTCTCCTAACAGCCCTCACAGTCCAGCCTCTCTCTCTCTCTCTCCTAACAGCCCTCACAGTCCAGCCTCTCTCTCTCTCTCTCTCTCCTAACAGCCCTCACAGTCCAGCCTCTCTCTCTCTCTCCTAACAGCCCTCACAGTCCAGCCTCTCTCTCTCTCTCCTAACAGCCGTCACAGTCCATCCTCTCTCTCTCTCTCCTAACAGCCCTCACAGTCCAGCCTCTCTCTCTCTCTCCTAACAGCCGTCACAGTCCAGCCTCTCTCTCTCTCTCTCCTAACAGCCCTCACAGTCCAGCCTCTCTCTCTCTCTCTCTTAACAGCCCTCACAGTCCAGCCTCTCTCTCTCCTAACAGCCCTCACAGTCCAGCCTCTCTCTCTCTCCTAACAGCCGTCACAGCCCAGCCTCTCTCTCTCCTAACAGCCGTCACAGTCCAGCCTCTCTCTCTCTCTCTCTCCTAACAGCCCTCACAGTCCAGCCTCTCTCTCTCTCCTAACAGCCCTCACAGCCCAGCCTCTCTCTCTCTCTCTCTCTCTCTCTCTCTCTCTCTCCTAACAGCCCTCACAGTCCAGCCTCTCTCTCTCTCCTAACAGCCCTCACAGCCCATCCTCTCTCTCTCTCTCTCCTAACAGCCCTCACAGTCCAGCCTCTCTCTCTCTCTCTCTCCTAACAGCCCTCACAGCCCATCCTCTCTCTCTCTCTCCTAACAGCCCTCACAGCCCATCCTCTCTCTCTCTCCTAACAGCCCTCACAGCCCATCCTCTCTCTCTCTCTCCTAACAGCCCTCACAGTCCAGCCTCTCTCTCTCTCTCTCTCCTAACAGCCCTCACAGCCCAGCCTCTCTCTCTCTCTCTCTCTCTCTCTCTCTCTCCTAACAGCCCTCACAGTCCAGCCTCTCTCTCTCTCTCTCCTAACAGCCCTCACAGTCCATCCTCTCTCTCTCTCTCTCTCCTAACAGCCGTCACAGTCCATCCTCTCTCTCTCTCCTAACAGCCCTCACAGTCCATCCTCTCTCTCTCTCTCTCCTAACAGCCGTCACAGTCCATCCTCTCTCTCTCTCCTAACAGCCCTCACAGTCCAGCCTCTCTCTCTCTCTCTCCTAACAGCCCTCACAGCCCAGCCTCTCTCTCTCTCCTAACAGCCCTCACAGTCCAGCCTCTCTCTCTCTCCTAACAGCCCTCACAGTCCAGCCTCTCTCTCTCTCCTAACAGCCCTCACAGCCCAGCCTCTCTCTCTCTCCTAACAGCCCTCACAGCCCAGCCTCTCTCTCTCTCTCTCTCTCCTAACAGCCCTCACAGTCCAGCCTCTCTCTCTCTCCTAACAGCCCTCACAGTCCAAGTCTGACACCGTACCTCATTCCCTCCCATGCATTACAACGAGCCTCCGAGGCCTCCAAGGGATTCTGTTCTACCTCCTCCAGCCTCCCACATTACCAGCACTATCTTAACGGGCCCCTCGCGGTGCGTTAACATGACCTGAACCCTGGCGTGTGTGTCTGTGTGTGTCTGTGTGTGTGTGTGTGTGTGCTCAGACAGACGACTCCCGCGGTTAGAAGACTGTAGCCGCCGTATGTCCTCGCCCCGGGGACTAAGAGGATTAAGGCGGTGGGTTATATGTGTTCAAGGATTTACCTTCAATCAAAATGATGTGGATGACTCAATACATGCCGTCTTAGCGAAGCCGCTCACCGTTAATCTATCTATCTATATGTTATCTACCCACTTCTCTGTGGCTGCGTTCGTACAGCCGCCCCGGAAAATCTGATCAGCACTCAACGGAATGCCTCTTGTCCGAGCGAATTACTTGGGTCCTTTTATGACGTTGAACCCAGTGTGCGCTCCGGCGCTCTCCCTCCGAGCGAATTTACGAATGCAGCCTATGCCTGCGTCGTCGTCGTCGTCCCCCGCCCCTCCCCCACAGACGCCACGGAACACCAAACATCCGTTCGCACCACGGACCACGTTACATTACATTCATAAAAAACGACCACGATATGTAATAAGCGCCATCGACTGGCCAGGACGGAAATACGCTGGTAGATTTAGGTCATATGATTTGATCAGGTTCTCTTCTGTGAATCTGTGTGCTGGCTGGAGAGAAGATGCACACACACACACACACACACACGCCCACGCACGTAGGCTCACATACGCACATACACTCACATAGGCGAACACACACGCACACGGACACACCCACACGGACACACACACACGGACACACACACGGACACACGCACACACACACACACACACACACACACACACACACGCCCACGCACGTAGGCTCACATACGCACATACACTCACGTAGGCGAACACACACGCACACGGACACACGCACACGGACACACACACGCCCACGCACGTAGGCTCACATACGCACATAGGCAAACACACACGCACACGGACACACCCACACGGACACACACACACACACACACACACACACACACACACACAACTAGGATGCAAAAAATATGCTTTGTGTTCCTGGAGCCGGTCCAGACTGCTAGGGGTGGTTGTGATTATGCTTGTATCTCCACTGATTCCAGTCAGCCCTCTACCATGATCTGCTTCACATTCACTGAGGCACACACACACACACACACACACACACACACCGCACACACACACACACTAAACCTGAATTTCTCCTCGGGGATCAATAAAGTACCTATCTATCAATCTAATGTCTCATCTGCTGCAGCACCGCAAGGTGTGTGTGCGTATGTGTGTGTGTGCGTGCATATATGTATCTGTGCGTACGTGTACGTTTGTATGTGTGCTTGTATGAGTGTGTGTGTGTGTGTGTGTGTGCGCATTTGTATGTCTGCGTGTGTGTATGTGCGCGTATGTATGTGTGCATGTGAGTGTGTGTGTATTTATGCGTGCGTATGTATGTGTGCATGCGTGTTTATGTGTGTGTATGCGTGCATATGTATGCGTGTGTATGTGTGTGTGTAGCCAGAATATTGCGGTCTGTCCCGTCCGTGTGTATAGGAGTAGAAGGGGACCCATGTGGTTCCAATTTTGGTTGCCAAAGGCCTGGGGCAGAGGAAGCCTTCAACAGATACATAGTTTGTATGAGAACACACGTCACATGTCAAGCAGATTTCTGGCAAAAAAAAAGAGTCAGTTTGGAGGATCGGAGAATAAAAGGCATACTATGGAACATCTAATTGTACAAAATGTACCAAAACACGGAGGCAGCACATTTGTCAACTGACTGCCTAACTCGTGCTCTGCGAACATACAAGTAAATGTTACCACGGTGGCCGGACAAAATGCACAATAGAATACCATCTTCATATTTTTTTCGGGGGGGAACATTTCTTCTCTTGTTTCCAATAATCATATCATGTGGGTCGTCGTAATGTCATATAACGTCTTCCTGACAATCGGAGGGCTGTTCAGACTGTGGGGGCTTTTAAAGCAGGTCTTAAAACGCCGCTTTATCGGTTGGCCGACCCTTTATGATATGGTTATATATATATATATATATATATATATATATATATATATATATAAAACCGTTTTTTTTTTTTTTTTTTTTTACAACAAAAGCGAAACATATATACTGTATATATATATATATGTTACGGTACATGTGGGGAAACGGTTTATGTCTGCATTTACAGGGACATGGCAGCATAAAACGTCGACGTGGTACATGCTGGCATGTCTAAACCTAACCCTAACCCTAACCCTAACCCCAACCCTAACCCCACCGTATTCCCACATGTACCGTAACATACCGTTTTTTTAACAAACAGCTTTTGTTAACAAACAGCTTTTGTTGTTTAAAAAAAGAAAACAGTTCAATCTTTTATTTTATGCACTTTCAGATTATTCTTGTATAATGAAAAGCACTTCATAAATGCAATACATAATAATAATAATTATTATTATTATTATTTATTATTATTATTATTATTATTATTATTATTTTATTATGTCTCGTAAGCTATCAGTTCTAGGTACAGTAAGAGGAGAATTTGTGTCTGTTTCAGAGCTAATGCCACATAAGACAGCCTCAGACTAAGGGCTGGTTTCATGGACGCAGATTAAGACTAATCCTAGACTAAAAAGCTTCCTCAGTGGAGATTTTCCATTGCAAGTGTGATTTAATCCTGGACTAGTCTTAAGCCTTGTCTGTGAAACCGGCCCATTGTCTCCTTCAGACTCAGAGACTATGAGTCTACTAGGCAAGGCAAGTTTATTTGTATAGCACATTTCATACAACAGGGGCAATTCAAAGTGCTTTTACATACAGCATTAAAAAAAAATACAGTAAGAGGAGCATAGTAAGAAAACCACAGTGACTGACTGCGACTATGATTTGGTGTAAGATCATATTGTTCGTATTGTATTTATTGTTTGTATTGTTTCGCATTATTTTGGTTGTATGTGAAACACTTTGTGACATTCTGTCTATGGGAAAAGCGTGATAAAGTCTCACTCTACAGGACTGCAGGTAGAACAGTAGAACAGTAGAACAGTCTCACTCTACAGGACTGCAGGTAGAACAGTCTCACTCTACAGGACTGCAGGTAGAACAGTCTCACTCTACAGGACTGCAGGTAGAACAGTCTCACTCTACAGGACTGCAGGTAGAACAGTCTCACTCTACAGGACTGCAGGTAGAACAGTCTCACTCTACAGGACTGCAGGTAGAACAGTCTCACTCTACAGGACTGCAGGTAGAACAGTCTCACTCTACAGGACTGCAGGTAGAACAGTAGAACAGTCTCACTCTACAGGACTGCAGGTAGAACAGTAGAACAGTAGAACAGTCTCACTCTACAGGACTGCAGGTAGAACAGTAGAACAGTAGAACAGTCTCACTCTACAGGACTGCAGGTAGAACAGTCTCACTCTACAGGACTGCAGGTAGAACAGTCTCACTCTACAGGACTGCAGGTAGAACAGTCTCACTCTACAGGACTGCAGGTAGAACAGTAGAACAGTAGAACAGTCTCACTCTACAGGACTGCAGGTAGAACAGTCTCACTCTACAGGACTGCAGGTAGAACAGTCTCACTCTACAGGAGTCTCTGAGGCTCCTACACTGAGGCTGTAGTAAAGTAGAGTTTCAGTGAGTCCATGTGTCCGTTTATGACGCAATAACTGACTGATATACTACCTCCAGATGACTGGCCTCTCTGGTGGGGGTCTGAGACAGAGAGAGAGAGAGAGGGGGGGGGGGGAGTAAGAGAGGGGGGGGGGAGAGAGAGAGAGAGAGGGGGGGGAGGGGGAGAGAAGGGGGGGAGAGAGAGAGGGGGGGGAGAGAGAGAGGGGGGGGAGAGAGAGAGAGAGAGAGGGGGGGGGAGAGAGAGAGGAGGAGGAGAGAGAGAGAGAGAGAGAGCTGCCCCAGTTCACAGGCGCTGTGGAAGTCCTCCCTGTACTGTACTGTGTACCGCGTGCCAATGATTCATATGAGTTGGACTAAAGGGCATGTCTGTGTTATGTTATTTCATACAGTACGTACACACTAGCTTTGAAAAGTCATCCAACGAAAATGATCATCAATTCTCAACACTTCAATGAAGATTTCAAACCGAGGGAAAAAAAACACTATTATGATTGGAGATAGAACGCCTAACGTTGTGTTGGGGGGAGGGGGGGGTGGAGAGAGAGAAGAGGAGGGAGTACAGGCTGCCGGCTGTATTTGGCTTACTCAGATTACAGAACAAATTTACAAGTATAAACAAGAGGACACAGAAATAAACTATTTCACAATGCTGGAGAGACGGGACTCTGAGCCCCCCCCCGCCCCCGGTGTGTGTGTCTGATGTCTACCCCCCCCTCCCTGGTGTGCACGGGGGGGGGGGGGGGGGGGGCTACGGGGGGGGGCTAGTGTGGGGTGTTGGTCAAGCATGATCATTCCTGACAGGAGAAATTAGTTAGGGACCCCCGGCATAACAAGTATACAATAGCACATCATCTTCCGTGACGAACCAGGGGTGAACCTGAGGTATCCCCCCCCCCGACCCGAACCCACCAGCCAACCACCCATCCACTGCCTCCAATGCACCGCAAGGATCAAGACAGCGAGCTCATGCCCCTGGAAATGAGAACAGACATACTGTAGAAATGTCACATGCTGTAGGCTGTAAATGGGGGGGGGGGGGGGCAGGGGTGTGAGGGGTGACCGCAGTGATGTCACGTCCTGTTCAACCTTCTGTCAAACAAGTAGCGTGATAAAACAAGCAGACAATCAGAGAGCGAGGGGTGGTGACAGGCGTCCCCTTGTCTGTCTGTCTGTCTGAATTACCCCTCACGTCAAAACAGCTGGGGCTCCAGTCAGGTGGTCCCGCTCTCTGTCGGGCCCCCCTGTGACCTCAGAGCGACATACAGGTGACCCCTGTGTCTAGGGGTGAAGCCACAATAACAACCAATCAGAGCGCACCGTGGTCGACTGTACTAGACACGGTCTCCGACTCTGTACTATAGACATAGGCTGCGTTCGTGAAATAAATTCGCTCTGGAAATCTGATCAGCCCTCACATAATGCCTCTTGTCAGATCAAATTACTTGGGTCCCTTTATGACGTTGAACCCGGTGTGCGCTCTGGCGCTCTCGGAGCGGATTTACGAACGCTGTCATAGTCTCAGACTCTGTACTAGACACGGTCTCAGTCTTGGTGGTAGACAGTCTCAGTCTTGGTGGTAGACAGTCTCAGTCTTGGTGGTAGACAGTCTCAGACTCTGTTGGCCCTACCACTTAGCCCTACCCCTCTGTTTTGCATGTTCACGTATAGGGGTAGGGTGTCCGGATTCTTGTTGGCATGGAGGCATAGGATGAAGTGGTAGGGCTATTTGGCCCTCCAAACTGAGTTGAGGCACACTCCAAAGCGAGGTTTAAAATCGAGTGTTGAAATCTCCCAGAATGCCTTGCGAATCATGGGCAAGATAATGGCTACACAAAAGAAGCAACAAAAGAGAACCACAAATGTAATTATTTTTATTTGTTGTGTGGAAAAAAATCTCTCTTTTTTGAGGGGGAAATAAACGTTTTGGTCATTTGCGCGACTTGAGAATTGTCGACATTCCAGCATGCAAAGCCATTGTCAACAAAATGCTAGGCTTACAAACAG
>NC_137675.1:79815513-79900513 GCF_963989245.1 Nansenia antarctica
AAATCAGCCCTATTTTGCCCCTGTTATTTCCTTTATTATTTTCCATACTATTCATGTACGTTTCTCATGAAGGTGTATGTATTGTAATTGTATAAGTTCTGTCTTAGATTTGTTTAGTATTGTGCAAGCGCCAGATTAGTGGGCGTGGTTTTGATTGGCGTACGTGACCGGATGTATGATTGGCGTACGTGACCGGATGTATGTTCGGTTGATATATATAGCGACGGAAGTGGTCTGTGCGTTAGAGTGACGAGAGTGAAGAAGAAGAAGCAGAAGGAACCGAATGTGAGACAAAGATGGTGGATCAGTAAACGCACACGGTGCTGAGACCGAAGACAACACGAGTCATTTAGAGACCTGCCTTTAACCTCGACTGTTAGTAGTGAATCACTGGCTACCCGCAGCACCGCGGGAGTTCGGAGTTTGTTGAGTTGGCAGCGCTAGCCCGTTTAGCTGTGTCCCCGTTAGCCAGCCTTGCTAGCCGCCGGCTGCTAACGTTGGCGCATAGCGAGACCCAAGCTGGACAGAGCCGTCGCCTCCACGAGGTGGATTGCGACCGACCGCTGACTCCACCGGAGCTTACCGTGGACCACCGGACCTGAGCCATTCACACCTCGTCGTTGACTACGAAGAAGCCCCTTTCCCTTCGAGTTGCAACGTCACTCCCCCCCCCCTTGTCTGCTGCATTCCTCGAAGCACATGCGAGCTCCAACCAGGCCTCAACGCGCTCATTTCAGTCCGGGACTCTAAGCCTTTTCAGGCCAGGTACTGTGTGTGAGTGAGTGATTGAGTGTGTGTGTGTGGCCGGCGGGGAGGGAGTATATATGGGGATGTATATATCATTTGTATAAATAAATGTGTTTGTTCATATTTGCTACATTGCTGTGTGTTTAGTTGTCTGTTAGCTAATGCTAATGCTAATGTTAATGCTAATGCTAGTAATGCTAGTCTAAAGGGTTGCTGGCGTCCCCTGCCTCTATCCTCCTACACTGCCGATTTAGCTCCGAGTTAGTTAGATAACCAGCCCTTCCTAAATTCTACAGTCCTTTAGCTACTCCCTGGTTACAATTGGTCCTTCGAGCCGGATAGGTTGTGTAGTGATAGCATGGCTGAGCGCAGCCAACCAGACAAGACAGTTACCCCCCCTTCTCCGCCCCCTGAGCCAGAGCCACGACCACAGAGAGTCCCGCGGTTGCCTCAGAGGTTACAAGAGTATGAGCTTGAGCACGAAAGCTCACTGAGTGGTAGTGAGGAGCGCACTCCACGGGATACAGTGGTCGGAGAGGCCGAGGTGTCCGCCGGCGCGCGGGTGGCTAGCACCGAGACAGCCATCAAAGAGCACCAGCCTGAGGATGAGATGGCAGAACAGCAGGGTTTTGCCGTAGAAACGGAAGAGCAGGAAGGAGAGGCCCGGTCTGACAGCGCCTGCGGGCGGAAGAGGGAGGGCCTCAGCCTTAACGATCTGCCTCCCAGTACGGCGCGCTCGAGACCTAGCTCCTGCCGTTCAGTGGCTTCCTCCCGGTCCAGGGTTTCCGTGGGCAGTTCTGCCTCTGGGGCGGATAGCATGCACTCCAGAGGGAGTAGTGCCGCGCTGTCAGAATGTATGCGCCAACAGGCCGAGATGGCGTTAGAGCGGGAACGCCTCCAGTTCGAGCGCGAGCGCCTCCAGATGGAGGGGGCGGAACGTGCGGCGGAGAGACAGCGCCAGGAGGCGTTAGAGAGGGAACGCATCCAGTTCGAGCGCGAGCGCCTCCAGATGGAGGGGGCGGAACGCGCGGCGGAGAGGCAGCGCCAGGAGGCGCTAGAACGTGAACGCCTCCAGATGGAGCGCGACCGCCTCCAGATGGCGAGAGAGCAACTGCACGCGGAGAAGATGGAGGAAGTGATGCAGACCATGCGCGACGTGTGCATCAGCAGAGCTCCGTCGGCCCGTAGCTCCAGAGCATCATCCGCACGGCCCTCTCGAGTGCCATCTCCTGAACCCCCCGCCGATGGCTCCATGACCCCCGCCATGACTGTCCAACTACAGGCCCAGCTGACCACCTTGAAGGAAGAGGACCAGGGACCCGACCGCTACGCGGCCCAGAGGGAGCCAGCGTCGCTGCCCGGGAGGGGAGCCATTCCCCAAGAGCGTAGCACACCCCTAGGTCCTCCAGTGAACCAAAAGGCATGCAGGCCGGACACCCAGACCGTCACTCCAGCCCCGATCATCCACTACAGGATGTTTCCCCAGGTGGAGGGACCCAAGTTCCCCTTCTTCAAGGACGAGGACAGGAGCCAGTATGTGGAACTACGCATCTGCCTAGACACGCTCTTGGACGACTCCTGCTCAGAGTCCTACAAATATGCGATTCTCCTTCAGCATGTGAGGAACCCCAGAGCCCACAACATGGTTCTGGCCCATGCCTCCGCACCGACACCTTACACCAGAGCGCTCGCCGACTTGGATGCCCGCTACGGTCGTCCCTGGAACCACGCCCTTGCTGAACTGCAAGCCCTCGAACAGCAGGCCCCCATCAAGGATGAACGGGCGCTGGATGACTTCGCGCTCCGCGTGCACACCTTGGTTGGAATGCTGAAGACGCAGGGCCCAGCTGGCGCCAGCGAGATCAACAGCACCTCCAACGTAGAGCGGCTGCTCCGCAAGATCCCACGCTTCCGGCAGGAGAGGTTCCGGCGACAGCAGCGCGTTCGTAACCCCGGGAAGTTGGGTCTGAGCATGGCTGCCTTCGCGGAGTTCCTACTGGAGGAAGTGCATGACACCAACGTAGACGCCATGGGTTACGCTGAGCCGAAGAAGGAGAGGGAGAAGGGAGACCGCTGGGACAGGCCGAGCTCGAACAGAGGACGCCCAGTAGGAGTGCTGCACACGGAGGAGGAGCCTCGGAGAGAGAGGAAAGCCCGACCTGAGGGAAAGGATTCCTCTCAACCCCCTCAAAAGGGACGGAGAGGTCCACCGCCATGTCCGTACTGCACCAGCGAGCACTGGTTCAATGAGTGCAGTGACTTCAACAACCTGAGTACCGAGGCCAAGCAGAGGTGGCTCGAGGAGAACAAGAGGTGCTGGAACTGTGGGCGCGACCATCTGGCTAAGAACTGCACCTTGAGGAGAAAGTGCAACCGCTGTGAGGAGGTCCACCTCAACATCCTACACGAGGTCTCCCTCGCCAGGTCCACGGAGGGCACCAGAAGCCCTAGGTCCGGTAGCGCCCCGGAAGAGGAAACACCTGTCTACTACCTAGACCCAGCCCAGAGCAGCGGCTCCAAGGTCCTACTGAAGGTGGTGAAGGTCCGACTTCACCACAACAACGCTGTGTACGACACGTACGCCGTTCTAGACGACGGGTCGGAACGGACCATCCTTCTCCAGGAGGCAGTGCGCCAGTTGGGGCTCCAAGGGACTGAGGAGAAGCTGACTCTGCGCACGATACGTCGCGACCTTAAAGAGGTCACCGGGGCGAGAATCAACTTCTCTATCTCCCCGGCGGGGCGGCCGTCGGACAGATATCGGCTTCAGAATGTCTTCACCGCAGACCAGCTAGCGCTCTCCCGCTACGACTACCCCCTGGAGAGATTACGCGCAAGATATTCCCACCTACGGCGAGTAGACCTACATCCGATAGAAGGAGCGGAGCCAACCCTTCTCATCGGCTCGGACAACGCTGCACTGATCGTGTCGCTCCGTCCTCCGCTGAGAGGACCACGAGGCTGCCCGATGGCTGTTAAGACTGCGCTTGGGTGGGCCCTCCAAGGCGCTACCGAGTGGAGAGATAGAGACGGGAGAGCTACGTCATCCCTCCATGTCCGAACCGAAGAAGTGCAGACCATCAACTGCCTTCACACCAGTGTGGACTCCATGAATGCGGCGCTACTAGACAACGTCCAGAAGCTGTGGACGCTAGACGTTGCGCCCTACAAGAATGAGAAGCTCTACGTACGGTCAAAGGAGGACGTCTACGCCATAGACCTCCTTAAAGCAAAGACAGTGCGTATCGAAGTCCAGGGCGTGAAGAGATACGTCACACCACTACTCCGAAGAGAACCCATGCCAGAGTTTCGAGTATCCCCTCGAACCGTCCTACAGTGTCTGACCAGCACTGAGAAGCGTATGAGGAAGGACGAGGTCCTTGCTGCTTCTTACAGAACTGAGATGAAGAAACTGACGGAGTCCGGTCTGGTGAAGAAGCTTGAGCCAGCCGAGGCGAACCAGAGTGCCGAGTCTTGGTACCTCCCGCACCACAATGTTCACCACAACGGGAAGAACCGAGTGGTCTTCAACTGTAGCTACCAGGTGGGGAAGCTCAACCTCAACCACTATCTTCTCCCTGGTCCAACCTTGACCCCAGCCCTCTTGGGAGTTCTGGTGCGATTCCGTCAGCAGCCGATCGCAGTCAGTGGTGACATTAAGCGAATGTTTCACCAGGTCAGGATGTTGGAGGAAGACAAGCCACTCATGAGGTTTCTCTGGAGAGAGGACCCGAGCGACCCCGACCCCTCTATCTACCAGTGGGAGGTGCTACCCTTCGGGACAACCTGCAGCCCCTGTTGCGCTACCTATGCGCTACAGACTCACGCCGCGCAGGAGACGGCACCTCCTGGAGTGTTTGACGCCGTCCATAAGAGCTTTTACGTGGACAACTGCCTCCACAGTTCGAAGACAGCCACGGAAGCCCGTCAGCTAGTCCAGGACCTGCGTGCTCATCTCCAGGAGGGTGGATTTGAGATCTGCCAGTGGGCCAGCAACGACCCGCAAGTCATCAGAGACCTCCCGAAGGAGGCCACCTCGACCAGCAGCGAGGCTTGGGTCTCTCACTCACCAGATGATGCTCAGGAGATGACGCTCAGACTTATCTGGCAGTTCCAGACCGACACTCTACGCTATCGCAATAAGCCTGCCAAGCCCCAACGCGTCACGATGAGAACGATATACAGCACTCTAGCGAGCCAGTACGACCCACTGGGATATATCGCTCCCTTCACGACGATGGCCAAGGTGCTTGTCCGGGAGCTGTGGGCCCAAGAACGAGGATGGGACGATCCTCTGCCTCGTCACCTAGAAGAGAAGTGGAAGGCCTGGGAGCAGGAACTTCCCACTCTCCAGCACATCAAGCTGCAGCGGAGCTACTTCCCTCCCTCCACGGACCTAGAGAGGAGTGTCATCACGCTACATGTATTCTGCGACGCCTCGGAGATGGCGTACGGGTCCGTGGCATACGTCAGAGCGGCAGAGCTTGGAGGTGAAGTCCACGTCTCGTTTGTCCTGGCACGTTCCCGAGTGGCGCCGAAAAAGCAACAGTCCATTCCAAGACTGGAGCTGTGTGCTGCCCTGAACGGCGCGCAACTGGGAAGGTTCCTGCTCGACGAGCTCCAGCTACCTCTGATGAGCGTCACCATGTGGTCAGACTCAACTACCGTCCTCCAGTGGTTGAAGTCCAGCTCATGTCGGTATAAGGTGTTCGTGGGCACCCGAGTCGCAGAGATTCTGGAGTTGACTGAGGTGAACTGCTGGCGTTATGTAGACACCAAGAGGAACCCTGCTGACGTCATCACGAGAGGGGCAACTCTCCAGGATCTGGCTGAGCCCCACCTGTATCACACGGGACCAGACTTCCTACAGGAGCGGGAGTCAGAGTGGCCAGCCACGCCGGCGTTAGCAGAAGACAGAGAGGACAAAGAGCTGCGTAAGACGTTGTTCTGCGGAGCCACCCAGGTCGTAGACCCTGAGACTACTCCGGGAGAGGAGTGTGAGACGCTCGAAGAGCTGCAGAAGAGGATGTTCTGCTCCAAGGCCGGTCTACCCCTAGATACTACGCTCAGCGCCGAAGATTACACCGCGGCGGAGCTCCTGGTGCTGCAGAGTGCCCAACAGGATGCCTTCTCCCGAGAGCTGGAGTGTCTCGAGAAAGGGAAGCCGATCCCCTCGGACAGTAGACTCCGCGGCTTAGCTCCAGAGCTCGACGGTGTTCTCATTCGCGTGGGTGGCAGACTGCGCCGCGCTCAAGATCTAGACCTAGACACGAAGCATCCCATCGTGCTTCCCACTAAGCATCAGGTCACCAGATTGGTCATCAAGCACCATGATGACAAAGTGCAGCACGCGGGTGGAGAGCGTGTCTTCGCGGAGGTACGACGGAGATTCTGGATACTCCATGGACGGGAGGCGGTACGGAGATATCAAAGGTCCTGCTCGGACTGCCAGAGGTGGCGAGCCACGCCGCCGCAGCCCATGATGTCCGATCTGCCCGAGGACCGGCTGCGACTGAGACAGGCTCCGTTCCACTCTACTGGGGTCGACTGTTTCGGGCCACTCCTAGTCCGAAACCGGCGAGCCTCCGAAAAGCGGTGGGGCATCATCTACACGTGCCTGACGACGAGAGCAATGCACCTTGAAGTTCTGCACCAGCTCACAAGCGACAGCTTCCTCATGTCCTTCAAGAGGTTCACCTCCAGGCGAGGGACCCCTAAGACCCTCCGGTCGGACAGAGGCACCAACTTCGTCGGTGGTGAGGCCGAGCTGAGGGCGAGCTACGCTGCGATGACTGAGGAGGCCCGTGACAGACTCGCCTCCCAGCAAGTGAAGTTTGAGTTCAACCCCCCAAATGCTCCACACTTCGGGGGAGCCTGGGAGCGGGAGATTCGCTCAGTAAAGAACGTCCTACGTACCATTCTCGGACAGAAGGTGCCTACCGATGAGGTGCTCGAGACTGTACTAGCAGAGATTGAGGGCATCTTGAACTCCCGGCCCCTAGGCTATACCTCCAGTGATGTAGCAGATCTGGATCCCATTACGCCCAACTTCTTGCTGATGGGGCGGCGAGACTCTGCACTGCCTCAGGTAGTCTACGACCCTGCAGAGCTCACCGGAAGAAGATGGTGGAGGCACAGCCAGGTGCTCGCGGACCAGTTTTGGAGGCAGTTCATACTGCACTACCTGCCGACCCTGCAAGTCAGGCAGAAGTGGACGAGGGAGAGAGACAACTTGTCCGAAGGTGCCGTGGTACTGGTGATCGACCAGTCCCTTCCACGCGCCGCCTGGCAGACAGGCAGAGTGACCAAGGTCCTGCCGGGTCCGGATGGAAGGGTGCGGACGGCCATCGTGGACGTTGGTGGTCGCACTTACACCCGACCTGTGGCACGCCTGATTGAGCTCCCTCAAATTACAAAGGACACTATCACCTCATACCTCACGCTGCTAGAGCAGCCTAGCCAGTGTGCCTTCCATAGTTAAATGAAACCGAGGGTTTCATGGGGCGGCTGTTATGAAGGCCCACAATTTAGAGCCAGTTAGTTTCCCCAAATCAGCCCTATTTTGCCCCTGTTATTTCCTTTATTATTTTTCATACTATTCATGTACGTTTCTCATGAAGGTGTATGTATTGTTATTGTAATTGTATAAGTTCTGTCTTAGATTTGTTTAGTATTGTGCAAGCGCCAGATTAGTGGGCGTGGTTTTGATTGGCGTACGTGACCGGATGTATGATTGGCGTACGTGACCGGATGTATGTTCGGTTGGTATATATAGCGACGGAAGTGGTCTGTGCGTTAGAGTGACGAGAGTGAAGAAGAAGAAGCAGAAGGAACCGAATGTGAGACAAAGATGGTGGATCAGTAAACGCACACGGTGCTGAGACCGAAGACAACACGAGTCATTTAGAGACCTGCCTTAACCTCGACTGTTAGTAGTGAATCACTGGCTACCCGCAGCACCGCGGGAGTTCGGAGTTTGTTGAGTTGGCAGCGCTAGCCCCGTTTAGCTGTGTCCCCGTTAGCCAGCCTTGCTAGCCGCCGGCTGCTACCGTTGGCGCATAGCGAGACCCAAGCTGGACAGAGCCGTCGCCTCCACGAGGTGGATTGCGACCGACCGCTGACTCCACCGGAGCTTACCGTGGACCACCGGACCTGAGCCATTCACACCGCGTCGTTGACTACGAAGAAGCCCCTTTCCCTTCGAGTTGCAACGTCACTCCCCCCCCCTTGTCTGCTGCATTCCTCGAAGCACATGCGAGCTCCAACCAGGCCTCAACGTGCTCATTTCAGTCCGGGACTCTAAGCCTTTTCAGGCCAGGTACTGTGTGTGAGTGAGTGATTGAGTGTGTGTGTGTGGCCGGCGGGGAGGGAGTATATATGGGGATGTATATATCATTTGTATAAATAAATGTGTTTGTTCATATTTGCTACATTGCTGTGTGTTTAGTTGTCTGTTAGCTAATGCTAATGCTAATGTTAATGCTAATGCTAGTAATGCTAGTCTAAAGGGTTGCTGGCGCCCCCTGCCTCTATCCTCCTACACTGCCGATTTAGCTCCGAGTTAGTTAGATAACCAGCCCTTCCTAAATTCTACAGTCCTTTAGCTACTCCCTGGTTACATGAAGCTTAAAACATACATGGGCTAATATATATTTATATATACGCACAATGCACTAGACTAGACAACACTCCGCAATCCATATTGCATTGATGATGATACAATCAACATAACAGTATAACTTGCAATAGGTTTCTGTGATATGTCGAGAGTGACTGCTGTTTATTATGATGATGATGATGATGATGATGATGATGATGATGATGATGATGTTGTTGTTGATGATGATGATGAAGATAAAGATGACGTTGGTTGTCGTTGCCACTGAAACATGCGTGGATGGGCAGGGGGAAACTTCTGTCTTCACCATCTCTGGATGGACGGATGATGAACAGGGGACGTCTTCCTCCTCTCCTCTCTTCTCCTGGTCCGCCACGCCCCTCTGTTCTACTCAAAGAAGTTGCGGTCGGCGCGGTTATTGCGTTCACTGGGGAGAAACAACAGCGGAAGAGGGAAAGGGGTACTCAGCCTCTTTCAGGGAGACATCGCTTCAACCTCCCTTCCTTCAACACTCATGGTAAGCCACATCCGGACCTGGGTCAAGGACCTTTATATTCGACAAATTGGACCTGTTTCACAGACTCAGATTAAGCCTAGTCCAGGACTAAATCACACCTTCAATAGAGTTTCTTCTACCGATTGAATTGTGATGTTGTCCCCTCCCCTCTCTGGAAGAGCTGTACAACACACGCTGCCTCAGGAAGGCCTCCAAGATCTCCAGAGACCCATCCCACCCTGGGTACGAACACTTTGCCCGGCTGCCCTCGAACAGGCGGTACAGGACCATGGCCGCAAGGACAAACAGACTGAAGCTCAGCTTCTACCCCAGGGCCATCCAGGCCCTGAACACAGCAAAGACCTAGGTTCTGGGCCCTGGACAGTCTGGACGGATTGATGGCAGCTGCTGGATTGAAAAATCAGGTGTAGTGCTGAGGCACAAATGTGTACATTTCAAGCCTGCAAACTGCGACACTTTAAATGAATGTGCAATAACACTATGTGCAATATGACAACCCTAGGGTACATAAGGTTGCAGAGAAATAGGAAATGTTAGAATAGGTATAGCATAGCATAGAGTACAGCACAGTGTTTTATCTGTACAGTATAGTATAGTGGATAGTGTACATAGCCTTTATTTATGTAAACCAGCTCCTTTCCCTTCTTGTTTTTTTAGTTTTTTTTTTTCTTTCCTAGCACCAGGGGAGCCCCCCCCCCCTCCCAAATTTCGTTGTTTGGTACCTGTACTATAGCAATGACAATAAAGACCATTCATTGTTGTTGTTGTTTTTAATCGGGGATTAGTCTTATTCTGGTACTCGTTAAACTAGCCTGTGGTGCGCTTGATTTAGCTTGCAGTTTGCAGTGCTGTTTTGGGACTGTTCTACTTAGTCAAGCGCACCTCTAGTATTGTGATATTTTGACCCAGATTGGGCTGTACCCAGCCTAGTGGACTGTACTCACACAACACCCACAATAGGTAGCATGGTGTTCAGGGTTTAAATGTGCTCTATAAAACAAGGAGAGAACCATCATGGTATTGTTATAGATTACGAATTATATTAATTATACTATAGTAATATGAATGATGAATAATCACTCTCTGCTTTTAAATGTAACTGTTAGAACAAGCACTCTTAATTAGCATTTAGGGTGGAAACCTAATTTGAGGTCCATGCACGTAACTCAAGATTCAGCATAAGTCTCAATGCCTGACTGACGTGACAGTCAGAGTTATGTGCATAGAACTGAAGTTAGGATTTCGACCTTAACCTTTAACTAGCAGGTTAAACACATATACTGTAGACCCCACAACCAAAGAACCAAACCCAATTCTTTTCAGGAAATTTAGGAAGGGGATATTATAGAATAGAATAGAATCAGGCTCATTTAGCATGATCATAATGCATTATAGTAGAGGCAGTGACATAAGCTCCTCCTATGTCATGTTGTTATAAACATGGACATGAGGCACAGGGGTGGCAGGTATCATGTCATGCATATGAATTCTTGGTAACACTCTCAACAACTACTGTATTGTGATAACATAACGATCATGATATCTTCTAAAGTCGGTGTATGGCAACTGACTTTGCAACACATTACATAAACGTAAACACATTTGTGACACAGTCCGATCATTTGGTCCTCATGTCGGCAACCAATCAAAATGTTCAGACTTTTCTTTTGAAACGCGGAACTACGTTTCAACGTTGTTGAGAATCACAATACACATTCACTAGTCAAGTCAAAATACTGCAATGGTACAGCAGAGGCTAAACTGACTGAACTGTGAGAGTGCCGTAACCATGGAGACGTTACCTTCTTGATGGCCTGGCACTTGGAGATCTCAGAGTGGCCAATCATCTTGTCTGGGGAGCAGATCTTAATGAAGGGGAACTCAGAGTCTTCAGAGATCTTGGCTGCAAGGGCGGTTTTACCACTGTGGGGGGGTCCTGGGGCGGGGGGGGACAAGGTTAGAAGTTGTGTGTGTGTGTGTGTGTGTGTGTGTGTGTGTGTGTGTGTGTGTGTGTGTGTATGCCTGTGTGTATGTGTGTGTGTGTGTGTGTGTGTGTGCGTGTGTGCATGCCTGCGTGTATGTGTGTGTGTGCATGTGTATATGCCTGTATGTGTGTGCATGCTCAAGTATGTATAGATAGATAGATAGACTTTATTTGTCATTGTTACAGTACAGGTACCAAACAACGAAATTTAGGAGGGGAGGCGTGCGTGTATACGTGCGTGTGTGTGTGTGTGTATATATGTATGTATGTACCTATGTGTATATGCCAGTGTGTATGTGTGTGTGTATATGCCAGTGTGTGTGTGTATATGCCAGTGTGTGTGTATATGTATGTATGTACCTATGTGTATATGTATGTATGTGTATGTATGTGTGTATATGCCAGTGTGTATGTGTGTGTATATATGTATGTATGTACCTATGTGTATATGTATGTATGTGTGTATATGCCAGTGTGTGTGTGTATGTGTGTGTATATGCCAGTGTGTGTGTGTGTGTATATGCCAGTGTGTGTGTGTGTGTGTGTGTGTGTGTGTGTGTGTGTGTGTGTGTGTGTGTGTGTGTGTGTCCAGCCCTACCCTCCAGCAGCACGGCCACCAGCGGGGTGCGGTCGCTGTTCTTGGTCTGCTGGACCAGCAGCTCCCCATCGTCCAGAACCCTGGTGACCGGGTCGCCCCACTTAATGATCCCGTTCATGATGTAGCTGGCGTAGTCCTCCTGGTTGGTACCGAACGCCTGAGGGAGGAGGAAGAGGAGGAGGAGGAGGAGGAGGGGAGGAAAAGGGAGGAGGGGAGGAGAAGGGAGGAGGGGAGGAGAGGAGGGGTGGGGAGGAGAGGAGGGGAGGGGAGGAGAGGAGGGGAGGAGGAGAGGAGGGGAGGGGAGGAGGAGAGGAGGGGAGGGGAGGAGAAGGGAGGAGGAAAAGGAGGAGGAGAAGGAAAGGAAGGAGTAGAGTGGTCACTGATCTCTCTGATTATAGAAGCCTCAGAAGTCTCTGATTGGCTGATATAATATAATACAGACTGGTTACTTACAGGTTTGATGTCGTTGTTGAGGGAGCCCAGGAAGTCACTTCTGGTCACCTGCAGTTTCTCTGCTCTCTCTGTGTCTACCTCCACTGTGGCTGTCGCCTGGACAACAGAGATATCACTAGAGATATTAACAGAGATATCAGCAGATACAGTATATTAAATGAGATATCAGTAGAGATATTAACAGAGATATCAGTAGAGATATTAACAGAGATATCAGTAGAGATATTAACAGAGATATCAGCAGAGATATTAGCAGAGATATTAACAGAGATATCATTACAGATATTAACAGAAATATCAGTAGAGATATTGTCAGAGAGAGATATCATCCTGTGTGGCGGTTCACGGCCGCCGATTGGCCGGTCTAACCTTGATGTGGCGGTTCATGGCCGTAGATTGGGCGGCTCTGACCAGGCCCTCCAGTTCAGCGCCACTGTAGTTCTTGGTCTCTGCGGCCAGCTCCTTCACGTCCACGTCAGGGGACAGCAGGCCGAAGCCACGCATCTTATTGGTGTGGATGTTCAGGATCTGGACACGCCCCTTCTCATCAGGAAGACCTGGAGAGGGGGGGGGGGGGAGAATAAACAGAAAGAGAAAATGGAATTAAGTACAGTTAGGGAGGAGGAGAGGGTCAACATGATGGGTGGGGGGCAGTGAAAGACAGAGTGTGTGTGTGTGTGTGTGTGTGTGTGTGTGTGTGTGTGTGTGTGTGTGTGTGTGTGTGTGTGTGCGTGTGTGTGTGTGTGTGTGTGTGTGTGTGTCTTACCGATCTCCATCTTGACTTCAAACCTGCCAGGCCTCATCAGGGCATCATCTATCAGGTCAGGTCTGTTGGTCATTCCTGTGGGGAGGAGAGAGGAGAGAGAGAGGAGGGAGGAGAGGAGAGAGAGAGAAGGGAGGAGAGAGGAGAGAGAGAGGAGGGAGGAGAGGAGAGAGAGAGAAAGGAGGAGAGAGGAGAGAGAGGAGGGAGGAGAGGAGAGAGAGAGAAGGGAGGAGAGAGGAGAGAGAGGAGGGAGGAGAGGAGAGAGAGAGAGAATGAATGAATGAATGAATGAATGGTCTTTATTGTCATTGATATAGTACAGGTACCAAACAACGAAATTTGGGAGGGGGGGCTCCCCTGGTGCTAGGAAAAAAAAACTAAAAACAAGAAGGGAAAAGAGCTGGTTTACATAAATAAAGGCTATGTACACTATCCACTATACTATACTATACAAATAAAACACTGTGCTGTACTCTATGCTATGCTATACCTATTCTAACATTTCCAATTCTCTGAACCTTATGTACCCTAGGGTTGTCATATTGCACATAGTGTTATTGCACATTCATTTAAAGTGTCGCAGTTTGCAGGTTTGAAATGTACACAGTTGTGTTTCAGTATTACACTTGATTTCAATCTAGTATCTGCCATCAATTTGTCTAGATTGTCCAGGGCCTAGAACCTAGGTATTTGCTGTGTTCAGGGCCTGGATGGCCCTGGGGTAGAAGCTGAGCTTCAGTCTGTTTGTCCTTGCGAACATGGTCCTGAACCGCCTGTTCGAGGGCAGCCGAGCAAAGTGTTCGTACCCAGGGTGGGATGGGTCTCTGGAGATCTTGGAGGCCTTCCTGAGGCAGCGTGTGTTGTACAGCTCTTCCAGAGAGGGGAGGGGGGCGCCGGTGATCTTCTGGGCCGATCTCACGACTCTCTGTAGCGCATTCCTCTCTGCGGCTGTGCAGCTGGAGAACCAGATGCAGATGCCGTAGGTGAGGATGCTCTCCACTGCGCAGCGGTAGAAGGTCACCAGCATCTCCTGTCCGATGTGGTCTTTCCTGAGGACTCTCAGGAAGTAGAGCCGCTGTTGTGCCTTCTTGATGATGGCTGCTGTGTTGATCTTCCAGGACAGGTCATCCTGTATGTGCA
The DNA here is from genome assembly GCF_963989245.1 of Nansenia antarctica. NCBI lineage: Eukaryota > Metazoa > Chordata > Actinopteri > Argentiniformes > Microstomatidae > Nansenia > Nansenia antarctica. The sequence continues at coordinate 79,829,334 of NC_137675.1, forward strand.
CCCCCAGGAATCGGAGGGTTGAGACTCTCTCCACGCTCCCTCCATCGACGAGCAGGGGCTGGACCTCAGATTTTTTCCTCCTGAAGTCCACGATGATTTCCTGGGTCTTTGACTGGTTCAGCAGCAGGTTGTTAACCTTGCACAGCTTGCTCAGCTGCTCTACCTCATCCCTGTCCGCCGCCTCGTCCCCCCCGAGATGCAGCCCACCACGGTGGTGTCGTCTGCAAACTTTACGATGGAGTTGCTGGGGTGGACGGGGGTGAAGTCGTAGGTGTAGAGGTTGTAGAGGATGGGGCTTAGCACGCAGCCCTGTAGTAGTTACTAGCAGAATCGTGTCAGGTTTTGCATGTACAGTACATTAACTGCATACATTGAGGCTTGTTACTACTTTTGTTTAGAGTAACATTGAACTTGCTTGAGAGGGGCTAGACAGTGTTTTTATACTTCATCTTGACCACTGATTGGCCCTTATCCACATCACCTCATCCTCAGGAAGTTATTCATTATCAACGAAATCCAAGGTAATCTAAAATAAATTCCAACAGGGAAAGTAAGCACACGTACTTCAGAAACTTCTGGAAAGCAGTGTCTGTGTCGTGTATGGGTAGCCAGGCCGGATCTTGTAGAAATCGCTTCTCTACATCGGTCTCCAGGTCCGCACTCATAGGAGGGAGTCCATTAGGAAGCTGTAGTGTAGATGAAAGAGTGATGGAATGAATAAGAGGGATAATGGATAATGAGTTGCAGTACTGCGTAGCCAAACTTAAAACATGCTCTCTATTCTCTGAACTTAATGACATATATAGGCCTAATATGCAAAAACTCCTCCTATTGAAGAAATAGGTGGTAGATGGAAATATGTATATACTATATATCTCTCTTCTATGTATGAATCCAACCACAAACAGTCCTCTCAGACAGACCGTGCTTCGTGGGGGCAAGGGCTGATGGTGGGGCTGTGGATGTGTCATCAGCTCAAATCTACCAGAGCAGCCCATCTCCAGCAGGGAGAGAGGGAGGTCTGTGGGGCCCACATGGGGCAGATCTGTAAGGGATGGGAGAAATGGGACATGGGATGAGTACATTCATTGCACTCGGCCATTGTCTAGTAAAAAACAATGGGAGAGAGCCCAATGTATTCAATGACAGGCATACGATATTTAATTCAAGTTAGCCCTGGCCAACAAGACACTGCCCATACCACTACTGAGCTAGCTAAGTAACAACGGGACGTTGCACAGGAGCACTTGTCTTGCCATGACACTTGCTGACCATCGCTGTACATAGCTAACCTGAAGTCACTACGTGGACATCTTAGCTAGTAAAAACACTGTCTAGCCCCTCTCAAGCAAGTTCAATGTTACTCTAAACAAAAGTAGTAACAAGCCTCAATGTATGCAGTTAATGTACTGTACATGCAAAACCTGACACGATTCTGCTAGTAACTACTAGTCCTACTAGTGATGTTACGCTCGACGCAGTAGTCACGACACAGCGTCGATCTTCCGACACAATGTGCGTCGATACAAATGTATCGATGCTTGTGTCAAATTGGCAAAAACCACGTGACTACTCGAACGAAGCTACGTACGTCACACGAGCACCTCTGACCGGTGTGTCAATCATTCTGCGGACGAGGCAGTGTTCCAAGTTTCGTACTCAGGACTGCCAAGTTTTACCAAAAGTTTGGAGTGAGATTTGGCGGTGGAGTACGGTGGCCGACAAGGGCAAACGCGCTGCAAATACCGAAAGCATTTCCATTAGGAGAATCGCGCTGCATAGAGAAACGACACAAACTCAAAACACATACAAAATCCAAAACAAATGCAACAACGGAAACGTGCTGCAGAAAGCCAAAACAAATACATTAACAGCAAACGCGCTGCAAATACAGAAACGATACAAAGTCAAAAACACATACAACCCCCGACAACACATGCAACAAGAAAACGCTGCAAATTCAGTTCACAACACAACGGAAGTGTTCTCACAACGGAAGTGTTCTCACAACGGAAGTGTTCTCACAACGGAAGTGTTCTGGGGGGGACCGATAAGTGGAACGGACCGGAGACGTATTTGAACTGTGAGATTTGATCGTCAAGCCAAGGAGAGCCAAGGCGGCATAAAAAAGGTAACATTATAGTGATTATGTTCTTTTTTTTACATTAAGGCTTTGTGCCATTCTTCTTTCGTTCTTTTGTTCATAAACAGTTGGCTAGTTTGCTAGCCACTTTCTAACCGTCTTGAATGAATGTGTACGTTAAAATCTGTGGCTAGCTATTTTATGGTGTTCTTTATGATTGTGTTCTGAATATTATTCTTTGATTATACGTGGATGGATGTCGAGTAGTTAGCTATCATTAACGTTAGTTGCACTGTACACACTGGACTGCTGCAGAAGTTTAGCTAACGTTAGCTAGCTAGCTAATGAACGTCACACCTCCCAACCAGACTGAGTTAACTGAGAACAAGACCTCATTACAACTAACTTATTATATTATAAAAGAGCAACAGATTCGCTTTGCTAGCGATCCTGGTGACACGTACATTTGTGTTAATTGAATCTTTTTGAGTTGTCAGGTGCTGACTGAGCCAGTTTCCAAATGGAGGAATGTTCTGGACACAATCCACTGGTGCGTCCAGTGCTGCTGACTGGCTCTGGCTGTTGCTCATCTCCCACGATGGGCTCGTCAGCCTCCCCCGCAACCCTAATGTTGTTCTCTTCATTTGTTTTAATATTCTTGAAAAAATGTGAAATTCGAGGAACATGATGTAAAATATCAGATTGTTTTGCTTCTTTTTCTTTTTTTATCTTTCGTTTAGCTGCTCCACTTAATGTGTGACGGTGCTCCATTTTACCTGTGCGTTGTCAGTCTCAAGTTCGTTGTTAATGACATTGACCTCGCGACCTGCACCAGTGTGACCTCGTGACCTGTCCCAAGTACACAAACTTTAATGGCGCCCTCTAGTGTCTAGTTTCTATAGCCTACTCATTAATCTAATGGGAATGTAGCCTGTATTCGCATTAGAATCTGAGTAGGCTATAGAAACGATGTAGCCCACACAAGCTTCTCTTTTTTTTTGCAAGACGTGGGCCCCTATAAAATTGTTCAAAATAGTATATTCAAAAGTATATTAAAAATAGTTTTTTTACGTTCATATAAGGAATCTCATTTGTCCCAGTTACAGTAGGACATTTTCTACCGGCATCCCTGCGACAAGAAATGCAAAGGGCCCCCTGATCTCTGGGGCCCCTGGGCCTGGGCCCGGTAGGCCCGTTCAGATTATGTCTTTGCTTCTACCCCCTGTATAGGAATATTTAGAGGTGACCCATCAGCTGTACGAAGACTGGCTGATCAACCAGACATCTTTTAAAGTTCCTGCCCCAGTACTTGTGAGTGATCAATCACTACCAAATAATGCCGCTTATCGTTTATGATATCCTGATGTCTCTTTTTATAACCACTAATTGGTCATGCCAAAGAATCCTTGTTCTTCATCACTAGTTAATGGTAGAATAGTTTTCGTGATGGCAGTTTCAGAGCAAATATGAAGTATCTAATTATGAATACTTGGTCTTATTTTCTTTTTATGCATCCAGGTCATTTCAGCAGACGACGACCTACAAAAAATGCTTCACCAGTATGAGGAGAACAGAGAGAAGATTTTAGCAGCAAGCAATGTGTGAACCAACATTTACATAGTGTCCAAACAAGACCCAGAATGAACAACCAGAGTTTCTTCTAACTTCTAATCTCAAATTCAATTTCATCTGTCACACACATCTGTAGACACACTGGTTAGATAATCTGACGTTTTTAGCACTGTATTTGCTGTTACATGTTATATGCAGGATATAATATAGGCTATTATAATATAGGCTAATATATATATATATATACAGTATATATATATATATTATATATATAGGCTATTAATGAAGTACAAACTTGAATGATATTTCTTTCAAGGTTGCTGACCAAAGGAGCAATGTATTAAGTGTTATCATTTACTTATTTTGTTGACAGAATAGCAGTCTGGAATTGTACTACAAGAACAGGACCAAGAGTCATTGTGTGAACCTATTATAATGCAGGTTTATTTATTCATTTTCCTAATTTTGGACTAGAAACAAACTATTCAATAGAATGCTATTGTTTTAGTAAATGTCTAAAAACAAAACAGTAACAATATACAATGTAATTGTACAATGCAATGTAATTGTATACGGTATCCTAACTATCCTATTAAAATCATTTTAAGTCTACCATGCCGCACGTGATGGTGTCCCCTGCGGCATAATGTACTCTTGCTTTTCTATTGTGATCTAAAATCAGTGAGTCTTGATAACATAGTAAATGATTGTGAAGAAATTGATGTCATCTTAGATAAATGTTGAAAGAGCATCAGTCTTTTGAAAGAGGAGATTGGTGCATCCCATATCCTCTGATAATGACAGATATAATCTAAAAAATGTAATTAAATCATCTGTGACTGAATATTCAGACAATATTAAAGCTAAATGTGGGTATGTCCCATGTCTTTCTACTATGCTCACAGGCAATGGGAGAAGACAATGAACCTCCAAGCATTAAAGGTGCAGCTTTCTACAAGCTTCCTAATGGTTGTAATGGTTAAACAGTAGCTGTCAGGGAATGAGATGCCTTGGAGGTAATATTTCATGTTCATGACTTTTCATGTATTGTGTCTATTTTAAATAGCTTTCATTGACACAATAGTAATAGTGATACATTTTTGGCTATATTATTCTGGTAGCTTCAAGTCACCTGAATAAGGGGGCATAATGACATGATCATATAAGATTAGATTCAACTTTATTGTCATTGCAGAGTACAGGACAATGAAATGCAGTTCAAAGTGTTATATACGGAGACAGGTTTATGACTGCCATAAAACCATAAAGTAGTCGGAGCACGGAGCTTCAGTTAGTGCGTCTTTATTTCCACTCGGTACTTCAATACAAAGACAACAACCCCGTTTCCCAACATGCATTGCACTTCAGCTACGGCAAACAGCACAGACCAAAATACATAACATCTCCTCCCCCCTTAGAACAGAGGCCCTCCCCCAACAATTACAACTGAACTTTAAACTTCAAATCTTAAGGCACAAGAACAACAATATACTGTATAGTTATATCGTTTCAAACAGTCTGTTTTCCAAACACAAACCTAACTACGAGATGAGGGTAGACTACCTCATCCCGTGACCATACCCATGGGAATTATTCTGTCCCAGTTGTTTGGGTGGTCTTAAACTTAGAGTCTATAAGTTCAGGCGTTCTGGAGGACGACGATCTCTTCCCGGGTAACGCTGCTCAACAGAATGTTCAGTCTTACTGTCTCTGTGAGGGGACTCTGGAACAACCGCAGGTGTAGGAACATTCATCACCGCCCCTTGTAATGGGAATTCAGGCACGGAAGTCTCCCCATCGGGTTCAGGTGCACCTGGAGGTGGTGACGGTGGGCGATGGGGTGCTCTGAACTCTGACTCGTCCGGGACATCCACCGAAGGTTGGTCTCTGGGCGATGCTGCCAGAAGTTGATCGACGTGTCTTTTCCACACTAGTCCGGCAGCAGTTTGGACAGTGTAGGAGACGGGACCAGACCGCTTGACGATGGTTGCAGGAACCCACTTGGGTCCAGTACTGTAATTTCTGGCCAGTACTGACTCATCTGGAGAGAAGGCTCTTTCTTTAGCCCGCAGCATCCTTTGTTGGATCTGCTTCTCCTGCTGATGCTGAACTACATCTTTCACTGTTGTCAGCTTTAAGAGGTCGAAGTTGGTTCGTAGATCTCTTTTGAACATCAGGGCAGCGGGTGAAACTTTAGTAGTGGCATGTGGCGTGTTGCGATAGTTTAACAGGAATCTATGCAATCTCTGATGTAGTGTTCCTTTGCCTTGAGATGTCTTTAGTGCTTTCTTCAAGGTCTGAACAAACCTTTCAGCCAAGCCATTGGTCGCAGGATGGAACGGTGCCGATCGGATGTGTTGGATGCCATTTGCTTGTAGGAATGTAGTCATTTCTTGTGACACCAGTTGTGGTCCATTATCAGAAACCAGCTGAAGGGAAGACCCGAAACGGCTGAAGATCTCTCCAAGCTTTTCAATGGTTTTTGCAGTAGTGGTGGATTTCATAATGGCCACCTCCGGCCACTTGCTATGTGCGTCCACACACACCAGGAGCATTCGGCCCTCTACAGGCCCTGCAAAATCAATGTGTACTCGCTGCCAGGGTTCTTCGGGAAACTCCCAGGGATGCAGAGGAGCTAGTTGTGGGGTATTCCTAACTTCTTGGCATGAGGAACAGGTTTTGGCCGTATTCTCGATCTCCCTGTCGACTCCTGGCCACCAGAAGTAACTTCTTGCTATCTCTTTCATCCTAACTATCCCACTGTGACCTGCATGGAGCTGTTGCAGAATGAGCTTGCGTAATGACGGCGGAATAACCACCCTCCTCCCCCAAAGTAAACAACCCGCTTGCACCGAGAGTTCGGCTCTCCTGGAGAGATATGGTTGAACACTGGGGTCGCCGCTGCCTGATCTACCCCTCATCACAACGTCCATCACCACTGACAAGACAGGGTCAGTGCGAGTGGCTCTCCTCACCTGAGCAGCTGAAACTGGTGCATCATCCACCTGGCTGAAGTAAAAGATGTCTGCAGCACGCGGCTCCGGCCTAGTGACAGGAAGTGGTAACCTAGAGAGTGCATCCGCGTTGCAGTGAAGGTCAGCCTTGCGATACTTGATATCATACGAGTGTGCTGACAACAGTAATGCCCACCGTTGCATGCGACTCGCTGCGAGTGAAGGTATCCCAGTGTGTGGCCCTAGGATGGTCGTGAGGGGTCGGTGGTCAGTCAGAAGTTCGAATCGCCTCCCATACAGGTACTGATGGAACTTGCGAACACCATAGACGATGCTCAATGCTTCCCGCTCTATCTGAGCATAGTTAGCCTCCGCTTTGTTCAATGTTCGTGATGCAAATGCTATAGGCCTCTCTCCTCCGCCTGGCATTAAGTGGGAAATGACGGCCCCCACCCCATATGGAGACGCATCGCAGGCCAACTGAATGGGAAGTGAGGGATCAAAGTGGGTCAGTGCCCCTGATGTCACTAACGTCTCTTTTGCTCTCTGAAAAGCCTCCTGGCAGGCGTCACTCCATTTCCATGTTTTGCCCTTACAAAGCAGGTCGTGCAACGGCTTGAGCATGGATGACAAGTTCGGTATGAAACGGCCATAATAATTTAGTAAGCCCAAGAACGAACGTAACTGGCTCACATTATCTGGAGGCGGGGCGTCCACGATGGCCCGAATCTTGGATGGGGCAGTGTGTAACCCTTTAGCATCAATCACATGTCCCAGATACTCAAAAGATAGTTGAAAGAACTCACACTTGTCTTTGCGAACCCTGAGCCCGTAATCCTGCAGCCTCTGAAGAGCTGCATCCAAATTGCAAAGGTGTTCCTCATCCGTAGCTCCTGTGCACAGGATATCGTCCAGGTAGCACTGCACTCCAGGGAGACCGTGTAGGATTTGATCCATGGCCCGTTGGAAATGCGCAGGAGCCGACGTGATTCCGAAAGGGAGCCGGCAATATCTGAAAAGCCCCTTCTGTGTGGTTACTGTGAGCAGTTCCTTAGAATCCTCATGAACGTGCATCTGCAGGTAGGCTTGGTTAAGGTCTATCTTGCTAAACTTTTGTCCATTACTCAGGCCTGCAAACAAATCGTCAATGTGGGGAAGAGGATACTGTTCTGCTGACAGCACCGGGTTCAGTGTCACTTTGAAATCTCCACAGATGCGAATTTCTCCAGTCTTCTTGGGTACGGGTACTATGGGCGTGGCCCATTCGCTGATAGCTACTGGTTCCAAGACCCCGTTCTTAACCAGGGCATCCAATTCATCTTCTACTTTCGATCGGATAGCGTACGGCACAGACCTGGCCTTCATGAACTTTGGTGTTGCTTCAGGCTTAACGCTTAGTCTGACAGTGATGCCTTTCATGCTGCCTAATTCGTTCCGGAAGATCTCTTCATGTTTCTTCAAGATAGCAGCTAAGTTGGTGGTAGTTTGTGATACCATTTTCACTGTGTGCCAGTTCAGCTTCATTTTCTCTAGCCACACCCGTCCTAGGATGGCCGGGTAGTCACCTCTAACAATGTAGATGGGGAGTTTCTTTACTTTGTTGTTACTCTGGACCATGACATCTGTCATTCCTGCCATGGGTACAGGTTCTCCCAGATAGGTTTTGAACCTAGTGTCAGAAGGTCGCAGTGGTAGGTGTCTCAAGACTTGTTTGTAAACCCCATCTGAGATGATGGATGCTTTTGAGCCAGTGTCAATTTGCATACTCACTGGATGCCCCTCCAACATGGGCTTGACCCAATAACCCTCTGAGTCTCCATCGACTTTCATTATCCTCAGTGTATGCACCTCCATCACTTGCTCTCCCTCCGAAGAATCACTGGACACTGTCTCTTTTTGTCTCACGGTGTGAACTTGTGTTTTCTTCCTGTTTTTCCAAGGTTCCTGTCTGCCGGCAGACTTCGAGGTTTTCTCCATGGTTCTTCTGCCTTGACAAGCACGCTCTATGTGGCCCCTTTTTCCACAACTGCGACAGTCCATATCTTTACACCAGCAAGTCGTGGCGAGATGTCCCGTTCTGCCACAACGGAAACATGGCCCTTGTCCACTCTGCTTCTCTGTCTGGACGGCATGCACTCTGCCTGTTGAGTGTAGCTGTTGAGCCTCCTTTGAGGCCATCTCCATGGAGACACTGATGTTAATGGCTTTCTGTAATGTCAAGTCACTCTCAGTCAGCAGTTTCTTCTGTGCTGCTTCATTTCTTAGGCCACATACTAGTCTGTCTCTTAATGTGTCATTTAGCACTTGCCCAAATTCACAATGTTCAGACAATTTTCTCAGTGCTGCAACAAACATCGTAACAGATTCACCTTCCTCTTGATCACGTCGGTGAAATCTGAACCTTTCTGCGATTAGTAATGGTTTGGGTGAATAGTGTTGTGTCAGGACATCCACTATCTCTTGATAGGTCTTGGTCCCTGGCTTATTAGGCTGTAGTAGGTCACGCAACAGATTAAAGGTCTTTGGACCCATTACTGACAGAAACGTGGCTACCCTTTTTTCATCAGGAATGTCATTAGCTGATAGGAAATAATCAAAACGCTCAGAGTATGCGCTCCATTGTTCCACATGTTCATCAAAAGGGCCAATATTTCCAATAACTCCAGCCATCTTCCTTGTAGGCTCCTGGTTATCAGTATTACCTTCTGACAATTCCTCTTCAGCTGATAATTCCTCTTCAGTTGACAGGTCCTCTTCAGCTGACAATTCCTCTTCAGCTGATAATTCCTCTTCAGCTGACAATTCTCCTCCAGCAGACATCCGTGTCAATCACAACCGACGCTGGGCACGACGTGCGGTGCAAACTAGCTGCATTAGCTTCACACTGCTAACAAGAACACAGCCACGTCCTATTTAACTCAACTCCACACACATACCGTTCGCGTGAGTTAAAACCACCTCGTCGCCAATTTGTTATATACGGAGACAGGTTTATGACTGCCATAAAACCATAAAGTAGTCGGAGCACGGAGCTTCAGTTAGTGCGTCTTTATTTCCACTCGGTACTTCAATACAAAGACAACAACCCCGTTTCCCAACATGCATTGCACTTCAGCTACGGCAAACAGCACAGACCAAAATACATAACACAAAGTGCATGTCCTTATAAACAAACCAAACATAAAATAGACACATAAAGGCCAGCAGATGGCACTGTGGAGCTGCTGTGTCGACTGCGTCGGTAGAGCGACACTTTTTCTGACAACGTGTGTCGAACGTGACAATTGCGTCGAAGCTTCGTTTCATCACTAGCAGTCAGAGGTAGGTAAACGAAATACTTATGAATACAGTGGTGTTGGGTCAAAATATGAAACGCTGTGTTACTGATACTATCAACTGACGAACCAGCAACATTTGTTCTTAGTTAGATGGTTTTAACTTTTCGTCAGATCCATCTTGCGCGAATGGCCAGCTAGCTATGCTAGGCTAGCCTGGCTCGTTAGCCTAGGCTAAGTAGGGAACGGCGTTAGCTGACAGTCAGAGACAGAAGACCTAGAACCTAGCTCACCAGCCCTAGCCTGTTGATGTCAAAAGCTAGCTACTATATATTTGTCATGTTGTGAGTAAATATGCGTTTGTCTATTGCTGCGATTGATTGTCTCCTTCCTTCTCTCCAAGGCTTCTCAGCAGGGTTGACCATGGTGGAGTTCCCAAGCTCTTTGACAGAGGAAGAGGAGTCCCTGCAGAAGAAATATGCCAACCTTAAGAAAAAGGTTAGAAACATAAAATAATCACATAAACATAAAATAATCACATCACTCTCTACTTGTATTTTTGTATACTTCACTATATACGACATATTTATCATATATATGTATCATAGCCTGTACAATTGCACATTGTATAATAATCTCAATGTATATATACCACTGCACATATACATCCAGTCACCATTGTATGACATTGCACTTTACTGTATAGATTGCTGTAAATACTGCTGTAAATACTGCTACTTATCACTGCAATATAATTGCAGTTTAGTGAGGTTTAGTGAGGTTGTCCTACAATGTCCTACAATGTCCTACTGTGTCCTACAATGTCCTACAAACATGGTTAATATGTTATATTAAATATATATTGCACATAACCCTTCAAGTGGTGTTTTCGAATATTGCACATGGCCCTTCAAGTGGTGATCATGTCCTAATCATCGTTTCTGCTTGAGCGAATTGATTAGTTTAATGGAGAATGGGACAAATGATAGTTTTAAGAGCTTATAATTACATCTTGGCATGCGAAGCCTTCTACCTAGGGGGAGAACTTCGTATTCTGTGGAGAGCGGATGTTGGGGGTCTGCGATTATCTTGTTAGCCTTGTCCAGGACAGCTTTTTCATATAGTTTATTTAGGATCACATAGTCTCTTTCACCTACAATTTTCATAGCGGTTTTGTGAATGCTGACTAGTCTGTTTTTTTGTTGTACAGTTAAGTTGCCAAACCACACAATTATTCCATATCTGATTACACTTTCAACAATGGACTGATAGAAAATTCTCATGATCTGCTTTCTCACCCCATAAAGTCTGAGTCGCCTCAGGTGATAGAGCCTCTGCTGTAGTTTGTTACATAAGCTGTCTATTTGTGTATTCCAGCAGAGATGGTTGTCTAATTGAATACCTAAGTACTTATAAGAGGGCACCTGGATGATTGTTTGGTCTTTAACGACCACAGGCTCATGGTCAGTTACCTGCCTTGGGTCTAACACAACCTCCTGAGTTTTGGTGAGGTTTAAGATGAGATTAGGCCGTTGATTGTCATTGTCCCACTTAACAGTTGACTGTGTAACATACGTTTACTGGTTCTATTATTGTTGAATTTGTGAATGATATGTTACTCCCTAACTATTATTATATACCTGATTGTAACCTGTACAGTTCTTTTGCAAACGTTATCCCCCTGATGAATTCCCCCCTATGAATTTTCAAAGTGTTGTGTATATATATATAAAGTTTATTCCGTTTTCTGAATCAGTGTGGACTCGTGGTGTGTTTGTTCATCGTCTGACATTGGCACGTTTTATTACAATATCAACTACTATACTAGTCCAAAAGTTACATATGACTGTACTTATCATAACTGTACATGTCCTACTCTAATGGATCTTGAACGAAACGCGCATTTTTAAAATTAAGTTGAATTGCTGTGCATTGTTTTAGGATGCTTAGTCCAGGGCTCAAGTTGCGTTTGCAACTTTATGAGAAATGATCTGCTGATCAGACCTCCGTTTCTTTCTTTTGAAACCGGGAGCACTTAACCAATAGAGAATATTGCCAACATTGTATTGGACCTCTCCCTGCTGATTGCGCGATTTCCTCTCTGTGTGTGTGTGTGTGTGTGTGTGTGTGTGTGCTGTGCACACTTGCATTTTATAACGTTGTATTTAATAACGTTTATTCCGTTCTGCTTTTATTTGATAGTCGGGGTCTTATAGAGCTCTCCCAACCCGAGGTGCTCTGTGCTATTCAAGTGCAAGAAGATTTGTCTTCGCAGAGTGACACAACCTAAATGTGAAAAAACCCGTCAAAACAGATATATAAACGGGTTATTTTGATAAACCGGATACATTTTGTGAATATATATGGTTACTTTCTCGCCTGAAAACATATTAAAACTTCATAAATGACATATTAACACTTGTAGAGCCAAATTACAGCTTTTCGCTAATGGCGGCCAAAACGGAGGATTCAAAAACACTAGACTGACGTCACAGTCGCCAGCTGGTCGTGACGCGTGCCAGCTGGTTGTGACGCGTTAGGCCACTGATGGCCCTGCACTTTTGGCAGCAGCAGGTTTTGGCATGACAGCACCATTGATAATAAACCCCTCAAAAAAAGTTCGGAAACGTTATTTTGGTTGATTATTCCTCCCCTTTAATAATACCAATTGGTATTGTATTTTATATTGTTGGAAAGCCTGATTAGTCACCTTTACAACGAGGTACAACTTGTAACTATCATGCATTCATGAAATTAGCAACACAGCTAAACGTGTGGGTAGCGGCCCAAAAATATTTGCCAAAATCCCCTATATTCTTCTGTTGGTATTCACTCTCGTTTTGAGTTGCTTGGTGGATTGGATGATTGCACTCTCCCACAGTAATAAGGAAAAAACAACACATATTGGCCATTTTTACACTTTATTCATTTTACACTGTCAGGGACCTCAGCAGCATGTGGAAGATCCATACGCAGTCACAACAGCTTGGCACCTCCTCCTCATGCTGGTCACCAGCCTGGTCACACACTGCTGTGGGACGGCATCCCATTCCTCAACTAGGATTTGCCGCAAGACAGCCAACATGGTTGCGTTGGTCACTCTGGCGCGTACAGCACGCCCAAGCTGATCCCACAAGTGTTCAATTGGGTTGAGGTCTGGACTCACGGCAGGCCATTCCACCCTCTCCACTCCCAAATTCTGGAGGTGCTCTGTGTTGATCCTGGCTCTGTGGGGGCGAGCGTTGTCATCCTGGAGGATGGAGTGAGGTCCCAGATTCTGGAGATATGGGATCGCCACTGGCCCCAGAATATCATTCCTGTCAATTAGGTGCCATTCAGGTGCCAGTCACCTGTGACTGACATACACCTGCCTGCACTTGAAGCTCAAAACAGGAGTGAATACCAACAGAAGAATATTGCAGGGGATTTTGGCAAAAATGTTTGGGCCGCTACCCACACTGTTAGCTGTGTTACTCATTCCACGAATGCATGATCCTTACAAGTTGTACCTCGTTGTGAAGGTGACTAATCAGGCTTTCCAACGATATAAAATACAATACCAATTGGTATTATTAAAGGGGAGGAAGAATCGACTGAAATAACGTTTCCAAACTTTTTTTGACGAGTTTATATAGGTTGATACTAATGTGTTTTACATGTGTAAAGCACATTTGAATACATTACAATATATGTAAGACTTGATGTGGGGCGGCTGTGGTGCAGGAGGGAGAGCTGCCGTCTAATGATCACAAGGTCGGCAGATCGGCGGTTCAAGCCCCGGCTGGCCACATGTTGAAGTGTCCTTGGGCAAGACACTGAACTAGCTTGCCGCCATTGGTGTGTGAATGTGTGTGTGAATGGGGGAATGAGAGGCCGTTGTAAAGCGCTTTGGATAAAGGCGCTATATAAGTGCATATATAATTTACCATTTAAAGCCTGCACAGGTGCAACCCTGAGTCAATCGTAATGCCATTGAAGTCGATGCCTAAAGTAACAAGATAATTGCCCCGAAAAATGCAAAAATGTTAAAGCTTTCTATCTTGTATCATGGGAAACACATTAATAATATCACAATGATAAGATATATGTATCTGACATGATATATGTATGTATCTGTTTATTCTGATCGTTAGGATCCAGAAAAAGGACCGGTCCCAGCATTCCTGCCATTCCAGAGGAGCGTCTCCACAGATGAAGAGCTGCCTGAGGTACGGTGGACGAAAGATGTGAAGTCATCATTAATAATAATAATAATAATAATTCATTGTATTTATATAGTGCTTTTCCAGGGCTCAAAGACGCTGACGTTATGGGAAAAACAGAAAACACAGAAACAACAAGCAACAGATAACATGAGCACATAGAACACAGAGTTAACGAACAGGGAATAATTAACACAGCAATGTCCAGGGGGGAGGGGGGTGGCAGGGTTTGACGAAATGGTTAGGGGTAGGGGAGGTTGTATGTATGGCCCATCATTATAGCCTATACCGCAGTCATCAGGACACATTTTAGCCATGACAGTTTTCTTTCAAATGGAATGCCCCTTTTTTTTTTTTTTTTTTTGGGGGGGGGGATTTTATCCCTTTTTCACCCAATTTAGTATCCAATTATACCCAACCTAGTGTCCAATTATCCCCTGTCGCCTATTGCGTAGGATCGGCCGCACGCGCACCCCGTGGCCGGCAGCCCAGATGAGAGAGCCGATAGACTAGCTACCTGGCCCCTCGAGCCCAACTCTGTTATTCCGGCACCAGACGGGGGCGGTGTTGCGCGACGGATCCTTATCCGGAAAAAGCCTATACCACCCTCGGGAGCGGCCGTCCAATATGCTGCTCCCCGTGGGCCCCGGCCATATCCGGGTCTGGCGAGACGGAATGACCCTTTTGCAGTTCTTTCCACCCTATCTTGGCCACAAAATCAATGTATATCCAGCGAATGTCAAAAAGTTATATTGGCGCTTTTACATTTTTTCCATCTCTCCTTTAGTCTGCCAAGAGATCTGCCCATAGAACATCTCTGTACGAGAGGTAAGCCTACTAAAATGTGTATGCATAATTGATAAGATCCATGTTTTATCCACTTTGTTCTCTGTATCCACTGGTTTAACATCTCTCCCTCCCATCCCCTCTTTAAGCTTCGTCAGCTCAGGTGACCGCGCTCGGGAAGAGGAGGAGGGCGGCGGCCCCCCCCTGTCCACCGCCAGCAGGGACGCCACGGACAGAGAGAGAGACAGAGACCGAGAGACGACAGAGAGAGACAGAGACCGAGACAGGGAGAGAGACAAAGAGAGGGAGAGCCGGGAGAGAGAATGTGACCGGGGCAGGGACAGGGACAGAGAACGGGACCGGGAGAGAGACCGGAGCCGAGACCGGAGCCGAGACCGGGAGCGCGATAGAGAGAGAGAGAGAGACGGACTTTTCAGTCAAATCACCACACTCTCACCTGAAAAAAGAAAATCAAAGGCATCCTCAAGTGGTGCAGAAATGGAGGCTAATCCCTCCACCTCATCCCCTCCACCTCATCCATCTCACCTCCATCTCACCTCCCACTCCAACCATAGTTCCTCACAAAAAGGTATATATATATATATATATATATATATATATATGTGTATATATACATATATATACACATACATAACATATTCTACACTCAAACATTAGGCTACATATTAAACAGAAACACACATTCAATTTAAATGATGCAGTAGGAGAGAGGGAGGAGGCACCTGGTTGCAGCAGTGAATCACCGGGCTCTTTAAAGCAGACAAATAAACATGTTTTATGCCACTTTTAACTAAATAATAAAGTGAAACCTTACTTTAAACATGGTATGAAAAAATTGGCTACATTATCAGAAGTTGTCAAGCTGCCTTTTTCGTGCCTCCCGTCAACACAACAGGGTGATGTCGCGGCAAATGTGTGGCCATGCTCGTACGACTTTCTCGTTGCACAACGCTTAAACAACGTAACTTTTTTATCGACCACACTTCCAATGACACTGTCCGTCATTGTTATAATTGACAGAGAAGCCAAAGTGCTCCCATACATGGGATTTAAATGACGAGGGAGGCATTTCGAGTTCTTCTCTGTCGCCAACATTAGCAGCACTCGCCATGATACACTTGGGCTGCGTTCGTAAATTTGCTCTGAGAGCGCCGGAGAGCACACTGGGTCCGACGTCATAAAGGGACCAAGTAATTTGATTGGACAAGAGGCGTTCCATGAATGCTGATCAGATTCCAGAGCGAATTTACGAACGCAGCCTTGTTGTTCTGGATTTTTTTTCCCATTATCAACCTATCATTGCGCTTTAGAGTAAAACAAAGCACGCAACTGTCGCGTCTATCTTTTCATGGCAACTCTACTTTGTGATTTCCAAGGGATATTAACTAATATTAAGTAATATTATTACTTGGTTACATTTTGCAATTGATCCGCGGTACACATGCGTGCCGAACCGTGGGGGGCGATCCGTACGGATCACGGATTATCCGTGATCCGTTACACCCCTAGTCACCACCCTTTCCGGGCAACTGCCAGATTCCGGGCAACTGCCAAATGATTCCATCCAGGAACACTCGCCACCTAGAGAGCCGAGTGTTTTTATGTTTGTGTTTTTTACCTAGCAACCATACTTTGATTGGCTATCAAATGAAGCGTCGTCATTTATGTGTTCTTGGTGGATAAAGGCGGCGATGGCGTAGTGTGTTGACAATTTGGGCGACTTTCTTCACCCTCGGGTGTTAAATAAACGATTTAAAGACCCAGTTCACCACAGACACCAGTAGAGGGCGCCCTTCTAGACTCTTGGGTGCGTTCTAGAAGCGGACTGTTGTGAACGTCTCTCTCTCTTTGTGTTCCAGTGCCGTACCCAGGACCAATCTACGCGCACGGAGACAGCCCCGCCCCCCTCCCGCCCCAGGGCATGATGGTCCAGCCGGAGATGCACCTCCCACATCCGGGTCACCCTGGACACCCAGGTAAGACACGCTGAGGGACGCTGTGATTGGCTGAGAGACGCTGTGATTGGCTGAGAGACGCTGTGATTGGCTGAGAGACTCTGTGATTGGCTGAGAGACGCTGTGATTGGCTGAGAGACGCTGTGATTGGCTGAGAGACGCTGTGCTTGGCTGAGAGACGCTGTGATTGGTTGAGAGACGCTGTGATTGGCTGAGAGATGCTGTGTGTTGATTGGCTGAGAGACGCTGTGTGTTGATTGGCTGAGAGACGCTGTCAAATCTCCATTGAAGATGCTTTTTTTAAAAATGTTCCCTTGTTGTAATGTTTTAAATCTGATGTCTAACAGCCGTGCGAGAACAGAGTGTTACAGTTACAGTTACTCAGTGTAACGTGTGTTCATAGTTAGCCTGTGTGTGTGGTTAACGTGTAAATAACCAACCAACCTCCCTCCTCTCTCCCTCCTTCCCTCTGTCTGTCTCCCTCTCTCTGTCTCTCTCTGTATGTGTCTCTCTGTCTCCCTCCCTCTCTCTCTCTGTCTCCCTCCCTCTCTCCCTCTGTCTCTGTATGTGTGTCTCTTTCTCTCTCCCTCCCTCCCCCTCTGCCTCCCTCTCTCGGTGTCTCCCCTCCTCCCCTCCCCCTCCCTCCCAGGCCTGCACCCCCACCCGTCGGGGGCGCCCATGCCCAACCCCGCCCTCTACGCCGCCCCCCCAGTCTCCATGTCCCCGGGGCAGCCCCCCCCCTCAGCAGCAGAGACACCGAGAGAGGGAGGCAGAGGGGGAGGGAGGGAGAGAGAAAGAGACACACATACAGAGACAGAGGGAGAGAGGGAGGGAGACAACTACCCCTACAAGAAGTGGATGGCCATGCACATGTCTGTCTACTCCCCTATGGATCACAACCCCAGCAAACCTGGTGTGTACCGCTACTGTGTGTGTGTGTGTGTGTGTGTGTGTGTGTGTGTGTGTGTGTGTGTGTGTGTGTGTGTGCGCGCGTGTCTGTTGGTATATAATGTGTGTAATTCTGTGTATATAGTGTTTTCTGGTATATAATGTGTGTGTTTGCTGGTATAACTGTGTGTAGGGTTGTTTTCTGGTATATAACTATGTGTGTGTGTGTGTGTGTGTGTGTGTGTGTGTGTGTGTGTGTGTATGTCTCCAGGTGCTATGTCTTCTGGGCTGCGTATGGAAGACTCTCCCTTCGGTCCCTATGACTTCCTGTCTGCTCAATCAATGTGCTCAGTGGGTGACGGCTGGCCACCCCGTGCCAAATCCCCCCATGGAAACACCAATGTCACCTGGCCCCCAGGTACACACGAACGCACACGCACACGCACACACACACACACACACACACACACACACACAGACACAGGTAGAGTCTGGACCCTCATCTTGGTGACCACCAATCTCGCCTAACCAGCAGATGCACAAACACACCAAAGTCACCATCAATCTCTCTCTCTTTCTCTCTCTCGCTCACACACACACACACACACACACACACACACACTCACATACACACACCAACTCCACTATCCCTCCCCCTCTGCGTCCCTCTCTCGGTGTCTCCCCTCCTCCCCTCCCCCTCCCTCCCAGGCCTGCACCCCCACCCGTCGGGGGCGCCCATGCCCAACCCCGCCCTCTACGCCGCCCCCCCAGTCTCCATGTCCTCGGGGCAGCCCCCGCCTCAGCAGCTGCTGGCCCCGCCCTTCTACCCCCCCCCGGGGGTCATGACCTACGGCAGCACCAACTACCCCTACCCCGCTGGCGCCATGCTGCCGCCCATGTACAACCCCCAGGTCAGCATTACCCACAACGCACCACTCTCTTGACTCTGTTGACTGCTGTTCTTCTTTCTGTTGTTTGTGATTGGTTTGTTATACGGTACGTTCGCACACGCCCTGCTCACACACAACTAACCTCCACACACACACACACACACACACACACACACACACACACACACAACCAACCTCCACACACACACACACACAACCAATCTCCACACACACACACACACACACAACCTCCACCCACAAACCCCTCCTAGCACACACACACACACCCTCCTCTACCTCCAGTGTATCTACCCCCCCCTACACACACACACACACACACACACACCCCTCTCCCTCCAGTGTATCTAACCCCCCCCACACACACACCCCCCTTCTCCCTCCAGTGTATCTAACCCCCCCCGACACACACACACACACACCCCTCTCCCTATACCTCCAGTGTATCTAACCCCCCACACACACACCCCTCTCCCTCCAGTGTATCTAACCCCCCCCCCACACACACACACCCCTCTACCTCCAGTGTATCTACCCCCCCCTCCCCCACACACACACCCCTCTCCCTCCAGTGTATCTACTCCCCCCCACACACCCCCCTCTCCCTCCAGTGTATCTAACCCCCCCCCCCCCCCCGCCCCCTCCTCTCTCTCCAGGTGTATGGAGGAGTGACGTACTATGACACCATGCAGCAGCAGAGTGAGTAATACTAGTACGCCCTGAGTTATAATACTAGTACCACCAGCCTGGTCTGTCTCATCCTAACCCAGAGTCCCACAGGGACATCAGTCAGTTTTCTGTGTTAAAAAAGAAAACAGGGTTTGTTTTGATGACTTGATGGGTGGATGGATGGATGGGTGGTCGAAAGAGGGGAAAAAAAGAGGCTTTTCTCCGGCTTTTTCAAATGAAATTATTTGTTTTAGGAAGTTTTGCTGTTTTGTTTATTTTGTATCATCCCCCCCCCCACTCCTGGTCTACTCTGCTGTGATAGGGCAGTGCTGAATGTGTCTCCACCAATAAAACTGTCCCGCGTTGTCTCAGTGGTGCAAACTTGTCACCTTTAGGTGAAATTCGCCGTCTTTACCTCAAAATTGGTGACCTACATGAATCATGCAGATCTGCAAAAAAAATATTGGGGGGGGGGGGGGGGGGGGGTCTACATCTCATCTCATGATGCCCAAGCTAAAATCTTCCTGTCTGCTAAACTCTGCTGCAGTTGAAATAAAACGTCTTAAAAAGGTCTTAAGATCGAAGTAGAAACATAAGTAATAAAATAAAATAACATAGAAGTTATTTCTATGTTGCGATAACTTCTCAACAGGATTTTACAGGGTTCGTTCAAACTATCGTAATTCTTGAACTATATGTGCAATCGAAAAAAATCCAACAGTTTCTGAAAGCACAGAAGTTGCACTCTCTAGCCATTTAGGGTTATTACGGTAGTTC
Organism: Nansenia antarctica; assembly: GCF_963989245.1. Classification (NCBI taxonomy): domain Eukaryota; kingdom Metazoa; phylum Chordata; class Actinopteri; order Argentiniformes; family Microstomatidae; genus Nansenia; species Nansenia antarctica. Next base: position 79,849,424 of record NC_137675.1, read on the forward strand.
ACCAAAAAAACAAATGCACTGACCTCAAAGTGTCATGGAGTGATTTGAAGAGAAGCGGTATTTTAGCTGTGTTTTATACTTTAGTGAGTTTCTGTACATATATGTTTGTGATTGTGAAATGTCACAAAGACCATCTAGGCTATGGTAACCAATCCACCTAAAAGTTTCATCGATGACGACGATGTACAGTAAGTGACGAAGGACTGATTTCTTCTTCTGAGTTTCGTGTCATGAAAAAAACGTCGGCGAGTGGTTTGCCCTAGGCTGCGTTCGTAAATTCGCTCTGGAAATCTGATCAGCAGTCAGGGAATGCCTCTTGTCCAATCAAATTACTTGGTCCCTTTATGACGTTGAGCCCAGTGCGCAGAGCGAATTTACGAACGCTGCCTGAGACTGTCTCGCGTCCCCCTTTACCTCGCTTTTACCCTGCTGCTACGCTGCTTCTATAACATCAGGATCAGACACAGGGCGAGACTTTCAAAATAAACCTTTTTAATGGCTTCTGTGTGCTTTGGACTTGCGTAGAATCGATTTTATTTTAATTTTAAAAGTCAGACCGGAAAATGTATTATTGTCGCCAGACCCACTGCGTGGGAATATGACGCGTGCGGATGAGAGACAACATATAAAACTAAACTTATCGCACACTTATTGCTCGTGTGACATTGGTTAAGCTGCGCCCAAAACCCCGATATTTTGCCACGTGAAATGATAAGACAAGAGGCCACAATACGATAATCGCCGTAGGAGGCGATTCAACTGTAGGCATGTGAAGTTATAATTTCTTCAAACTTGCAGTGGTAGCAACGGTATGTGTGGTTTAGTAAATATAGTGTGTGTGTGTGTGTGTGTGTGTGTGTGTGTGTGTGTGTGTGTGTGTGTGTGTGTGGACCTCCTGTGAGAGGTGTGTGTGTGCCATATCTCAGTATGTAGGCTAGGCAGTGTAATTGAGTGTAAGTAAGTGTGTGAGTTTATTCTGTTATTTATGCTATTATATCTAGTAATGTGTTGAGAAGCAATGGAAATTAATCAAGAAATTGATAGAGTAGGCTAACTTACATTATCATTGTTCTATATGCAACAGAACAGATCACCCAGCATTGCTAATGAAAAGAATCAACGAATGTGAGTCTAATACCAATACTTGCTCAATAGGTCTTAAAATCTATTAAAAGTGTTCTTATAAAGGTCTTAAATGTAACTTGTTGAAACCTGCAGGAACCCGCATAATTATTTTGAGAACAGGTTGCTTACATTAATTATGCGGGTGTTAAGGTCAGGGCCATCGCTACTTACATGCGCATCATTGTTAGACTGTTAATGATAGAGCTAACCATCTACGGGCAAAAAAAAAGTGTCACCTTTTTGGACCATCGCCAGTTTGCACCCCTGGTTATTATTATTCAGGATGTATTTTTTTTAGCCCATCATCAACCGTCTGACTTGCATCATCATTCTGTTTAATGGAAGTAGAATAACATTGTTATATTTTGTACATTCTTAAATGAACACACCACCCCTCATGGCTGGATAAATTCATACTTGAAACGTACTTGACCCAGGGTTTCCGTTAGAAAAAATTGCCGCCGGTCATCGTGTCCGGGAAGATTTCGATTTACCGGACAAACGTGAGATATTCCGGTCATCATATTAAAATATAATATAGCTGTTTGTCGCGGTGATTACTGTTGTGTAGCCTATATATGCCATGTAATGTCTATTTCTCATCCGATACGATTAGATGCGAGCTATATAATATATAATAATATATGCTGGCTGAGTGCTTGTAAAAGGAGTACACAGAAGCAGTTGTGCGCTTGTAGGCTCCTACCTGGTCAACAGCCTTTGCAGCATCTAGCGCGGCCAGCGCAACTCGGTGGGCACCACAGTGCACCTGAATGGAAAACGCACTCTGTTTCTTCAGAAGAGCACCAACTCCAGCACGCTTCCCCATCATTACACTGGCCCCATCCGAGCCCAGGCCAATGACGCGGGACAGCTCCACACCTCTCTCGCGGAGCACCTCCACACCTCTCTCGCGGAGCACCTCCACCACTTTGTCAAATATACACTGTGCGGTCCCGGAGTGCACATCATAATTGCCCAGAAAACATGTCTCAACTCTTCCTTTTATTTCCAACTTCACGTATATAATCAGCTTCTTGTCCACGGTGATATTTACTGTCTCATCAATGATAATTCCAATGAAGTCACTCCCCTTTAGCTTTTCATCCAGCTGATCCATCACAACGTTTTCCAGTGCCCTTTCCATGTCATCAACGGAGTCGCTGTGGCGGTAAATGCCCTCACTCAAGACAAAATCTGGAGCCTTAACTGCTTTCAGTAGCTCAGTCAGTCCCACATACTGATGACATGCGATGCCATTTTTTGCCATGTGAAATGCAACTTGTAGCTGAGAGTGCAGCTTATTGTTAGCCGTTTCATTAGCCTGCTCACAGTGGCCTTGCATAGCGGTTTGCTGTTGCCTCAAACTGACCGCCGATATGTGCTCACTGCACCGCCTGTGATCAGTGAGAGCCGACATTCTCATATTCGTTGCTCCTCTCGTGAATCCGTTATTCCTCCCCGATTTTTCGCACGGTGAGCGGAAAATGTTTCCTTCCTCATCTAAACGCAGCCAGGGGAAAGTTTCTTTCCATTCAACTGGAGGAGCCACTACGGCGTCAGCCGCCTCCATCTCTTTAGAGTCAGACTTCTCCTCAGACTCATTGTAGCTTGGTTTCATGAAGTCATTGCTAAGCTTACATTAATGTTTACATTAATTTAATCGCTCGCTATGGTGCACTTTGAGCTGCAACGTTTGCGTATTATTATGGTGGCCGGGTTGGCAGGGTTGCCAGATGGGCCGGGTTACCGCCGAATGGGCTACTGGGTTTAGCGGTAATAGACTGGTTAGGCTGTAATCCCATCTGGCATCAATCCCATGTGGCATCTGACTATTACCGCTGTTTCGCATAGGCTAGCCTACACATTAGGAGTCATCATCATGCCGGCGTCAAATCATATCATAATAAAAGAAATACATAGCCTATATATTCGTCTTTTTTAAAATAGAAGGAATCAGAATGTGAACTTTGGCGAATTGTATTCAAATTGTGCTTAGAGGGAATTATTTTCACCGGACATTATGATCGAAGAGATTTAAATTTGTCGGACTTCAACAAATTTTACCGGACAAAGACCGGTAATTACCGGTTAACGGAAACCCTGACTTGACCCCACTCCTTCTTGATGGATATCATTGATGAATGTAACGGTCATTTTTGGGGCAGTCCCACTCATATTTTTAGTTTTCATTGGATAAAGTTAGTGAAGATAGTAAGGAGAAGAGGTCATGTCAGCAGGGCATGGGCCGTATTCGAACCCATGCCAACATGGGTATATGTGCGCACTGTAGATCGTGGTGCTAGACCACTGGACCACCCCAGACCACTGGACCACCCCAGGCCACTCATTGATGAATGTAGACGCAGTGCAAGTCATGTGGTTTGATCCTGTGGTTCTCCTCCTCCTCCTCCTCCAGGGATGCCTCCTCACATGGGCCACCGGCCGGGGATGCCCCACATGGCCCAGGCCCCCACCGTGGGCATGCCCACCCACCCCACCACAGCCCAGCCGGCCGTCACCAAGCCTCTGTTCCCCAGCGCAGTACAGGTGGGTAGTACAGTAGAGGTGGGTCTCTTACTACAGGAGGGTTCTCACTGGAGCTCCCAAGACACTCCAGTCCCCACCTCTCCTTCATTAAGTGCTCTTACGTGTCACGGTCCTCATCTTGTTTACATCCTCCATAAAGCGTTGTGATCATGAATGAAATGGAGACTTCCTTTCTTGTAATAGTGACATGAGGAAGAACAGTACTGTTTTTATTATATATAGACTCAACTGTCTGGCTGTGTTGGTGTTCTGTCACACCCATACTGTCTGGGTTTGGGTTTGGGTTCAGGTATGACTCGTAAGGAGGACAACAGTAGACTATGGCTCATTGTGAAACAGTATCGTGTCCAGTTTCTCTTTCTCTTTCTCTCTCTCTCTCTCTCTCTCTCTCTCTCTCTCTCTCTCTCTCTCTCTCTCTCTCTCTCTCTCTCTCTCTCTCTCTCTCTCTCTCTCTCTCTCTCTCCTCCCCCTCTCCTCCTCTGATGGTGTCTTCACGCTCTCTCTCTCTCTCTCCCTCTACGCTGCAGATGGGGTCTCATGCTCCAAGCACAAGCACAGCCTCTCCAAGTTCAGACACTCCCTCCTCTAAGCCTCTGTTCTCTAACTCGCCACAAGTACCACACACAAAGGCCTCTAACCGCTTAGATGTCCGTGACGGAGGCGGCAGTAGTAGCATGCAGACCCGGGCTCAAAATAGTGTCTGTTTTTTTCTCTCTCTCAATTGCATTGGTTGTACTTGATATTAGGGATGGTTCATGATTCTGAATGGCGTTCCTTAAACCTTTATAACGTATGAAATCATGAACTATTCCCTCTTTAGTCTTGTGTAGGCTTTACACTTCCTGGATTCTCCCAGTGTTCTTTGCTCTACCTCCCAAGCCACATCAACCAACCTCCGTAATTGAGTAGTAACTCATACTCTTCTGACCCAGGTCTGGGTGGCATGCAGCTTTTTAATTTGGTTGGTTGAATAACGATGTCGATTACTAACTAAATGAGTTCACCATCTGATCAGCCACGGCGTCGCCCCACGGCGTGGCGCCCTCCACCTCCTCCGACCCACCCAAAGCAACATTCCCCGCCTGCACCCACTCCTCCGCCTCCGCCCCCCCTAGCTCCACTGTGGCCAAGCCCCCGGCCACAGTCACCAGTAGTAAGCCTGCCACCCTCGCCCCCACGAGTGCAACCAGTAAGTTGATCCACCCAGATGAGGATATCTCGCTGGTAAGTCCATCACGCTCTCCGTTTTGCCCTTCCACAGTAAGTAATGTTATGTACGATAAAATAAATAAAAAGACCTGTACGTTTCCTGTGATGATGATGATGATGATGATGATGATGTTGGTTAGATGTTTAGATGCAGCCTAGCCTGTCTTGCCCTGCTCCTGCAGTTGTGTGCTTGATATGAGCTGCTTCAAACCGTTCCGTTGGGGTTTTAAAAACAGTATGTATGTATGTTGCCCGTCCGGTGCACAGGGGCCAGATGAACCCAACGCACCGCTCTGCTGATGTTTAACGTGTTTAACTGTCGCTTGAAACACTAGACAGATATAGAATTGAGCTGCTCTGTGTGTGTGTGTGTGTGTGTCCTGGACTGCTCTGAGAGGGACAGGCTTGTGCCGCATGTGTCCTGACTGTCCCCCGTGTGTCTCCTGTCCCAACAGGAGGAGCGCCGGGCCCAGTTGCCCCGTTACCAGCGTAACATCCCCCGGGTCAGCCAGGAGCACCTGACGGCCCCCCCGGTGGCGGCCGTGGGGGGCATGATGCCCCCCCAGCAGGGCATGCCACCGCAGCAGCCTGGCATGAGGCACCCCATGCATGGTAAGAGAGACGCTGCGTGGAGGACGGGGACGAAGGTTCTAGTTAGGTTCTAAGAAGGTTCTAATTACAGTAGGTTCTAATAAAGTTTTAGTTAGGTTGAAGGTTCTAAGAATGTTCTAATTAGGTTACATTTACATTTTTGACATTTAGCAGATGCCTTATTCCAAAGCGCAAGTGATTCATCAATCCACCGGTCGTAGCAGGAAGAGTAATCTAGCTCAGGCCAGCCACCATTGGCAGTCGTCGTGATATATGAAGAAAGATTTATTCATTTATTTATTTTTGCTTTCTCTAAGAAGATTCTTATTAGGTTCTAAGAAGATTCTTATTAGGTTCTAATTAGAATTCAGTGTTTCCTCCATGATTTTTCACATTAGTGGCGGAGCGGTTATCTTTCGCGTGCACGCGCATAAAACGCACACTGGCGCTCAAAACAAAGACGTGGTTTCACCAAAAACTAGTATAGAGGGTGGCAACAATTATAATTTCTTAAATAGCGGTTAAGTCATTAGATTTTATATAGAAGGTGATCAAATACCAACATATCAGCGGAACATGCGGAACGCGCATTACACACACACACACACACACACACACAAAAAGATCAATACGAAGTAGGCCTACGTGAGAGTACACGCACAAAACCGTCTAACGTTACTCATTAACTGTTTACACAAGTAGAATCACAGTGTGACAGTCAGATGGAGCATTCGGTAAACAACAACAGCAAGGTAATGCTATCAGTTGAGTTAAAGAAAACCAACTTTTACCTTTGAGGACACCAACATGAGCCGTGTTTACCCGTACCTCCGCCGTTCTGTTCGTGGTGATTTTAGAAGCAATAGATTATTTTTGCCCCGCGCATATTGCTATGAATAGTTCGATCTCCACACATGAGTCGGCGATGTTGTCATTTAGCCAGCTCTCAGAGAAGCACATCAGGCTGCACTCCCGATACACTGAATGATGCATCACGAGTGCCTCCAACTCGTCACATTTGTTGGGTATGGAGTTAACATTTCCCATTACGATTGATGGTAGAAACGGCTTGTATCTCCACCGCCTCCTCGATTTAGCTTTTAGCTTCGCTCCAGCTTTGCACCCCCGGTATTTCTTCCGTAGTTCCTTCGGTAATGAGTGTTTGAAACCGTCATGTTTTGCAGTCTCTCTTAGTGCAAAGAGGGCACTTCTGGTATAAACAACTCTGGCTGAGGTTGTAACATTAGACATTATACAACAAAAAACCGACAAACATTAAAAACAGAGCAGCGAGACCTGCTGCCGCTCAGAACGGCGCAACGTGCCGACATCAGCTACCACCGCATTTAATTGACCATGATGAACATCAGAGACATACATTACGAATGTTCATTTAAAATACTCTATACTGAGCACTGGTATAAGAACATGAACCAGAGAACAGCAGTAAATGCAATAACCCACAGTCGTCGCTGATGATGTTCCGTTTTCGATTAGGATACGGGATTAAAGGCACCGGCGACGGGCTAAGAGAGAGAGAGGAGAGGGATTTCCTGAAATCCAAATGTCCCGCTAAATTCGGACCAATCACAAAACTGTTCTGAAAGCGCGTCGCCTCGCGCCCCGCGCCTGTTGAGAGTCTCGATTGCAGTGCGAACACAAACGACGAGGTTAATTGCAACATTGTAACATATTGTAAATAACTACCGCTAAATCGTAACGAAATGTTGGTCTGGAAGCGGCCTAAATCTAGCTTCAATCTGCTTTTTTTCTGTTCTCCGGTCATAATAACTCGCTGCCTTTCTGCGCAGCCTGAATCAAAGTGGACTGTCTGAATCATTTGGTGGCGGAGGAAATTCTTTGGTGGCGGCCCGCCACTAATAAATGCATATAGAGCAGCGGTTCCCAACCTGTGGTCCGCGAGAGTACTGCAAGTGGGCCGCCAAATCATGGGCAAAAAAAATGTTTTATTGACGTTTTTTTGTTACAAAAACGTTTTAATTTTAAAAAGATAAAAAATCTTGGATTGAACAGCCTTGATCGTATTGTGTGTGGTGTGCGCCGATATTTCCATCCGAAAAGAAGAAGTCAGCTCGCTTCTTGATTGGCTACATTCCATCCCGGACTCGCGAACAGGGTTGCCAGATGGGATCGACATTTTCCACCCTAACCACAGTCTAAAACCGCTAATTCCACCCCAAAAAAACGAGCCCATCTGGCAACTCTAGTCGGGAGTCGGGAGTTGCCCACACACATAAGGATGTTTGGTCGTAAATATTGAACACATACAACATTTACGATCTTGGTATTTGATCACCTGCTATATAAAACATCGCCGCTCAGCTTTAATGGTTTAACCGCTATTTATTTTTAAAAATGTTGCCACGCTCCCTCTAGTTTTTGGTCAAATTCCGTCATTGTTTTGAGCACTCGCGCGCGTTTCATGCGCGTGCACGCGAAAAAAAAGCAGCTTCGCGCGCTGCTGAGTGGGCCGCGAATACTGGACATATCTGTAAAGTGGGCCGTGAGTCCTAAAAGGTTGGGAACCGCTGATATAGAGGAAACACTGGAATTCCAAAGTTGGTGTTGTTTTGGTTGTCTCTAAGTGCTGTGTGTAACCTGAGTTCATGTGGTCCCCCCCCCCCCCAGGTCAGTATGGTGCCCCCCCCCAGGGCATGGCCGGCTACATGCCTGGAGGGATGCCTCCGTACGGGCAGGGCCCGCCCATGGTGCCCCAGTACCCATGGCGCCCATGGTGACCCAGTACCAGGGGGGCCCCCCATCATGTTTTGTTTTTTTCGTAGAGTGGTGTTGAGGGCCTCAACCAGTGGTTGGTGAGGGTCTCAGATGATGATGATTCCAACTGTTTAGTAGTTTAACGGATCCATAATTTCTTATCAGTTCTCTAGTGTTATTCTTATTTCAGGTCTGTTCCACGATCAAAAGGGTAATTTTGTGTGACTTTGTATTGTTTTAAGATCTATGTTGTAATAAAACCCACTTAAAATTCAATGCTGTTTTTTTCCTGACCCTGTGGAGGGGGCGAGTCTTCCATCATGAATGAAGGTTTGTACTGGGGGTCAGACCTGGGTCAAATACGGATGTCAAGTACTCTGAGGTATTTGAGGTGTGCTTGGATTTGAAAGAAAGAAAAAAAGTATACACAAATTGACAATGGTGTTAAAGCACTTGTGAGTGACAGTGTCATACTGTCTGTTCCATTGTTGTTCCATTAGTGTCATTCTACCAGGCACCCTATAAGTTATTAGTCAAGTGCAGCTCAATTAGTTAAAAGTATTTGACATTGTCTTTTTGACTTGTCCAGGTCTGACCTATAATGTTGAATTGATGTGAGTAGTGCTCAAATAATTTGCCATTTTAATTATTTCTGATAAATGTCCATGATGTGCTTAATGACATAGTGATGCACATTCGTTAATAGCGGTCCTTGATCATGGACATCCGCTGGTTTGAGATGCACCCTGAACATGAGTTACTGCAGTCTTGATGACCCTCAGCTGATCTCCCTTCCTCATTTAGGGTCATTAACATCCCCCCCTGCCTACAATGCTTTCACTTGCATGTGAGTGCTGTAGTGTATGTCCTGTACCTGTATGAGGATGTGTGTCAGGTGCTGTCTCTAGATGTTCATGTCCTCAGGGTGACCCCGCCCTGCCTGCTCCACGCTCTTAACCTCTCAACCCTCCTGGACAGTCAGAGAACAATGTGGCCGTGCTTTTCATGGCAATTTTTTTTTTTTTTTCAGGGGTACAAACTTGTCACCCTTTAGCCGTATTATACGTTTTTACCTCAAAATAGGTCAACAATTTTCATAAATGTTCTTTGTTTTCAGGCAAAAAAACATTTTGTCACCTTTTTGGGCCATCACCAGTTTGCATCCCTGTGTCTTCTGATCTCAGATGTTTGATCCAGCTGGTGATTATTATTTAATTTTTTTTCTTTCCGCTTCCAACTAACAAACACGTTATTCAACACGCGCATGTTATACATACATACATACATAGATACATACGTACATACATCAACGTTCATATGGTTGTGAGGGGATTTTAAGTTGGTGCCGGAGGCCGAGAGCCACTCTATAGTCAGTCCTACTGTACCCTCCATGGCTGAGACGTTAGTTAGAGAACTCACAGATGTTTAATAATAATAATAATAATAATAAATGTTATTTATAAAAGCACTTTACATATAAAATCTCAGAGTGCTACAACACAGTAAGATAAAGCAAAAAACATTTAATTAAAAGGCTAAAAAAAGGCTCTATTAAAAAGGTGAGTTTTAAGGCCTCGTTTAAAAGCATCCACAGACTGTGGTGCCCTTAGGTGGTCAGGGAGAGCATTCCACAGCCTGGGAGCAGCCGAGCAGAAGGCCCGATCTCCCATCGTGCGGAGCTTGGTCCTGGGGGTCTTGAGGAGGTTGGTGGCAATAGAACGGAGGGTGCGTGAGGAGGTCTGAGGGGTATGGAGGAGTTCCTTGAGGTAGGGGGGGGGGCAGTTCCATGGATGCACTGGTGGGTGAGGAGGGAGACCTTGAATTCAATTCTGAGGGAGACGGGGAGCCAGTGAAGTGATTTGAGGATGGGGGTGATGTGATCATATTTGCGCACCCTCATCAGGATCCTAGCAGCGCTGTTCTGGATGTATTGAAGTTTCTGGAGGCAGCTGCTAGGAATCCCGATGAGGAGTGCGTTGCAGTAGTCCAGTCTGGAGGAGACAAAGGCGTGGACGAGCTTCTCTGCATCTGCCAGAGTGAGTGCAGGACGGAGTTTGGCAATGTTCCTTAAGTGAAAAAAAGCTGTTTTGGATATATGTTTGATGTGGGTCTCGTAGGTGAGGTGAGGGTCCATTTTTACGCCCAGGTTGGTAACAGATGAGGAGAGGGGAATGTTCTGGCCAGAGAAGGTGATGCTGGATGACCGGACCTGGTGTGGTGTGCCGACTAGGATGGCTTCAGTCTTGGAGCTGTTGAGTTGTAGGAAGTTGAGCTTCATCCACGCCTCTATCTCCTCCAGGCAGGTGGTTAGTGTGGATAGTGGCAGGGGTGCAGAGGAGGTGGGGTTGACTCTGAGGTAGAGCTGTGTGTCATCCGCATAGCAATGAAATGACATTCCATGCCTGCGGATGACACAGCCAAGGGGGAGCATGTATAGTGTGAACAGGGTGGGGCCCAGCACCGAGCCTTGGGGGACACCGCAGGTGACGTTGTGGGTGTGGGATTTCGCCTTTCCCAGGGTGACGTGCTCAGTTCTGCCAGTGAGGTATGAGGTGAACCAGTTGTGGACGGTGTCAGAGAGGCCAATGGTGGAGTGCAGACGGTGAAGGAGGATGTTGTGGTCCACGGTGTCAAAAGCTGCTGTTAAATCCAGGAGAATGAGGAGGGATGGGGAGCCAGTATCTGCTGTCATCAGGAGGTCGTTGGTGACCCTGACCAGAGCCGTTTCCGTGCTGTGGCCAGGGCGGAAGCCGGACTGAAAAAACTCAAGGAGGTGGTTTTCATTTAGGTGATCCTTAAGTTTAGCAGCAACTACTCTCTCTAGTACCTTGGATAAAAAAGGAAGGTTGGAGATGGGCCTGTGGTTGGCGAGGACTTCTGGGTCTAAGGTGGGTTTCTTGAGAAGTGGTCTGATGACAGCAGTTTTCAGCGCAGATGGGACATGGCCGGTCTGGAGGGAGTGGTTGATGATCTTGGTGATGAGAGGACTTATTGCGGAGAGATTGGACTTCACCAGGGCTGTGGGGAAGGGGTCCAGGGCGCAGGTGGAAGGCTTCATCGTCCTAATGATGTCCTCAACCTCTCGCTGTGTGATGGCCGAAAAACAGGAGAGAGGTTGGGCAATCCCAGGCTGTGGGTCGGCAGTCGGGACATTTAGGACGACAGAGCTGGAGAGGAGAGAGCGGATGTTGTCAACTTTTGTTCTGAAAAAAGTGATGAAGTTGTTGCACCTCTCCTCTGTGGCTTCTGAGTGTGAGAGAGTTTGTGACTTGAGAAGGTGATTTATGGTGGTGAAGAGTTGCTTAGAGTTGCCAGGGCTATTGTTGATGATGTTAGAGTAGAACTGTGAGCGAGCATCTCTGAGGGATTTAGCGTAGGCCTTTTGATGTTCTCTGTAGGCCTGTTTATGAACAGTCAGTCCCGAGGCCTTGAGACCCCGCTCAAGGACACGCCCAGCCGTCTTCATCTTCCGCAGTTCGCAGGTGTACCAGGGGGCTGAGTGCGAGAAGGACACTGTTCGGGATTTAAGAGGGGCGTGGAGGTCCAGGAGACTGCGCAGGGACTGGTTGTAGAAGTCCACTGACTCAGTGACTGAAGGGAGATTATCAGAGCCAGAGGAGAGATGTTGGAGGTCCAGGGTCAGGGCGTCTGGATTGATGTTTTTAAGGTTCCTGAAGTGGATTTGCCGCTTAGGCTTGGTGTGGGGGGAGGGGAACAACAGTTCTATTGAGATGGTCTTGTGGTCAGACACACCCAGATCGTAGACCTGTAGGTTGGTAATGGGGGCGGAGTTTGTGATGACCAGGTCGAGTGTGTGTCCCCTAGAGTGTGTGGGGACATCAACGTGCTGTCGGAGGTTGAGGCAATCCAAAAGTTGAAGGAACTCAGCTGCAGGGTGACAGGAGGGGGTGTCAACATGAATGTTCATATCTCCAATGATTATGATGTTTGTAGAGGTTGAGCAAAGTGTAGAGAGAAGGTCGTGCATCTCTGAGATGAATGCTGAGTTAGCTTTGGGGGGCCGGTAAATGAGGAGTATGGACATGGGGAAAGGGGGCTTACATTTAAATGCAAGGCACTCGAATGAGGACTGTGTGGGCAGAGGGACGGGGGACAGCTCCAGTTCCTGTCGGTGTATAACAGCAAGGCCACCACCGCGACCAGTACTGCGAGCTTTCTCCAAATAGCTGTAACCAGGAGGACAGGCTTCATTTAGAGCGGAATAAACCTCAGGCTGGTGCCAAGTTTCGGTAAGGCACATGATGTCTAATCCTTTTTCCATGATGTGATCTTGTATGAAGGAGGATTTATTGTTGATAGATTGTGCATTAAAGAGTTCAATTTTAACATTGGATGAGGTGATAGATCTTTGTAGAGTCCGAAGCAGACTGAAATCCACTCCATGTTTTCTGTCCTGCTTGGTGTGTAGCGGTGTGCTACTAGTTTCAGGTGCGACGGTGTTCCGATGACGCGGCAGACGTGCGACAGTGCGCTCCGTTGACCAGATAGATGTGATGAAGTTGCCAGGCTGGTAATAGACAAACTTTCGGCGTGAGCTTCTGTGAATGTAGCGGGGTCGGCGTAGAAGTCCAAGTTTGTGGATGTCTGGAATGCACGTTGGAGTGGTGCAGTTGTTGAGATTCAGCAGTTGCGTGATGGAATACTTCAGCATCATGCCGGGAGAGTGAATGTCAGGTGCTAGCCGCTAGCCGTTTAGCCGAGGACTCCCAGTCGCAGGTTGGCTGGCTAGCTAACAACTAGCTGTCGACGATGTGCAGCTGGCGTCTCGTGAAGAGAGTGTCATCAAGAACATGCTCTCCAGAACAGACACATTTCTAGACTGGTCCAGTCTGGAGATTAAACAATCTAAATGTGCTGTCCTGTACCAGAGGCGAAGTGGGGGAAACAGATGGTACAAATCCAAAACGGACAGAAACCCTGAAACCCCCAAAAGGCAACTGCGGGGACATACATCTGGTGCGAGTTGGGCAGGACAGAACCATTTCAGAAAGTCTGAAGCTATTTAGCCTGGACAGTCAGACAAAAAAGAGAACACAAAAACCTCAGTCACTCGAGCCAGATGTCCGATGCAAAGTGCAACTGGACGAGAGCATTGATAGAATCTCCAAAAAGTTCATCTTGATGAACAAGGACTCTAAAGAGTACCACGATCTAATGGAGCATTAGTCAATATTTCATGTTTACAGCTCTTTCTTCATACAGGTCATCTGTGGAAAACACCTCACAGACCCCATTCCCCTCCAGGTAGGCATTAAAACAGGCTGTCCGTGGAGTGCCATCAATTTTGTTCTTGCCATCAACGGGTGGATTACGTGGCTGTGTGCAGTGGAGCCCCTAGACTTTTGGGGGCCCTAAGCAAACAACATTATGGAGGCCCCTGGTAAGGGTCTTAGGCGGGTGACGATGTGGACATTTTAAAATGTATTTATTTCCCTGACACTAAAATATAATACGGTTTTACGAAGTTCGCGCATATGCGCACGCTCGTGTGTGTGTAAGTAAAAAAACAGTCTGAAACAAAGGAATTCATTATAAATGTCATAATGTATTAATTAACAGTCACACACACGTCCGAGTATTTGATCAACAAAGGAGCCATGTGTAGTAACATCAAATTGGAGCAATATAAATAATGAAATATCAACTCACAATGGTGCTTATTAGAACTCTTAACACACTGTCACGCCCTCTACCTCTAGGCAGTGCCTCTCTCTCTCTCTTTCCCTCTTTATATCTCCCCCCCTCACTCAGGTGTGTGTTTTGTCCGGCTGTTCACTATTACCTCATCGTTAGCCCTGCATAAAGACCCGTTCCAGCCTTCACTTCTCTGCCAGATAGTAGCTTCAGCTTACCGTAAAGATACGCTTCCAGCTCCCCTACCTATTTACTACCCTGCCTGTACCTGCCTCCTACTTACCCCTGTTTTGCCTTTACCCCCCAGTACCCCTACCGGACTCCTGCTACCTGCCCTGCCTGCCCTACCTGCCCTCCTGCCTGCCTGTCCTACCTGCCCTCTTGCCTGCCTGCCCTACCGGCCTGACCCCTGCCTGCCAAACGACTACTCTTCCTGCCTAAGCCCCTGCCTGCCGACTACCCCTCCTGCCTAACCCCCCTGCCTGCCTGCTGACTACGCCCCCCTGCCTGACCCACCGCTTGCCCTACGACCATTCTCTGCCTACTCCCTAAAATAAATCATACTTTATTTTACTTTAACCTGTCTCTGTCTGTGTCTGCGCTTGGGTTCCCTATCTGACCGTAACACTTACATTCTGAAACTGCTGGTGTTTTCACATTCTGAAACAGCAACATTAATATGTAATATCAAACAGAGCAAGAACAACAAATAAATCAAAAAAAGATATATATTCAGTATATTCTGAAACCGCTGGTGTTCTTATTTACATTTTACATGACTCCACTGGGTCTGTCTGCCTGCCTGCCTGCTTGTCTGTCTGCCTGCCTAAGACATCTTACTTATTTTGCACTCTGCATCTTATTTACATTTTTGCACTCTGCAGCTTCTATCCACTTACCACTATCCTGGTGTCGTTTTTCATTGTCTTCTCGTTTCTTTTTTGTTTTTTGGTGACCAGAAATGTGCGATCGATTCATGATTGCTTCTGACAGTTGAGAGGCAGCTAGAAGGGGGCGGGGCTAGAAGTCAAGTTCAAGCTAGAAGGGGGCGGGGCCCCACTAGGGGGGTTTTGGGGCATGTCCGTGGTGTTATAGATCATATAATAACGCCGTAATTGCAGGGAATACTTTACCAAACTAGCTATTTCACAATGAAAAGTAGTTAAACTCTTAACTACCCTCATATTGTTTAGCTTGTCAAATTAAAACTGTCCTTGAATGAATGTATGCGCAGCGCGAGCAGACTCGAGCGACTGAACGCTGAATGCCATGATTTCCATTGAAAATACATACATCCAAGGACAGTTTTAGTTTGACAAAAAGGCCCTTTTTGTTTGGTGGCCCCAAGCAATTGCCTTGGTTGCCTCTATGGACGGGCGCCTCTGCGTCTTACACTTGTGTAATGTGTTGTAACAATAAAACTTGAAACTTAAACTTGAAACATGAAACTTTATGCCTACAGGCCCTGGAATAAAATATTCTAACAATGTTGTTTATGCTAAGTTACATGCCACAGGGTAATCAATAGCTAACTAATGCTGAGGATGATAATGGGATAACCAAACACAGGAACACATGTGCCATGATAATCCTGGAATGCACATTAGTGTTAACACAATGCTGCACAAATCAAGAACACCTTTGGGATGTGGTAGAACAGGAGATTCACAGCTTGAAAGTGCAACTAAAAAATCTTGACGAATTCTGAAGAATTGTGTGATGCAATCATGTCATCATGGACCATAATCTCAAAGGAATGTTTCCAACATCTTGTGGAATCAATGCGACAAAGAATTGAGACTGTTTTGAGAGCAAAGGGAGGCCCTACCCAGTATTAGTATAGTGTTCCTAAAAGTGTTCCTATAAGTGTACCTAAAGTGTTCATGAGTATAATCTAGATATACCAAGGCAACTACATTTGCCAGACCAGTTTCCAGGTCAGAACACACTCTTGATGTTCGTGGATAAGAATATTCAGAAAGGCATACTATGAGTCACACACAGGTAGAGAGCACATGGCAGCCACAAGTGACTGAAGGAAAATTTAGAATTTGCGTAATCCTTCCTTGCAAAAAACACCTCTGCTGTGTTTTGCTCAGGTGCCTTGCTCAACCACCGCGACCATGGCGACCATGGCCATCCTCTCTAGGCTCTGGCGTCACGCTTGGTCATCTGCTGTTAAAACTCTTTGAGGGAAAGTAGCCCTGCTAATTTGCAGGATGTGGGAGCACCCTGCTACTTAGCATGCATGGATGCAGCTTTGAAAGCACCAGGAGGCTGGGAAAAGGTTTGGCTTTCAATGTGGACGGGCAGAGGCCTCAATTTCACCTACTTTCGTTAGAAATCAGAGGACTGGCTCATTGTAATGCATGGAACGGAATGAGGAATGGTATCAAACTAGTTTGATACCATTCCATTCTATTTTTTTTACTTCACCAGCCACTCATGCTCAGCATCCCTCATACACTTTAAACACCACTGAGTGTATCTGGACAACTTGTTGATGTATATATTGTGTTCCTATCATGCTGCTGGCCTGTATTGATGCCCTGTCTGTGTAGTTGTAACCTTTTTTAATGTTTTACTTATCCAGAGCAAGTTACAAGTACATGAGTCTAAAGTAAGTGAATTGACCGAACACCACAACCATCGCAAGGAAGAGTTTCTATTAGAATAAGTGGCAGTGGGAAAGGGAAGTTACAGGGAATGTTTGCGTTATCACAAAAACAATTCCCTATAAATCATATCGATTAGCAATGAAATTATATTCTATTCAATTCTAATTCAGTTTTAAATATTGCACAGCCAAGACAATAACCTCTTCCAGGGACAGGGAGGCGTAGGATAAGCCAGTGTTATTGGTGATGCTTTGGTGTGTTCACATAGGCTGTGTTTACACAAAACACCAGGTCCTGGATGCACCAGCACCCATATTTGCCTTGGATTTCTTGTAGTACAGTGGCTATGGAAATAAGTTGTTGATAATATCACCAAATCTGTCAGAAAGGTAGATTCATGTACCCTGAAAAGATTTACATACAGTATGGAGCCACCACAGATTTGGCCCCTGGTGGCCATAGCAAAACGGCGGCTGACAGCACCACTATTTTACAAACCTTTTCATTCTCAAAGTGACGATTGTGACAATATCACCAATTTAGCAAAGAGGTAGATTTACCCTGAAATGTGTTGCACCGCAGAGACCATAGATTTATCATTAGACCAAAGAATTAAAAAGAGAACCAAAATAAAATAAATATACACATTCTGAGTAAAGTATCGCAAATAGACATAAAAAGCACATACAAAAACAATTTCCCAAGGTAGTTTTAATTTGTGGTTGACTTTGCACAGAGCATAATTTATTATTAATAACTAGCTATTGTTTCTTCAATATCTTCCGCTGTAACTGTTTCCACCAATGAGAACGTCAGGTGACAAAAGAGCTTCAAGGCACAAAGCAACACAACTGAGCAGACTTAACTTGCACTCAGCCTAACCGTCATTGTTATAACTATGTTACACAGGAACGCAATGGTCGGAGAACTCCGAAGCTCTCACCACTAACTATCCCTCATTTTCGCTATTTAGAAAGGTTATCTACTCAGTATTTTTTTATTTTACGAGTCAGAAAAGTTAGCAGACGTCGCGGAACAAAAAAACTAAAAATACACCGGCGAAGCGCAAACAGTCGGAGATCAGCTCGGCTCTATATAAAATCGACCGGTAGGTGTCGCTATAGTTCTTGAGAGCGATAGCACCTGCGGTGAATCAAGAAGAGTTCAGTTAGACTTGTACATGCTTGGAGAGGAGCCGCAAATAAAGAGCTAGCACTGCTACCATAAAGACATCAACTTAACCACGTCTTACTTACTTAACACTATGAGGCTGTTTCCCAGACACAGGTTAAATCTCCATTGAGGATGCTTTCGTCTAGAATCAGGCTTAATCTGTGTCCAGACTAAACAAACCCCTGGTACTCCTCTCCTCTCCAGACCAGACTAATCGAGCCCTTCCTACTCCCCTCCAGACCAGACTAAACGAGCCCCTCCCTACTTCCCTCCAGACCCGACTAAACGAACCCTTCGCTCAGCAGCATCATCTGCTCCACAGTGCTCACGCTGAGGCAGCTCCTCTTGCGGCTGAAGGCGTCCCCGGCCTTGGTGAAGGTGCGCCGGCCCGGCACGGTCCCCGCGGGCACGCTGAGGTACTTGCGGGCCAGCCGGAAGAGGTCGGGGTACACCTTGGAGTGCTTCTCCCAGTAGTGCATGGGGTTCTCCCCGCGGTTCAGGTAGGCGTCGCTCAGGTAGCGCTGCACCTCCACCGCCGCGTCCGCCGTGCTGCTCTGGACGCTCTGCGTGTCGCCCACCTTGCTGTCGAACAGCTCCCACAGCCCGCCCCCCTGGGGCCTGGACGAGGACGCCAGCGGCGGCGGGGAGAGGGACGCCGCGGAGGAGGAGGCGTCGACGTGGTCCGTCAGCGAGGCCCAGGTGGCGGAGGAGGAGGAGTGCGGCGGGGACATGGGGGAGGAGGTGGAGGGCAGGTACGCCAGCAGGTCGCTGGTCGTCGACTTTATGTCGGCGACGACCCGGATCAGCGCGGCGCACTCGGAGGTCAGGACCTTGACGGCCTCCTGGGCGTTGCCGGGGTTACCGAAGGCCAGGACCTTGAAGCGCGGGTCGAGGAGGGTGGAGAGGGCGAGCACGGGTTCCGTCTCGACGGTGCTGAAGCTGGTCTGCAGCGCCGCCTGCAGGTTGGAGGCCAGCAGGGCGGCCGTGGGGTGGACGGCCGCGCTGCGCTTCTCCTCCAGGATCATCCTCAGCATCCGGATCAGAGGGATGACCTTCAAAATAAAAGTCAGGATCGAATTTGATTAGAAGGCCAGTTTTTTCCGGACCTAGATTAAGCAAATGGAAGTAAATCATCAATGGGTAGCCTCCACTGAAAGTATGAACGTTTTAATCCAGGGCTTAATCTGTCACTGTCCAAATAAGTAAGACAATAAAACAGGTTTTAATAATCAATCAACTTTCAAAACAATACATATACACCGAAAATAGAGAAATCACTGATTTGAAGTGGGAAGCTTGGAGGAAAGTCTAAAGTCTCTAAAGTATTCGAACAGTGCCCAGGGGGGTATTCCATCAACGTTGCTAAAGGAAAATCTAGGTTTATTCTAAACCTCGCAAGAATTATCAAAATAATCCAGGCTTATATAAAATATAATAATATATAAAATAAGCCTGGATTTTCCTTTTGCGGCATTGACGGAATACCCCCCAGGGCTGAATATGCGTCAGGGAAATAACAACAACAACAACAACAACAACCTTGGAGGCGGAGACGCGTGTCTCGGCGGAGAGTTCGGCCGTGGCCTCGTTGAAGGGGTCCAGCACCCCCAGGCACTGGTGGATGACCTCATAGTCAGCTGACCCCAGGGGAGTGATGTCAGTGTCCAGGGTGGAGAGGGCGGCGGCCACACACTCCCGCTGGTCGAACAGACGCTGCAGCATGGAGAAGCTGCTGTTCCACCTGGTGACAGCCAAGTAACACATCCTCTCAGACACCGTGTGCGTGTGTGTGTGTGTGTGTGTGTGTGTGTGTGTGTGTGTAGCTCTGTACATAATGTGTCAGGTCATCGACACAGTTTGAGATTTTAACTTTTTAAATTATGATTTCATTTAGTAGTAGTATGAATGACCAGCGTGCAATGTTGAATGGAGTTTACTAGGCTAGCCCAATGTAGATTTGAATTGTTAAACACAGCTGCACTGTGTGTCAGTGACAATTATTGTCCATCGGAACAATAAAGCTTGATCTTGTCTCACCTGGAGTCCACTTCCTGGATCAGCTTCGGCCCCTCCCTGTTCAGCTGCCCCTGCACCTGAAGAAACACCACAGCTGTGAACACACCTGAATAAACACACGTCAGCTGTAGATACACCTGAGGAATCACACAGCTGTAGATACACTGGGATAGTATCTTTGGATACAGCGTGTGTTGTGCTGAGGCACAAATATGTACATTTCTAGCCTGCAAACTGCGACACTTCAAATGAATGTGCAATAACATTATGTGCAATATGACAACCCTAGTCGTCTATCTGTACAGTATAGTATAGTGGATAGTGTACATAGCCTTTATTTATGTAAACCAGCTCCTTCCCTTCTTGTGTTTTTTTAGTTTTTTTTTCTATCCTAGCACCGGGGGAGCCACCCCTCCTAAATTTCGTTGTTTGGTACCTGTACTATAGCAATGACAATAAAGACCATTCATTCATTCATTCATTCATAGAACTGGGATAGTACCGTACACTTCAATTCAGAAATGTTATGGTCCTCAAAGAGGCAGTTGGTTTTATAGCAATGTTTAAAACAAGACATAAACAGAACGGAGAAGATACAAAAACAACAGACACCAGTAGGCCTAACGAACAGTAGAGTTTGTGGAACATGCAGATGCCTACCCCTAACCCTAGAGTGCTGAAGGAGGGGGGGCAGGCTAATTAGGCAGGCTAAAGGTTAATTGATTCACTTTTAAGTTGTCTTTTATTTGCTTTGACAGTATTATAATGTACATGTCTTTTAAATGTACAGTAGAGATAGAGAGATCGTAATGTACCAGATCCTAATGTACCAGATCCTAATGTACCACACCAGATCCTAATGTACCACACTTCAGATCCTAATGTACCACACCAGATCCTAATGTACCACATCCTAATGTACCACACCAGATCCTAATGTACCAGATCCTAATGTACCACATCCTAATGGACCAGCCCACCCACCTGGAGCAGCCTGTCCTTGGCAGTGGGGTTGGTCTTGAACAGGGCCACCACGGAGCGGGCCCGGGCCCTGATGTCCTGCAGCTCCCTGGTGGCCTCCACGGCCCGCCTCACCGCCACATTCAGCACCTGGGCGAAGGAGGGCAGCTGCAGCAGGCCCAGCTTCTGCACCGTGGCGGCCATGTTGTCCCCGCCGTGCTGCTCGCTGACGAACGCCGCCACCCGCCCGTGGAGACCCCACCCGGCCACCAGCTGGTTCTTCACCTAGAAATAGAATGAGTAGAAAAGGACATGGCCCCGCTCAAAACCAACAGTCCATGGTTACTGTAAGTGTAGCAGACAATAGGCGCTGCGTTCGTAAATTCGCTCTGGAAATCTGACCAGCACTCATGGAATGCCTCTTGTCCAATCATAATGACTTGGTCCCTTTATGGTTGAACCCAGTGTGCGCTCTGGCGCTCTCAGAGCAGATTTACGAACGCAGCCATATGCTTCTCTCTGTGTTCGACACAGGCAGTAATAATAATGGTTACTATGGCAATTATGTTTTACAATTCCATGTCATTTTTTTGGGTGTTCTCAGCTTTATTAAGAGGCAACCAAGCAGCTGACCTGCTCCACATGAAGGTCAGGTGACTCACCTCGTCCACGTGAAGGGTTTTGTGGTTTTGTGGTTCTTTTCTACGAAAAATACCTGTGAGATCCGGTGTTGAGCTGCCACAGAGAAAATCGTTTTTGTGTTGTTGTACATATTTTTGCGGGTGGAAAGGGGGAAAGTAATATGTTATATAAAAGTAAAGTAATATTATTACTCTTGATTCCAAGTAATAAGTAATATAAGGATATTACTTTCCTAATGAGTAATATGTAATAACTAATATATTACTGTACTAAGTAATATTGCCCAACACTGGCAACCTGCAACACCTATTAAGGATACAGCGTTCAAGGACGCGTCGGCTGCTCTCCAAAGGACCTCCCATTATGCAAAAGTTGTCTCAGACCGTCAACACACTTCCTGTTAACACTACCAGACCCGAAACGCAACCAGTCCAGCCAGGCTCCCACCAACACCCCCACGCAGCCTAACCCCAACCTGAAAGACGACGAGCTCCGCATGGACATGAGCATTCTGGGAAAGAAACGCACCAAGACCTGGCACAAAGGCACTCTCATCGCCATCAATCCAGTCGGGAGTGGCTATAAATTCAAGGTGAAGTTCGAGGACAAGGGAAAGAGCCTGCTGTCCGGGAACCACGTGGCGTTTGACTATCACCCTACTCTGGAGCGACTGTACGTGGGCGCCAGGGTGGTCGCTTAGTACAAGGACGGGAACCAAGTGTGGCTGTATGCTGGCATAGTAGCAGAGATGCCCAATAACAAGAACCGCTTGAGGTTCCTGATCTTCTTCGATGACGGTTACGCTTCCTATGTGTCCCTGCCGGAACTCTACCCAGTCTGCCGACCCCTGAAGCGTACCTGGGACGATATCGAGGACGTGTCTCGTCGAGACTTCATCGAGGAGTATATAACAGCCTACCCCAGCCTACCCCATGGTGCTGCTCAAGGTGGGAGAGGTCATCAAGACGGAGGGGGAGGGGACGTGGTTGAGGAGCCGGGTGGAGGAGGTTGACGGAAGCCTTGTCAAGATCCTCTTCATGGATGATAAGCGGAGTGAGTGGATCTACCGCGGTTCCACCAGGCTGGAGCCCATGTTCAACGTGAAGATGAACATGGAGAAGAAGATGGCCGGCCAGTAGAGGACACGGCCCAACATGGGTAAACAATCAGTCACAATCGAATCAATTGATCAGTCTGTCTGTCAATGAGTTTGTAAGATCAATCAAACAGATCTCCCTCTGTCTCCGTCTCTCTCCGTGTGTAGGAGCTTTGATGTCCTGGTTCCTATTAGGTTCCTCACCTTCAACCAAAGTGTCAGTGTCCATTTTAGACTTCATTCCGTCGTCTTGTTTCTTTGCATCTGAGCGCAGACCCGACTTATTGCTTTTGCCTGACGCCATCAAGTGCAACGATATAACAAATGTTTCGATCGACTAGTATGATATAGTATGATCAGGTGGTTATCTCTCTGTGTACAATAAAGGTGCGTTCAAACTTTTAAAAAAAAGAGAGAGTGACACAGTGACAGAATGGACACCACTGATCGTATGGAGGTGGAGTTGGGTGTTTCTCGCGGGCTGTATACAACAAACGGTGTGTCTGCAAAGCCTGGAGGATCATCAAAGATCCCAGCTACCCCAACTCTTCCGGAGCCTCAGGGCCAAAACTTAGAGCTACTTCCCCCAGGAGATCGGACTCATAAACAAGCCTACAGTAGACAATTGACTATCATCCCCAAGCACATCCCATGTATACGGACTACCTAAACCTTAAGCTCACAGTCACTTTACTCAACATTACCTCTCACACCCACTGACACTGAGTGCAATACTCATGACATCCTACTTGTACTATTTTATTTATGTTACTATTTGTACTGCTAATTGTATCCTGTCTTATTTGTCACTTATGTCTTGTACTATTGTCACTTTTTTATCTTGACTTTTCTTGCCTTTTGCCTTATTGTCTTGTGCTGCAATGTCAGGAACCAAAGCCTACAAATGTTATTCTCTTACACAGTGGAGCCCCTAGACTTTTGGGGGCCCTAAGCAAACAACATTATGGAGGCCCCTGGTAAGGGTCTTAGGCGGGTGACGATGTGGACATTTTAAAATGTATTTATTTCCCTGACACTAAAATATAATACGGTTTTACGAAGTTCGCGCATATGCGCACGCTCGTGTGTGTGTAAGTAAAAAAACAGTCTGAAACAAAGGAATTCATTATAAATGTCATAATGTATTAATTAACAGTCACACACACGTCCGAGTATTTGATCAACAAAGGAGCCATGTGTAGTAACATCAAATTGGAGCAATATAAATAATGAAATATCAACTCACAATGGTGCTTATTAGAACTCTTAACACACTGTCACGCCCTCTACCTCTAGGCAGTGCCTCTCTCTCTCTCTTTCCCTCTTTCTCTCTCCCCCCCTCACTCAGGTGTGTGTTTTGTCCGGCTGATATGATGCGTTTTTGTGTGACTATGCCAAAATGTTGTGTGCCTATCAAATATTGCAATACTCATTGTTTAACCTTAAACATACTTTAAGTGTGTCCACTCTCAGGACATAAACTGACCACTCTTAGTGAACATGCTTTTCTGTAACTGGACCTGAGCCAAATATAGGAACCACGGCTAGTGGGGACCAGTATAGGTTACCAGTGGTCAGCAGCAAGACAGAACAGCATGAACACAGCATAGCCATGTATGGGAACTAATGTCACTATTGTAAGTTACGAGGTGAAGCTATTTCCCTCTCTGAGAACTGTATATAAGCTGTAACAAACATCAGTACTTTGCTTGGCGTCAGCCACAGCCAGGCTCGGCACCAGCCATGTCGTAGCCATGCTTGAAGCTTGGACTTAACAGAGCATGCTGCCTTGGAAACATCTGTACATGGGAATGCAACCCAGATCTGCCTAATACAATGATTACAATTCAACCTTCTCTCTGAGTCATCAATATATAATTTCCGGCCACGTGACCAAGAAAGATCAATTATATCAAATGGCGTCACGAACATTATATCACCGGCTGTTCACTATTACCTCATCGTTAGCCCTGCATAAAGACCCGTTCCAGCCTTCACTTCTCTGCCAGATAGTAGCTTCAGCTTACCGTAAAGATACGCTTCCAGCTCCCCTACCTATTTACTACCCTGCCTGTACCTGCCTCCTACTTACCCCTGTTTTGCCTTTACCCCCCAGTACCCCTACCGGACTCCTGCTACCTGCCCTGCCTGCCCTACCTGCCCTCCTGCCTGCCTGTCCTACCTGCCCTCTTGCCTGCCTGCCCTACCGGCCTGACCCCTGCCTGCCTAACGACTACTCTTCCTGCCTAAGCCCCTGCCTGCCGACTACCCCTCCTGCCTAACCCCCCTGCCTGCCTGCTGACTACGCCCCCCTGCCTGATGCCCTACGACCATTCTCTGCCTACTCCCTAAAATAAATCATACTTTATTTTACTTTAACCTGTCTCTGTCTGTGTCTGCGCTTGGGTTCCCTATCTGACCGTAACACTTACATTCTGAAACTGCTGGTGTTTTCACATTCTGAAACAGCAACATTAATATGTAATATCAAACAGAGCAAGAACAACAAATAAATCAAAAAAAGATATATATTCAGTATATTCTGAAACCGCTGGTGTTCTTATTTACATTTTACATGACTCCACTGGGTCTGTCTGCCTGCTTGTCTGTCTGCCTGCCTAAGACATCTTACTTATTTTGCACTCTGCATCTTATTTACATTTTTGCACTCTGCAGCTTCTATCCACTTACCACTATCCTGGTGTCGTTTTTCATTGTCTTCTCGTTTCTTTTTTGTTTTTTGGTGACCAGAAATGTGCGATCGATTCATGATTGCTTCTGACAGTTGAGAGGCAGCTAGAAGGGGGCGGGGCTAGAAGTCAAGTTCAAGCTAGAAGGGGGCGGGGCCCCACTAGGGGGGTTTTGGGGCATGTCCGTGGTGTTATAGATCATATAATAACGCCGTAATTGCAGGGAATACTTTACCAAACTAGCTATTTCACAATGAAAAGTAGTTAAACTCTTAACTACCCTCATATTGTTTAGCTTGTCAAATTAAAACTGTCCTTGAATGAATGTATGCGCAGCGCGAGCAGACTCGAGCGACTGAACGCTGAATGCCATGATTTCCATTGAGAATACATTCATCCAAGGACAGTTTTAGTTTGACAAAAAGGCCCTTTTTGTTTGGTGGCCCCAAGCAATTGCCTTGGTTGCCTCTATGGACGGGGCGCCTCTGGCTGTGTGGCTGTGCCCCACCCAATGTGCTTTCCCCCAACCCTGTACAAGGCTACGCCGACGATGTGCAGCTGGCGTCTCGTGAAGAGAGTGTCATCAAGAACATGCTCTCCAGAACAGACACATTTCTAGACTGGTCCGGTCTGGAGATTAAACAATCTAAATGTGCTGTCCTGTACCAGAGGCGAAGTGGGGGAAACAGATGGTACAAATCCAAAACGGACAGAAACCCTGAAACCGTGAAGACAGCCTCAAAAAGTTTATCGTGGACAGCCTTTCCTCTGATGATGACTTTGCCTTTGAGAAGAAGACACCCCCAACCTCCAAAGTGTCCATTCAGAAACCCCCTCTATCAGTTCCACAGCCCGGGGCACCGAAACAGACGGGCCCTCTGTCGGTTGGGAGAACGCCATTAGATATGAAGACCCCAGCGAAGACCCCCGTCACCAGACCCAAAATCTCCCAGACAGAGCCCAGACCCATCCCCATTTCCAGTGAGCCAGTTCGTGTGGTGAGCTCTGACAGTGATGACAGCTTTGAGAAGTTCTTGATCCGTAAGAAAACGCCCAAGCCTAAGCTGAAGACTGCAGCGGGCAGTGGCAGTGAAGACAGCCTCAAAAAGTTTATCGTGGACAGCCTTTCCTCTGATGATGACTTTGCCTTTGAGAAGAAGACACCCCCAACCTCTCTCCCCCCTCCTTCTCCTCCTATATGTTTCGTCTTTCCATAATCATGTCTTTACATGCAGTGCCCTGAGCCTCAAAACCCCTCTTCACCCATCACCTTTCAAGCCTTCACACTTCTCAAAGAGGAGGAGGCCATTATGAGTACACAAGTAGAGCAGCTCACACGGACTCTGAGCTCTGTAGGAACCATTGAGGGCTGTTACTGCACAACCTTGGGAGCTCTGGATCCGGACGACTGCAGCTCTGCAGGCTTTCATTTTACACTGACGCGCTTGCTCCCCCTGCTGGAGACTACTCCTTGACCTTGCACACCTGCACAGTGGCGTTAAGATCTCCTTTTTTTCTTGCATCACTCACAACATGGTTGGACTGACTCTGCCTGTACTGTAGGGTCTCCCTGGCTCCTCTCCAGGAGCTGTGTGCGTAACGTCACGTGAGTCGCTGTTGTCATCCCATGGGTGGAGCGGATGCTCTGCTCTGATCCGCCCATTAGCTCTGAGGCAGAGCTCACCAGCGTGTTTTAACTGGAACAGTCTAGGGTCAAAGGTCAGCCGTCAGAATTCTGCTGTCCATCAATCACCTCCACAAAAAGAGAAAAATATGATTATATATAGATATAGTAATACTGTATGTTAAAGTTATGAAGAGACACTTAACTTTTATCTCTGGAAATTCTCCCTGAAACTAAACATCCTGTTAATTATTTATATTATGATTATTGTTATTATTGTTGTTAGTTATATTATTACAATAATTTTATATACATTGCTTCTTATGTGTAATACAGTGACTTGATGCCTATTGTTCTGTGGTGCCGATCAGGACAGTGATGGGAGATGGGGATGTCATTAGAATACGAGGGTCAAACAGTAACCTGAAATATTTGTAACAACACATGGACATTAACATCATATCTGTAATGGGAAGGAAAAAACTAAACAAAAACAAAACAAACAAGCAAACAAAAACACAACTTGATGTTTGTTGTTGACAGCTTTTTCGTTGGAAAATTTGATACATGTATGGTTTCTCTTCTCTGGTCTCACTCAGGTTTGTAGAAGTGTGTTAAATATGGTTCATATTGTTATGATGCTGCTGGAGGGTAACATGAACTACCAACCCCTTACACAAAGGCAAGTTCCTGTAAATATATGATTATTATTTTTTGTTTTTTTTCGTAGAGTGGTGTTGAGGGCCTCAACCAGTGGTTGGTGAGGGTCTCAGATGATGATGATTCCAACTGTTTAGTAGTTTAACGGATCCATAATTTCTTATCAGTTCTCTAGTGTTATTCTTATTTCAGGTCTGTTCCACGATCAAAAGGGTAATTTTGTGTGACTTCTCTGTATTGTTTTAAGATCTATGTTGTAATAAAACCCACTTAAAATTCAATGCTGTTTTTTTCCTGACCCTGTGGAGGGGGCGAGTCTTCCATCATGAATGAAGGTTTGTACTGGGGGTCAGACCTGGGTCAAATACGGATGTCAAGTACTCTGAGGTATTTGAGGTGTGCTTGGATTTGAAAGAAAGAAAAAAAAGTATACACAAATTGACAATGGTGTTAAAGCACTTGTGAGTGACAGTGTCATACTGTCTGTTCCATTGTTGTTCCATTAGTGTCATTCTACCAGGCACCCTATAAGTTATTAGTCAAGTGCAGCTCAATTAGTTAAAAGTATTTGACATTGTCTTTTTGACTTGTCCAGGTCTGACCTATAATGTTGAATTGATGTGAGTAGTGCTCAAATAATTTGCCATTTTAATTATTTCTGATAAATGTCCATGATGTGCTTAATGACATAGTGATGCACATTCGTTAATAGCGGTCCTTGATCATGGACATCCGCTGGTTTGAGATGCACCCTGAACATGAGTTACTGCAGTCTTGATGACCCTCAGCTGATCTCCCTTCCTCATTTAGGGTCATTAACATCCCCCCCTGCCTACAATGCTTTCACTTGCATGTGAGTGCTGTAGTGTATGTCCTGTACCTGTATGAGGAGGTGTGTCAGGTGCTGTCTCTAGATGTTCATGTCCTCAGGGTGCCCCCGCCCTGCCTGCTCCACGCTCTTAACCTCTCAACCCTCCTGGACAGTCAGAGAACAATGTGGCCGTGCTTTTCATGGCAAATTTTTTTTTTTTTCAGGGGTACAAACTTGTCACCCTTTAGCCGTATTATACGTTTTTACCTCAAAATAGGTCAACAATTTTCATAAATGTTCTTTGTTTTCAGGCAAAAAAACATTTTGTCACCTTTTTGGGCCATCACCAGTTTGCATCCCTGTGTCTTCTGATCTCAGATGTTTGATCCAGCTGGTGATTATTATTTTATTTTTTTTCTTTCCGCTTCCAACTAACAAACACGTTATTCAACACGCGCATGTTATACATACATACATAGATACATACGTACATACATCAACGTTCATATGGTTGTGAGGGGATTTTAAGTTGGTGCCGGAGGCCGAGAGCCACTCTATAGTCAGTCCTACTGTACCCTCCATGGCTGAGACGTTAGTTAGAGAACTCACAGATGTTTAATAATAATAATAATAATAATAATAATAAATGTTATTTATAAAAGCACTTTACATATAAAATCTCAGAGTGCTACAACACAGTAAGATAAAGCAAAAAACATTTAATTAAAAGGCTAAAAAAAGGCTCTATTAAAAAGGTGAGTTTTAAGGCCTCGTTTAAAAGCATTCCACAGCCTGGGAGCAGCCGAGCAGAAGGCCCGATCTCCCATCGTGCGGAGCTTGGTCCTGGGGGTCTTGAGGAGGTTGGTGGCAATAGAACGGAGGGTGCGTGAGGAGGTCTGAGGGGTATGGAGGAGTTCCTTGAGGTAGGGGGGGGGCAGTTCCATGGATGCACTGGTGGGTGAGGAGGGAGACCTTGAATTCAATTCTGAGGGAGACGGGGAGCCAGTGAAGTGATTTGAGGATGGGGGTGATGTGATCATATTTGCGCACCCTCATCAGGATCCTAGCAGCGCTGTTCTGGATGTATTGAAGTTTCTGGAGGCAGCTGCTAGGAATCCCGATGAGGAGTGCGTTGCAGTAGTCCAGTCTGGAGGAGACAAAGGCGTGGACGAGCTTCTCTGCATCTGCCAGAGTGAGTGCAGGACGGAGTTTGGCAATGTTCCTTAAGTGAAAAAAAGCTGTTTTGGATATATGTTTGATGTGGGTCTCGTAGGTGAGGTGAGGGTCCATTTTTACGCCCAGGTTGGTAACAGATGAGGAGAGGGGAATGTTCTGGCCAGAGAAGGTGATGCTGGATGACCGGACCTGGTGTGGTGTGCCGACTAGGATGGCTTCAGTCTTGGAGCTGTTGAGTTGTAGGAAGTTGAGCTTCATCCACGCCTCTATCTCCTCCAGGCAGGTGGTTAGTGTGGATAGTGGCAGGGGTGCAGAGGAGGTGGGGTTGACTCTGAGGTAGAGCTGTGTGTCATCCGCATAGCAATGAAATGACATTCCATGCCTGCG
Organism: Nansenia antarctica; assembly: GCF_963989245.1. NCBI lineage: Eukaryota > Metazoa > Chordata > Actinopteri > Argentiniformes > Microstomatidae > Nansenia > Nansenia antarctica. Next base: position 79,879,143 of record NC_137675.1, read on the forward strand.
GATGACACAGCCAAGGGGGAGCATGTATAGTGTGAACAGGGTGGGGCCCAGCACCGAGCCTTGGGGGACACCGCAGGTGACGTTGTGGGTGTGGGATTTCGCCTTTCCCAGGGTGACGTGCTCAGTTCTGCCAGTGAGGTATGAGGTGAACCAGTTGTGGACGGTGTCAGAGAGGCCAATGGTGGAGTGCAGACGGTGAAGGAGGATGTTGTGGTCCACGGTGTCAAAAGCTGCTGTTAAATCCAGGAGAATGAGGAGGGATGGGGAGCCAGTATCTGCTGTCATCAGGAGGTCGTTGGTGACCCTGACCAGAGCCGTTTCCGTGCTGTGGCCAGGGCGGAAGCCGGACTGAAAAAACTCAAGGAGGTGGTTTTCATTTAGGTGATCCTTAAGTTTAGCAGCAACTACTCTCTCTAGTACCTTGGATAAAAAAGGAAGGTTGGAGATGGGCCTGTGGTTGGCGAGGACTTCTGGGTCTAAGGTGGGTTTCTTGAGAAGTGGTCTGATGACAGCAGTTTTCAGCGCAGATGGGACATGGCCGGTCTGGAGGGAGTGGTTGATGATCTTGGTGATGAGAGGACTTATTGCGGAGAGATTGGACTTCACCAGGGCTGTGGGGAAGGGGTCCAGGGCGCAGGTGGAAGGCTTCATCGTCCTAATGATGTCCTCAACCTCTCGCTGTGTGATGGCCGAAAAACAGGAGAGAGGTTGGGCAATCCCAGGCTGTGGGTCGGCAGTCGGGACATTTAGGACGACAGAGCTGGAGAGGAGAGAGCGGATGTTGTCAACTTTTGTTCTGAAAAAAGTGATGAAGTTGTTGCACCTCTCCTCTGTGGCTTCTGAGTGTGAGAGAGTTTGTGACTTGAGAAGGTGATTTATGGTGGTGAAGAGTTGCTTAGAGTTGCCAGGGCTATTGTTGATGATGTTAGAGTAGAACTGTGAGCGAGCATCTCTGAGGGATTTAGCGTAGGCCTTTTGATGTTCTCTGTAGGCCTGTTTATGAACAGTCAGTCCCGAGGCCTTGAGACCCCGCTCAAGGACACGCCCAGCCGTCTTCATCTTCCGCAGTTCGCAGGTGTACCAGGGGGCTGAGTGCGAGAAGGACACTGTTCGGGATTTAAGAGGGGCGTGGAGGTCCAGGAGACTGCGCAGGGACTGGTTGTAGAAGTCCACTGACTCAGTGACTGAAGGGAGATTATCAGAGCCAGAGGAGAGATGTTGGAGGTCCAGGGTCAGGGCGTCTGGATTGATGTTTTTAAGGTTCCTGAAGTGGATTTGCCGCTTAGGCTTGGTGTGGGGGGAGGGGAACAACAGTTCTATTGAGATGGTCTTGTGGTCAGACACACCCAGATCGTAGACCTGTAGGTTGGTAATGGGGGCGGAGTTTGTGATGACCAGGTCGAGTGTGTGTCCCCTAGAGTGTGTGGGGACATCAACGTGCTGTCGGAGGTTGAGGCAATCCAAAAGTTGAAGGAACTCAGCTGCAGGGTGACAGGAGGGGGTGTCAACATGAATGTTCATATCTCCAATGATTATGATGTTTGTAGAGGTTGAGCAAAGTGTAGAGAGAAGGTCGTGCATCTCTGAGATGAATGCTGAGTTAGCTTTGGGGGGCCGGTAAATGAGGAGTATGGACATGGGGAAAGGGGGCTTACATTTAAATGCAAGGCACTCGAATGAGGACTGTGTGGGCAGAGGGACGGGGGACAGCTCCAGTTCCTGTCGGTGTATAACAGCAAGGCCACCACCGCGACCAGTACTGCGAGCTTTCTCCAAATAGCTGTAACCAGGAGGACAGGCTTCATTTAGAGCGGAATAAACCTCAGGCTGGTGCCAAGTTTCGGTAAGGCACATGATGTCTAATCCTTTTTCCATGATGTGATCTTGTATGAAGGAGGATTTATTGTTGATAGATTGTGCATTAAAGAGTTCAATTTTAACATTGGATGAGGTGATAGATCTTTGTAGAGTCCGAAGCAGACTGAAATCCACTCCATGTTTTCTGTCCTGCTTGGTGTGTAGCGGTGTGCTACTAGTTTCAGGTGCGACGGTGTTCCGATGACGCGGCAGACGTGCGACAGTGCGCTCCGTTGACCAGATAGATGTGATGAAGTTGCCAGGCTGGTAATAGACAAACTTTCGGCGTGAGCTTCTGTGAATGTAGCGGGGTCGGCGTAGAAGTCCAAGTTTGTGGATGTCTGGAATGCACGTTGGAGTGGTGCAGTTGTTGAGATTCAGCAGTTGCGTGATGGAATACTTCAGCATCATGCCGGGAGAGTGAATGTCAGGTGCTAGCCGCTAGCCGTTTAGCCGAGGACTCCCAGTCGCAGGTTGGCTGGCTAGCTAACAACTAGCTGTCGACGATGTGCAGCTGGCGTCTCGTGAAGAGAGTGTCATCAAGAACATGCTCTCCAGAACAGACACATTTCTAGACTGGTCCAGTCTGGAGATTAAACAATCTAAATGTGCTGTCCTGTACCAGAGGCGAAGTGGGGGAAACAGATGGTACAAATCCAAAACGGACAGAAACCCTGAAACCCCCAAAAGGCAACTGCGGGGACATAAATCTGGTGCGAGTTGGGCAGGACAGAACCATTTCAGAAAGTCTGAAGCTATTTAGCCTGGACAGTCAGACAAAAAAGAGAACACAAAAACCTCAGTCACTCGAGCCAGATGTCCGATGCAAAGTGCAACTGGACGAGAGCATTGATAGAATCTCCAAAAAGTTCATCTTGATGAACAAGGACTCTAAAGAGTACCACGATCTAATGGAGCATTAGTCAATATTTCATGTTTACAGCTCTTTCTTCATACAGGTCATCTGTGGAAAACACCTCACAGACCCCATTCCCCTCCAGGTAGGCATTAAAACAGGCTGTCCGTGGAGTGCCATCAATTTTGTTCTTGCCATCAACGGGTGGATTACGTGGCTGTGTGCAGTGGAGCCCCTAGACTTTTGGGGGCCCTAAGCAAACAACATTATGGAGGCCCCTGGTAAGGGTCTTAGGCGGGTGACGATGTGGACATTTTAAAATGTATTTATTTCCCTGACACTAAAATATAATACGGTTTTACGAAGTTCGCGCATATGCGCACGCTCGTGTGTGTGTAAGTAAAAAAACAGTCTGAAACAAAGGAATTCATTATAAATGTCATAATGTATTAATTAACAGTCACACACACGTCCGAGTATTTGATCAACAAAGGAGCCATGTGTAGTAACATCAAATTGGAGCAATATAAATAATGAAATATCAACTCACAATGGTGCTTATTAGAACTCTTAACACACTGTCACGCCCTCTACCTCTAGGCAGTGCCTCTCTCTCTCTCTTTCCCTCTTTATATCTCCCCCCCTCACTCAGGTGTGTGTTTTGTCCGGCTGTTCACTATTACCTCATCGTTAGCCCTGCATAAAGACCCGTTCCAGCCTTCACTTCTCTGCCAGATAGTAGCTTCAGCTTACCGTAAAGATACGCTTCCAGCTCCCCTACCTATTTACTACCCTGCCTGTACCTGCCTCCTACTTACCCCTGTTTTGCCTTTACCCCCCAGTACCCCTACCGGACTCCTGCTACCTGCCCTGCCTGCCCTACCTGCCCTCCTGCCTGCCTGTCCTACCTGCCCTCTTGCCTGCCTGCCCTACCGGCCTGACCCCTGCCTGCCTAACGACTACTCTTCCTGCCTAAGCCCCTGCCTGCCGACTACCCCTCCTGCCTAACCCCCCTGCCTGCCTGCTGACTACGCCCCCCTGCCTGACCCACCGCTTGCCCTACGACCATTCTCTGCCTACTCCCTAAAATAAATCATACTTTATTTTACTTTAACCTGTCTCTGTCTGTGTCTGCGCTTGGGTTCCCTATCTGACCGTAACACTTACATTCTGAAACTGCTGGTGTTTTCACATTCTGAAACAGCAACATTAATATGTAATATCAAACAGAGCAAGAACAACAAATAAATCAAAAAAAGATATATATTCAGTATATTCTGAAACCGCTGGTGTTCTTATTTACATTTTACATGACTCCACTGGGTCTGTCTGCCTGCCTGCCTGCTTGTCTGTCTGCCTGCCTAAGACATCTTACTTATTTTGCACTCTGCATCTTATTTACATTTTTGCACTCTGCAGCTTCTATCCACTTACCACTATCCTGGTGTCGTTTTTCATTGTCTTCTCGTTTCTTTTTTGTTTTTTGGTGACCAGAAATGTGCGATCGATTCATGATTGCTTCTGACAGTTGAGAGGCAGCTAGAAGGGGGCGGGGCTAGAAGTCAAGTTCAAGCTAGAAGGGGGCGGGGCCCCACTAGGGGGGTTTTGGGGCATGTCCGTGGTGTTATAGATCATATAATAACGCCGTAATTGCAGGGAATACTTTACCAAACTAGCTATTTCACAATGAAAAGTAGTTAAACTCTTAACTACCCTCATATTGTTTAGCTTGTCAAATTAAAACTGTCCTTGAATGAATGTATGCGCAGCGCGAGCAGACTCGAGCGACTGAACGCTGAATGCCATGATTTCCATTGAAAATACATACATCCAAGGACAGTTTTAGTTTGACAAAAAGGCCCTTTTTGTTTGGTGGCCCCAAGCAATTGCCTTGGTTGCCTCTATGGACGGGCGCCTCTGCGTCTTACACTTGTGTAATGTGTTGTAACAATAAAACTTGAAACTTAAACTTGAAACATGAAACTTTATGCCTACAGGCCCTGGAATAAAATATTCTAACAATGTTGTTTATGCTAAGTTACATGCCACAGGGTAATCAATAGCTAACTAATGCTGAGGATGATAATGGGATAACCAAACACAGGAACACATGTGCCATGATAATCCTGGAATGCACATTAGTGTTAACACAATGCTGCACAAATCAAGAACACCTTTGGGATGTGGTAGAACAGGAGATTCACAGCTTGAAAGTGCAACTAAAAAATCTTGACGAATTCTGAAGAATTGTGTGATGCAATCATGTCATCATGGACCATAATCTCAAAGGAATGTTTCCAACATCTTGTGGAATCAATGCGACAAAGAATTGAGACTGTTTTGAGAGCAAAGGGAGGCCCTACCCAGTATTAGTATAGTGTTCCTAAAAGTGTTCCTATAAGTGTACCTAAAGTGTTCATGAGTATAATCTAGATATACCAAGGCAACTACATTTGCCAGACCAGTTTCCAGGTCAGAACACACTCTTGATGTTCGTGGATAAGAATATTCAGAAAGGCATACTATGAGTCACACACAGGTAGAGAGCACATGGCAGCCACAAGTGACTGAAGGAAAATTTAGAATTTGCGTAATCCTTCCTTGCAAAAAACACCTCTGCTGTGTTTTGCTCAGGTGCCTTGCTCAACCACCGCGACCATGGCGACCATGGCCATCCTCTCTAGGCTCTGGCGTCACGCTTGGTCATCTGCTGTTAAAACTCTTTGAGGGAAAGTAGCCCTGCTAATTTGCAGGATGTGGGAGCACCCTGCTACTTAGCATGCATGGATGCAGCTTTGAAAGCACCAGGAGGCTGGGAAAAGGTTTGGCTTTCAATGTGGACGGGCAGAGGCCTCAATTTCACCTACTTTCGTTAGAAATCAGAGGACTGGCTCATTGTAATGCATGGAACGGAATGAGGAATGGTATCAAACTAGTTTGATACCATTCCATTCTATTTTTTTTACTTCACCAGCCACTCATGCTCAGCATCCCTCATACACTTTAAACACCACTGAGTGTATCTGGACAACTTGTTGATGTATATATTGTGTTCCTATCATGCTGCTGGCCTGTATTGATGCCCTGTCTGTGTAGTTGTAACCTTTTTTAATGTTTTACTTATCCAGAGCAAGTTACAAGTACATGAGTCTGCAGTAAGTGAATTGACCGTACCACCTACCATCCTACACACCACAACCATCGCAAGGAAGATGTTCTATTAGAATAAGTGGCAGTGAGAAAGTGAAGAAAACGATTGTTGCAACTGTTACAGGGAATGTTTGCCTTATCACAAAAACAATTCCCTATAAATCATATCGATTAGCAATGAAATTATATTCTATTCAATTCTAATTCAGTTTTAAATATTGCACAGCTCTAGACAATAACCTCTTCCAGGGACAGGGAGGCGTAGGATAAGCCAGTGTTATTGGTGATGCTTTGGTGTGTTCACATAGGCTGTGTTTACACAAAACACCAGGTCCTGGATGCACCAGCACCCATATTTGCCTTGGATTTCTTGTAGTACAGTGGCTATGGAAATAAGTTGTTGATAATATCACCAAATCTGTCAGAAAGGTAGATTCATGTACCCTGAAAAGATTTACATACAGTATGGAGCCACCACAGATTTGGCCCCTGGTGGCCATAGCAAAACGGCGGCTGACAGCACCACTATTTTACAAACCTTTTCATTCTCAAAGTGACGATTGTGACAATATCACCAATTTAGCAAAGAGGTAGATTTACCCTGAAATGTGTTGCACCGCAGAGACCATAGATTTATCATTAGACCAAAGAATTAAAAAGAGAACCAAAATAAAATAAATATACACATTCTGAGCAAAGTATCGCAAATAGACATAAAAAGCACATACAAAAACAATTTCCCAAGGTAGTTTTAATTTGTGGTTGACTTTGCACAGAGCATAATTTATTATTAATAACTAGCTATTGTTTCTTCAATATCTTCCGCTGTAACTGTTTCCACCAATGAGAACGTCAGGTGACAAAAGAGCTTCAAGGCACAAAGCAACACAACTGAGCAGACTTAACTTGCACTCAGCCTAACCGTCATTGTTATAACTATGTTACACAGGAACGCAATGGTCGGAGAACTCCGAAGCTCTCACCACTAACTATCCCTCATTTTCGCTATTTAGAAAGGTTATCTACTCAGTATTTTTTTATTTTACGAGTCAGAAAAGTTAGCAGACGTCGCGGAACAAAAAAACAAAAAATACACCGGCGAAGCGCAAACAGTCTGAGATCAGCTCGGCTCTATATAAAATCGACCGGTAGGTGTCGCTATAGTTCTTGAGAGCGATAGCACCTGCGGTGAATCAAGAAGAGTTCAGTTAGACTTGTACATGCTTGGAGAGGAGCCGCAAATAAAGAGCTAGCACTGCTACCATAAAGACATCAACTTAACCACGTCTTACTTACTTAACACTATGAGGCTGTTTCCCAGACACAGGTTAAATCTCCATTGAGGATGCTTTCGTCTAGAATCAGGCTTAATCTGTGTCCAGACTAAACAAACCCCTGGTACTCCTCTCCTCTCCAGACCAGACTAATCGAGCCCTTCCTACTCCCCTCCAGACCAGACTAAACGAGCCCCTCCCTACTTCCCTCCAGACCCGACTAAACGAACCCTTCGCTCAGCAGCATCATCTGCTCCACAGTGCTCACGCTGAGGCAGCTCCTCTTGCGGCTGAAGGCGTCCCCGGCCTTGGTGAAGGTGCGCCGGCCCGGCACGGGCCCCGCGGGCACGCTGAGGTACTTGCGGGCCAGCCGGAAGAGGTCGGGGTACACCTTGGAGTGCTTCTCCCAGTAGTGCATGGGGTTCTCCCCGCGGTTCAGGTAGGCGTCGCTCAGGTAGCGCTGCACCTCCACCGCCGCGTCCGCCGTGCTGCTCTGGACGCTCTGCGTGTCGCCCACCTTGCTGTCGAACAGCTCCCACAGCCCGCCCCCCTGGGGCCTGGACGAGGACGCCAGCGGCGGCGGGGAGAGGGACGCCGCGGAGGAGGAGGCGTCGACGTGGTCCGTCAGCGAGGCCCAGGTGGCGGAGGAGGAGGAGTGCGGCGGGGACATGGGGGAGGAGGTGGAGGGCAGGTACGCCAGCAGGTCGCTGGTCGTCGACTTTATGTCGGCGACGACCCGGATCAGCGCGGCGCACTCGGAGGTCAGGACCTTGACGGCCTCCTGGGCGTTGCCGGGGTTACCGAAGGCCAGGACCTTGAAGCGCGGGTCGAGGAGGGTGGAGAGGGCGAGCACGGGTTCCGTCTCGACGGTGCTGAAGCTGGTCTGCAGCGCCGCCTGCAGGTTGGAGGCCAGCAGGGCGGCCGTGGGGTGGACGGCCGCGCTGCGCTTCTCCTCCAGGATCATCCTCAGCATCCGGATCAGAGGGATGACCTTCAAAATAAAAGTCAGGATCGAATTTGATTAGAAGGCCAGTTTTTTCCGGACCTAGATTAAGCAAATGGAAGTAAATCATCAATGGGTAGCCTCCACTGAAAGTATGAACGTTTTAATCCAGGGCTTAATCTGTCACTGTCCAAATAAGTAAGACAATAAAACAGGTTTTAATAATCAATCAACTTTCAAAACAATACATATACACCGAAAATAGAGAAATCACTGATTTGAAGTGGGAAGCTTGGAGGAAAGTCTAAAGTCTCTAAAGTATTCGAACAGTGCCCAGGGGGGTATTCCATCAACGTTGCTAAAGGAAAATCTAGGTTTATTCTAAACCTCGCAAGAATTATCAAAATAATCCAGGCTTATATAAAATATAATAATATATAAAATAAGCCTGGATTTTCCTTTTGCGGCATTGACGGAATACCCCCCAGGGCTGAATATGCGTCAGGGAAATAACAACAACAACAACAACAACCTTGGAGGCGGAGACGCGTGTCTCGGCGGAGAGTTCGGCCGTGGCCTCGTTGAAGGGGTCCAGCACCCCCAGGCACTGGTGGATGACCTCATAGTCAGCTGACCCCAGGGGAGTGATGTCAGTGTCCAGGGTGGAGAGGGCGGCGGCCACACACTCCCGCTGGTCGAACAGACGCTGCAGCATGGAGAAGCTGCTGTTCCACCTGGTGACAGCCAAGTAACACATCCTCTCAGACACCGTGTGCGTGTGTGTGTGTGTGTGTGTGTGTAGCTCTGTACATAATGTGTCAGGTCATCGACACAGTTTGAGATTTTAACTTTTTAAATTATGATTTCATTTAGTAGTAGTATGAATGACCAGCGTGCAATGTTGAATGGAGTTTACTAGGCTAGCCCAATGTAGATTTGAATTGTTAAACACAGCTGCACTGTGTGTCAGTGACAATTATTGTCCATCGGAACAATAAAGCTTGATCTTGTCTCACCTGGAGTCCACTTCCTGGATCAGCTTCGGCCCCTCCCTGTTCAGCTGCCCCTGCACCTGAAGAAACACGACAGCTGTGAACACACCTGAATAAACACACCACAGCTGTAGATACACCTGAGGAATCACACAGCTGTAGATACACTGGGATAGTATCTTTGGATACAGCGTGTGTTGTGCTGAGGCACAAATATGTACATTTCTAGCCTGCAAACTGCGACACTTCAAATGAATGTGCAATAACACTATGTGCAATATGACAACCCTAGTCGTCTATCTGTACAGTATAGTATAGTGGATAGTGTACATAGCCTTTATTTATGTAAACCAGCTCCTTCCCTTCTTGTGTTTTTTTAGTTTTTTTTTCTATCCTAGCACCGGGGGAGCCACCCCTCCTAAATTTCGTTGTTTGGTACCTGTACTATAGCAATGACAATAAAGACCATTCATTCATTCATTCATTCATAGAACTGGGATAGTACCGTACACTTCAATTCAGAAATGTTATGGTCCTCAAAGAGGCAGTTGGTTTTATAGCAATGTTTAAAACAAGACATAAACAGAACGGAGAAGATACAAAAACAACAGACACCAGTAGGCCTAACGAACAGTAGAGTTTGTGGAACATGCAGATGCCTACCCCTAACCCTAGAGTGCTGAAGGAGGGGGGGCAGGCTAATTAGGCAGGCTAAAGGTTAATTGATTCACTTTTAAGTTGTCTTTTATTTGCTTTGACAGTATTATAATGTACATGTCTTTTAAATGTACAGTAGAGATAGAGAGATCGTAATGTACCAGATCCTAATGTACCAGATCCTAATGTACCACACCAGATCCTAATGTACCACACTTCAGATCCTAATGTACCACACCAGATCCTAATGTACCACATCCTAATGTACCACACCAGATCCTAATGTACCAGATCCTAATGTACCACATCCTAATGGACCAGCCCACCCACCTGGAGCAGCCTGTCCTTGGCAGTGGGGTTGGTCTTGAACAGGGCCACCACGGAGCGGGCCCGGGCCCTGATGTCCTGCAGCTCCCTGGTGGCCTCCACGGCCCGCCTCACCGCCACATTCAGCACCTGGGCGAAGGAGGGCAGCTGCAGCAGGCCCAGCTTCTGCACCGTGGCGGCCATGTTGTCCCCGCCGTGCTGCTCGCTGACGAACGCCGCCACCCGCCCGTGGAGACCCCACCCGGCCACCAGCTGGTTCTTCACCTAGAAATAGAATGAGTAGAAAAGGACATGGCCCCGCTCAAAACCAACAGTCCATGGTTACTGTAAGTGTAGCAGACAATAGGCGCTGCGTTCGTAAATTCGCTCTGGAAATCTGACCAGCACTCATGGAATGCCTCTTGTCCAATCATAATGACTTGGTCCCTTTATGGTTGAACCCAGTGTGCGCTCTGGCGCTCTCAGAGCAGATTTACGAACGCAGCCATATGCTTCTCTCTGTGTTCGACACAGGCAGTAATAATAATGGTTACTATGGCAATTATGTTTTACAATTCCATGTCATTTTTTTGGGTGTTCTCAGCTTTATTAAGAGGCAACCAAGCAGCTGACCTGCTCCACATGAAGGTCAGGTGACTCACCTCGTCCACGTGAAGGGTTTTGTGGTTTTGTGGTTCTTTTCTACGAAAAATACCTGTGAGATCCGGTGTTGAGCTGCCACAGAGAAAATCGTTTTTGTGTTGTTGTACATATTTTTGCGGGTGGAAAGGGGGAAAGTAATATGTTATATAAAAGTAAAGTAATATTATTACTCTTGATTCCAAGTAATAAGTAATATAAGGATATTACTTTCCTAATGAGTAATATGTAATAACTAATATATTAAGTCAATATATATTACTGTACTAAGTAATATTGCCCAACACTGGCAACCTGCAACACCTATTAAGGATACAGCGTTCAAGGACGCGTCGGCTGCTCTCCAAAGGACCTCCCATTATGCAAAAGTTGTCTCAGACCGTCAACAAACTTCCTGTTAACACTACCAGACCCGAAACGCAACCAGTCCAGCCAGGCTCCCACCAACACCCCCACGCAGCCTAACCCCAACCTGAAAGACGACGAGCTCCGCATGGACATGAGCATTCTGGGAAAGAAACGCACCAAGACCTGGCACAAAGGCACTCTCATCGCCATCAATCCAGTCGGGAGTGGCTATAAATTCAAGGTGAAGTTCGAGGACAAGGGAAAGAGCCTGCTGTCCGGGAACCACGTGGCGTTTGACTATCACCCTACTCTGGAGCGACTGTACGTGGGCGCCAGGGTGGTCGCTTAGTACAAGGACGGGAACCAAGTGTGGCTGTATGCTGGCATAGTAGCAGAGATGCCCAATAACAAGAACCGCTTGAGGTTCCTGATCTTCTTCGATGACGGTTACGCTTCCTATGTGTCCCTGCCGGAACTCTACCCAGTCTGCCGACCCCTGAAGCGTACCTGGGACGATATCGAGGACGTGTCTCGTCGAGACTTCATCGAGGAGTATATAACAGCCTACCCCAGCCTACCCCATGGTGCTGCTCAAGGTGGGAGAGGTCATCAAGACGGAGGGGGAGGGGACGTGGTTGAGGAGCCGGGTGGAGGAGGTCGACGGAAGCCTTGTCAAGATCCTCTTCATGGATGATAAGCGGAGTGAGTGGATCTACCGCGGTTCCACCAGGCTGGAGCCCATGTTCAACGTGAAGATGAACATGGAGAAGAAGATGGCCGGCCAGTAGAGGACACGGCCCAACATGGGTAAACAATCAGTCACAATCGAATCAATTGATCAGTCTGTCTGTCAATGAGTTTGTAAGATCAATCAAACAGATCTCCCTCTGTCTCCGTCTCTCTCCGTGTGTAGGAGCTTTGATGTCCTGGTTCCTATTAGGTTCCTCACCTTCAACCAAAGTGTCAGTGTCCATTTTAGACTTCATTCCGTCGTCTTGTTTCTTTGCATCTGAGCGCAGACCCGACTTATTGCTTTTGCCTGACGCCATCAAGTGCAACGATATAACAAATGTTTCGATCGACTAGTATGATATAGTATGATCAGGTGGTTATCTCTCTGTGTACAATAAAGGTGCGTTCAAACTTTAAAAAAAAAGAGAGAGTGACACAGTGACAGAATGGACACCACTGATCGTATGGAGGTGGAGTTGGGTGTTTCTCGCGGGCTGTATACAACAAACGGTGTGTCTGCAAAGCCTGGAGGATCATCAAAGATCCCAGCTACCCCAACTCTTCCGGAGCCTCAGGGCCAAAACTTAGAGCTACTTCCCCCAGGAGATCGGACTCATAAACAAGCCTACAGTAGACAATTGACTATCATCCCCAAGCACATCCCATGTATACGGACTACCTAAACCTTAAGCTCACAGTCACTTTACTCAACATTACCTCTCACACCCACTGACACTGAGTGCAATACTCATGACATCCTACTTGTACTATTTTATTTATGTTACTATTTGTACTGCTAATTGTATCCTGTCTTATTTGTCACTTATGTCTTGTACTATTGTCACTTTTTTATCTTGACTTTTCTTGCCTTTTGCCTTATTGTCTTGTGCTGCAATGTCAGGAACCAAAGCCTACAAATGTTATTCTCTTACACAGTGGAGCCCCTAGACTTTTGGGGGCCCTAAGCAAACAACATTATGGAGGCCCCTGGTAAGGGTCTTAGGCGGGTGACGATGTGGACATTTTAAAATGTATTTATTTCCCTGACACTAAAATATAATACGGTTTTACGAAGTTCGCGCATATGCGCACGCTCGTGTGTGTGTAAGTAAAAAAACAGTCTGAAACAAAGGAATTCATTATAAATGTCATAATGTATTAATTAACAGTCACACACACGTCCGAGTATTTGATCAACAAAGGAGCCATGTGTAGTAACATCAAATTGGAGCAATATAAATAATGAAATATCAACTCACAATGGTGCTTATTAGAACTCTTAACACACTGTCACGCCCTCTACCTCTAGGCAGTGCCTCTCTCTCTCTCTTTCCCTCTTTCTCTCTCCCCCCCTCACTCAGGTGTGTGTTTTGTCCGGCTGTTCACTATTACCTCATCGTTAGCCCTGCATAAAGACCCGTTCCAGCCTTCACTTCTCTGCCAGATAGTAGCTTCAGCTTACCGTAAAGATACGCTTCCAGCTCCCCTACCTATTTACTACCCTGCCTGTACCTGCCTCCTACTTACCCCTGTTTTGCCTTTACCCCCCAGTACCCCTACCGGACTCCTGCTACCTGCCCTGCCTGCCCTACCTGCCCTCCTGCCTGCCTGTCCTACCTGCCCTCTTGCCTGCCTGCCCTACCGGCCTGACCCCTGCCTGCCTAACGACTACTCTTCCTGCCTAAGCCCCTGCCTGCCGACTACCCCTCCTGCCTAACCCCCCTGCCTGCCTGCTGACTACGCCCCCCTGCCTGATGCCCTACGACCATTCTCTGCCTACTCCCTAAAATAAATCATACTTTATTTTACTTTAACCTGTCTCTGTCTGTGTCTGCGCTTGGGTTCCCTATCTGACCGTAACACTTACATTCTGAAACTGCTGGTGTTTTCACATTCTGAAACAGCAACATTAATATGTAATATCAAACAGAGCAAGAACAACAAATAAATCAAAAAAAGATATATATTCAGTATATTCTGAAACCGCTGGTGTTCTTATTTACATTTTACATGACTCCACTGGGTCTGTCTGCCTGCTTGTCTGTCTGCCTGCCTAAGACATCTTACTTATTTTGCACTCTGCATCTTATTTACATTTTTGCACTCTGCAGCTTCTATCCACTTACCACTATCCTGGTGTCGTTTTTCATTGTCTTCTCGTTTCTTTTTTGTTTTTTGGTGACCAGAAATGTGCGATCGATTCATGATTGCTTCTGACAGTTGAGAGGCAGCTAGAAGGGGGCGGGGCTAGAAGTCAAGTTCAAGCTAGAAGGGGGCGGGGCCCCACTAGGGGGGTTTTGGGGCATGTCCGTGGTGTTATAGATCATATAATAACGCCGTAATTGCAGGGAATACTTTACCAAACTAGCTATTTCACAATGAAAAGTAGTTAAACTCTTAACTACCCTCATATTGTTTAGCTTGTCAAATTAAAACTGTCCTTGAATGAATGTATGCGCAGCGCGAGCAGACTCGAGCGACTGAACGCTGAATGCCATGATTTCCATTGAGAATACATTCATCCAAGGACAGTTTTAGTTTGACAAAAAGGCCCTTTTTGTTTGGTGGCCCCAAGCAATTGCCTTGGTTGCCTCTATGGACGGGGCGCCTCTGGCTGTGTGGCTGTGCCCCACCCAATGTGCTTTCCCCCAACCCTGTACAAGGCTACGCCGACGATGTGCAGCTGGCGTCTCGTGAAGAGAGTGTCATCAAGAACATGCTCTCCAGAACAGACACATTTCTAGACTGGTCCGGTCTGGAGATTAAACAATCTAAATGTGCTGTCCTGTACCAGAGGCGAAGTGGGGGAAACAGATGGTACAAATCCAAAACGGACAGAAACCCTGAAACCGTGAAGACAGCCTCAAAAAGTTTATCGTGGACAGCCTTTCCTCTGATGATGACTTTGCCTTTGAGAAGAAGACACCCCCAACCTCCAAAGTGTCCATTCAGAAACCCCCTCTATCAGTTCCACAGCCCGGGGCACCGAAACAGACGGGCCCTCTGTCGGTTGGGAGAACGCCATTAGATATGAAGACCCCAGCGAAGACCCCCGTCACCAGACCCAAAATCTCCCAGACAGAGCCCAGACCCATCCCCATTTCCAGTGAGCCAGTTCGTGTGGTGAGCTCTGACAGTGATGACAGCTTTGAGAAGTTCTTGATCCGTAAGAAAACGCCCAAGCCGAAGCTGAAGACTGCAGCGGGCAGTGGCAGTGAAGACAGCCTCAAAAAGTTTATCGTGGACAGCCTTTCCTCTGATGATGACTTTGCCTTTGAGAAGAAGACACCCCCAACCTCTCTCCCCACTCCTTCTCCTCCTATATGTTTCGTCTTTCCATAATCATGTCTTTACATGCAGTGCCCTGAGCCTCAAAACCCCTCTTCACCCATCACCTTTCAAGCCTTCACACTTCTCAAAGAGGAGGAGGCCATTATGAGTACACAAGTAGAGCAGCTCACACGGACTCTGAGCTCTGTAGGAACCATTGAGGGCTGTTACTGCACAACCTTGGGAGCTCTGGATCCGGACGACTGCAGCTCTGCAGGCTTTCATTTTACACTGACGCGCTTGCTCCCCCTGCTGGAGACTACTCCTTGACCTTGCACACCTGCACAGTGGCGTTAAGATCTCCTTTTTTTCTTGCATCACTCACAACATGGTTGGACTGACTCTGCCTGTACTGTAGGGTCTCCCTGGCTCCTCTCCAGGAGCTGTGTGCGTAACGTCACGTGAGTCGCTGTTGTCATCCCATGGGTGGAGCGGATGCTCTGCTCTGATCCGCCCATTAGCTCTGAGGCAGAGCTCACCAGCGTGTTTTAACTGGAACAGTCTAGGGTCAAAGGTCAGCCGTCAGAATTCTGCTGTCCATCAATCACCTCCACAAAAAGAGAAAAATATGATTATATATAGATATAGTAATACTGTATGTTAAAGTTATGAAGAGACACTTAACTTTTATCTCTGGAAATTCTCCCTGAAACTAAACATCCTGTTAATTATTTATATTATGATTATTGTTATTATTGTTGTTAGTTATATTATTACAATTATTTTATATACATTGCTTCTACATATACAGTGACTTGATGCCTATTGTTCTGTGGTGCCGATCAGGACAGTGATGGGAGATGGGGATGTCATTCGAATACGAGGGTCAAACAGTAACCTGAATTGTGTTTCACTGCGAAGTGATTGTGGATTCTGTAAGAGCTCCTTGAAGTGGCCCATTAAAACTGGCTTCATTGTTTTTCCTGCCTCCTCTCCTTCACTTCCTGCATTTCCTCACTACCTTTTACTATGTCTACAATTATGAATGAGCATAGGAATATGTGCTTGTTGCGTTGTTTACAATCTGTTTGTTTGTGAGCATCTGTTTACTGTTGAACTGAAAATATGTATTTTAAGATTGCCTCTATTCTCCAATCCATTTTTATTTATTGACATTATTGAGTGGAATGTGCACTCTTACTCACCTGGGGCCTTATTTATAAAGCTTGCGTAGCCACGTTTTTGAGCGTATGCAAGCTTTATAAATGAGGCCCCAGGTGAGTAAGAGTGCACATTCAACTCAATAATGTCAATACATTAAAATGGATTGTAGAATAGAGAGCTCATTGCAGGCAATCCTTTTCAGTTCACCTCTTCTCTCGTCTATATAATATCTATGTTCCAGACTGCATCGACAACGGAAATAGTTTAAACGTGATTCGTCCTACAGTGCATTGTAGAAAAGCTATGAATGTTTCAAGTTTATTGTTACGTTACATTACACGAGTAAGAGAGTAAAATTCTTAGGCTTCGGTTCCTGACATTGCAGCACAAATAAGGCAATAGGCATAATACAAGATAAAGGTGACAATATTACAGCTAATACAGGATACACTAGTGATGCATAGGTAGTTCAGTAATATAAGTAAAATCGTACAATTCAGTAAAATTGTAGTCTGTATACATGGGGTGTGCTTGGGGATGATAGTCAACTGTCTACAGTGGGCTTGTTCATGTTCTTCAATAATAATAATAATCATAATAATTATAATAACTTAGCTATAAAAGTAGCTATAGCACTTTTCCTGCAAATGTTGCAACTCAAAGTGCTTGAATCATTATAATCATAATTTAATTTAGTCATTTAAAGGCAATATTTAAAAGATGGGTTTTTAGTCTTGACTTGAAAGTATTTGCTGAGGTTGCATCCCTAATGTAAACTGGCAGTGATTTCCACAATTTGGGTGCATAATATAACCCTCACCAAATCTCCTCTTTTGTGGTAGCCTACACAGAGAAAGCCAGCATCATTTAACACTGAAACTCCTTGCATCTATGAATGCTTACACACGAAAGCCAAGATTGCAACCATAAACTCCACACCGATAGGCGGAGGAGAATACTGTCATATACTGTAAAAGCAAGTAAAAAAAAGAGAGAAAAAAGTTATAGTTGTTTAGAAAGCAATGGTGAAATTCAGTAAGGGTTTCAGGAAACCAACATTCATGTACTGTAGGCCATTGATCATTAGGCCAACGAAGACTACACATCATCGTATCGAATGATCTAAATATGAAAGTTGGCTGCTTGCTGCTAGATTATTTTGACGACAGTTTAGTGTTGCCCTTTGAAACCAATTTCTCCAAGTATGCAGTGCCAGTGAATCATTCGTCACCTATCATTTGTATCGTTATACGTATTTCCTTACCTTGCCAGTCTTTTGGGGTTGTAGATACACCTGTCCCGTTTTCACATGGGTCTCCATTCCGTTCCCAGAGACACCCAGATGGCATAGTAGGGCCCATAGTGTCTTGGTGGTAAAGTGCAGGCATTCAAAGGCATACTGTCATTCACAGGAGATTAATGCTGGTGCGCGTAGTTCTTTTGGAAAACGTGTTTATTTTAGAATATTTATCATATAAATAAATATAAATAATACTCATTACATTGACATTTATGATCAAATAATGGTTGTGGTAATGTATTATTAGCGACCCCCACAGTATGATTTTACTGCTTTCATGGGAGCTCAGACCTTCCTTATGGGAGCTCAGCTCCCATTGGCTCCCACATAACTCGAACCCTGGATCTAGTGAGGCTGCATTCTCATTTTATGCTCCAGATTGTGTCTCACTGCCAGTTTACATTAGGGATGCAACCTCAGCAAATATGTTCACGTCAAGACTAAAAACCCATCTGTTTAATATTGCCTTTAAATTACTAAATAATTACATTAAGATTGTATAATGATTAAAGCACTCTGAGCTGCAACGTTTGCAGGAAAGGCGCTATACAAATAAAGTTATTATTATTATTATTATTATTATTAATAATAATAATAAATAAATGGCAATTAACAACCAATATGAGTGCAAAATATTGTGTCCCGAAGCGACCGCTAAGTCCGTGTACCTGATAGTGGTCAACTCGTCATGTACTGTAGTGAAAGTGTCTGGGTTGCCAGATGGGCTACTTTTGATCACACTGGGCCGGAAAAAAACATCTGTGGCAACAGACATACCGTTTAGCGATAGGAGATGGGCACCTGGCCAATAGTAATGAGAGGTTTTCTGACAATCTAAAAGTTTTGGGCTGTTTTTTTGGTGGATTTAGCGCTTTTTAGACTGTGGTTAAGATGGATTTTCAATCCCATCTGGCAACCCTACGGTCTGCCGTTAGAAGCCGTTTTTGAAGAGAAACAGAATCAGCTCAGAGACATGAATGAGCTGCCTCATTTAAACTGACCGTCACACAGAGAAGACATTGATGCTCCATCACCTGCTTTATAAATATATATCTGAATACTTTCTGCTGTTTCTGTCTCTCTGCAATGCCCAAGGTAAGAAGAGTTGTTATGTATTTATGTATTGTGTCAAAAAGTAGTTAACTCTTGTTGAAGAGGTCTAGTTACTATGGTGATATTGTTAGCTAAGATGCAGGGCTGTATTAAAGCTGCTAGCATCATGCTAACTGATCCGCTAGCTAATGCTACGAGGCGGCTAGCTAACTTCACTTAAGTGAGTCTCTCAGTCTCCCCACACCTTCACTCTGGCACAAGATTGATCCTACCTGTCACACCTGTCCTTTGGCTGGCATACCTGATGGCCGTTACATGACAGATGACCTAATGTCTAGTGACAGTAAGTTCCAGTGTTTTACTGCATAGTGAGCGAATGCTGCCACTTTTGGTGCTCACTCTAGGAGGGTGAACTTAAGAGGCTTCTACTTCACTCTCCTCTTCTATTATTACAATCATTACTGCTGCTAATTACACGACATCCTCACGCACTACTATTGTCACTGTTCTACTATATTATATTTATTGGTGATTTGGTGATTGTTATTGACTGCTGTGGATCGAGGAGCAAAATCCCAAAGCATTTCACGGTATCAATTATGGCTGTATGTGATGTACGTGACTAATACAAATTGATTTAATTTAATTTCTAGAAGGGGAGAACAGTGATGACTGCCATGTTGGAGAGTGAGAGGGAGGAGATGACAAAGATCCAGGTGGAGAAGAGGGCACCTGCAGAGAAGGACCCGGGTCAGACAACACCCCATCGCTCCAACGTGGGGGATGGAAGGCCAGCATTGTCCTCCCCCTCTGCCCCCTCCTCCGCTGCCTCTGGACACAAACAACAGGTCTCCCTGTCTCTCTCCCAGACCTCCATCCACAACTCTGGCCCTGCTCGCCCTGGTCCTGCCCGGAAAGAGGCATCGACCGAGGCTACGGGAGACGCTCTGGGGTCAACGCCTGTTGTCACAGATAGTGATGCGGAGACACCACTGCAGGTGGAGGGATTCATGGCAGGGCAGTTCCGTCGCGACATGACTCACTCGGCCAGGCTCGAGGGCCAGATCAACCAACGAATCGCCACCCAGTCTGCCCTCATGCACTTAGGTAGGCCCACCACTAGGGGGAGACACAACACCCTGCAGCCTCCTCCACAGAGTAGTGGCTAGGTGAACATGTGGCGGCGAGATGGACATGTGGGGAACTATGAGCTATGAGAGGAATGTTGAACGTAGATGTAGGTTTATGGCTACGGTTGGTCGTTAGTGGTTGAAATACCAAATTGTCCTATTTCATCCATGCTCATCACTTTGAGCATGATCTGATATGACCTTTCTACAGCTGCCAAGTTGTTACTGCATTTCACTTGCACTTATAAAAGGTAATTTGATGCAAGCTGGGGTATGTGAGCAGCAGCTTGTGATGCGTGTGTAGGTAGTCCCATATTTGTAATAGATACATCCACACTGGTGTTGTAATTCTCCAATTCTTGTTGTTGTATGTAGGGCTGCCCTTTGACGGTGTCACCACCTACAGCCAGAGCTACACCCACAGACACAACCCCCCCACCCACAGAGGCCCCCACCACATCCTGCCTGAAGCTCCTCTCAACGGGTACGGTACAGCATGTCATATCAAGCTACCAATACGCTAACAGACCACTAGAACAGGATTCATGTGTATCTATAGGGCTACATCTTAACTGTCCCTCCTAAAGACCTATTCATCCCCACTACCTCCCTGTACATTTTCTCTAAAAAAAAATGAATAAATTAATAAATTAAATGTAAAAAAAAGAAAAGAAGTAATTCTTCCTTATTTTAGCATTGTTACTGCCAAAGGGCCCTTGTCTTAACATAGATTACTTGTTTCTTATTATGACTGATGGATAGAGGATTCACTTATTTAGACAGATGTATTTGTTGTAAGTCACTTTGGATAAAGGTGTCTGCTAAATGGCCAAAAATGTCAAGTGTAAAAAATCAACGTTCCTGTGTTATCCATCTTCAGGAGTCCCTGGCTGTCTGAGTATTCAGAGCGGTACCAGGGGCCGGAGCGCTACGTCCCAGGAAAGAGGAAGCGCCCGAGTGGCCTGGAGAAGGGCCACCTGGAGCCCTCCACATCCCAGCCCAGCGACCTCACTGGCCACCAGACTCACAAGCACCTCCGCTCAGAGTACCAGAGGCAATACACCACAAGGGTAAGGGCCACACAGGTGGGCTGAGTAAGGCACTAAGTTACTCCAGGCAGACTGGAGCCCCTCTAATCTCTAATTGTAAGTTTCTTTGGATAAAAGCGTCTGCTAAATGGTTAAAATGTAAAAATGGGATGGAGGAAAGAAACTAGGGAGGTGAGGTGGGGTATGTGAGCCACATTCTGCTGTATCTGCGGCTGTGTTCCAAAATACTGACTTAGATCAGTGGTTCTCAAACCTCTCCTCGGGGACCACCAGCCTCTCCTCGGGGACCACCAGCCGTTCCACATAGTTGATCTGTTCCACCACCAGCACACCTGATTCAACTAATCAAGTGCAAAGCAATTATGATTTGTACTTGATTAGTTGAATCAGGTGTGCTGGTGGTGGAACAGATCAAATATGTGGAACGGCTGGTGGTCCCCGAGGGGAGGTTTGAGAACCACTGCTCTAGATGGAGCGCAAGAACGCATTTTGGAACGTGGGGTTAGTGAGGAAAGACATGGGCGACTTACAACTAACTAAACAAATAGGTATAATGTGAGAAGGGTCAGTCCCAGTTCAAACACCCCATTTTTGATTTTAGGGTTAGGGTTACTACAGTTTACTTTTAAT
>NC_137675.1:79905513-80016193 GCF_963989245.1 Nansenia antarctica
CTAGCCTAGTGTCACAATTCTTGACCCTTGTCACTCAAGTGTGGACTCGTCCACTCCACAACATGGACAACAAGCATAAGACAGGTAAAACAGGCTCTTACACCAACTGTATGCTATTGAATCCATGTGGGATAGTAGATAAGAACACACTTCAGTGAAAAGGGGAGTAATTGTGACAGGATGGAGGATAGAGTGAGAGACATTTAAAAGGGTGTTTAATGGAAGAGAACAGGGAACTACAGCGGAGTGAAAAGGGTGAAGCTGGTGAGGACAAGAGAAGAGTGAAGTTGTGAATGGTAACAGAGTGGTTTGGTTGCAGGGTTATCATGGCCAGGGCCAGTGGTAACACCAGTCCAGGGGACACAGAACAGAGACGGACCAACCCCATCAAGGATCAGCCCTGCCACTCTCCTTGGAAATAACCTTCAGCCTGACTCAAATTAAATATTCTATCAATAAATATGTACTGTCTTTGAAAGAATGTCATGACTTAGAAATAGCCATTTTAAAAAATAAAAATACAAAATAAATAAATGTAATCTATGCACAATCAAATGATTACACACAAACAGCATACAGCATAAAGTAACGATATTAACGGATATATTATAAAATAAAGAACTAATATGGCAATGACACTTGGACAATGAACACAAACAAAATACCCGAGGGGGAACCTGATCTTTATTTCACCATACTTGTTTTGTCCTCATTTTGTTAATGCAAGTTGCACACTGTGACAGGATTTCAACTAATGTTTAAAAAACAAACAAAAAACTAAACAAAAACAAAAATCATTTTCCAAGGAAATCCCTCACAGGTTCCAAGCTGCCGTCAGCTCCACTCACATCCCCAGGTCCGTCCGTCCGCTGCCGTCTGTCCGTCACCCTTCGCCCCGCCCACTTGCCCTTCCCTCACACACACCTGACACCACCCTCCCTAAAACCAGCCTCTCAGAGGAAAAAAAAGAAAACAGCAAACAAAAAGAGAAGAAACAGCAACAATGATCAGGGGTGGGTGGGTGGGATGGGTGGGGAATGAACATAGAACTTTCTACACAACCCTGACTTCTCTTCTGCTGCTGTCTTGTCCAATAGGAACTCTTTACACTGATGGCCCCCACCCAACCCCTTGCTCCCATACTGCCCTGGCCCAGTTTTCCACATGGGTACATAACGGAAATAAAAAGCTTATTGAAGGATTCTTAATAGGACTGGTTGTTAAAATCCCTAAATATTCAGCACAACAATTGAGTGGAGTTGGAGATGTCCTCTTGGGTGGAGTGGAATTTGGCAATGATCACCTGGTGCCACCAGTACGACACATCTTCAGTTGTGGTCCCCGACCTCATTGGGTGTTTCGGCCAGTTATCACAAGACACCCTCTGCCGAGGTTGGCCCACCACAGGCTGATCAGGCCTGGGTGTGTGTCGCACGGTGGCACCACGTGGTCATTTGGGAGCCCATGTTGGGTCCCTACGTTTCAGCCACAGCCAGTGACTGCTCCGTTCTGCTGCAGTGGACAGTTCTCTGATTGCCTTCCGTTGGGCCTGTCCTCTGATCCCTACTGCCCTCAGGAGCCTTGTGGTGGAGCTGGCTACAAAGCCTCTGCAGCCCACCTCCACTGGCCACACCTTCACGTTCATGTTTCAATCTTTTTAAACAGAGAGATAAAGCCTGGGCCAAACATCGTTTGTCAAATGATCCTGCTGACTGGGATATGTATAAAGGTTTGAGGAACTCTTGCAAAACTAAAACGCGTAACGCAAAATCCAGTTACTTCCGTGATAGTCTTTCTCAAGACTTTAATAACCCTCGACAATTTTGGAAACAGTTGAATCGAGCTCTCAATAAAACTAACAAAGGCCTCATATCTCAAATAAAAATTAACGATGATATAATTTCTGACCCCCTACATATTTCACAGGCCTTTAACCAACATTTTACTTCTATCTGTGATGTTATAAATACTAAATACTCGGATCTTGCAGATTCCTCAAACCCCACAACACATAGGCCTACTACTACTTTCTCCTTTAATAAAATCATGCCTATGGATGTTTATAATGCAATCTTTGATTTCAAAGGTGGTGGTGCTGGTCCAGACGGTATTGAAGATAAATTTGTTAAACTAGCAGCACATGTGTTAATGTATCCTCTTGCAGATTTATTTAATTTGTCAATTTCTACCTGCTCAATTCCCTCAATGTGGAAATGTGCCCGTGTTACCCCTATTTTCAAGAACGGAAATGTAACTGACATGAATAATTATCGCTCAATTTCAATTATTTGTTTCACTGCAAAAGTTTTTGAGAAACTGATTTACAATCAACTGTCTCACTACCTTAATTTATTTGATATTCTTTCACCATTTCAATCTGGGTTAAGACCCAACTTCTCAACTACTTCTGCTCTCCTCAAGTTTACTAGTGATGTTTTCTCATCCTGTGACAAAGACCAACTGACTGGTGCCATCTTCATCGATCTATCTAAAGCTTTTGATTTGATTGATCATTATCTTCTTCTTGATAAGTTGTACTCCATTGGTTTTTCTCAGAAGGCTCTTTTTTGGTTTAATGCATATTTGCATAATCGCCGTCAATATGTTTCTTTACAGGGTTCTCAGTCCGATTACTTAATTGTGGACAAGGGTATTCCTCAGGGTTCTACTCTGGGACCACTCCTCTTTTCTATATTTATTAATGATCTCCCTAAGTCTTGTTCTAACTCTGATATTCATCTTTATGCAGACGATACGGTTATCTATACTTCTCACAGAGATCTAACACAAATTCAAAGCTCCTTGCAATCAGATTTTGCATCTGTTCAGAACTGGTTCTTTAATAATAACCTTGTTCTGAATATGAACAAATCCTGTTGTATGGTGTTTGGTGCACATTATCGGCGTCCCCACCTCTTAGATTTAAATATTGTTTATGATGATGGTTCACCCCTAGAAAATGCTAAATTATTTAAATATCTTGGTCTCTGGGTTGACCCTGAACTCTGTTTCAAGCCACACATTGATAATCTTGTTAAAAAAGCCTATGGTTGCCTTGGTTCTTTATATCGTTCTATTGATTGCTTTACTTTTGAAATCAGGAAAAGATTAGTTTCTCAGCTTATTTTACCAATTATTGATTATGCTGATATTGTGTACCAGGGTACCTCTGAGACCTGTCTTCGTCCCCTAAATGTCTTGTTCAACTCCCTCTGTCGTTTTGTTCTCAGATGTCATTATTTTACACACCACTGTCTAATGTATGATTCACTCAACTGGTTTTCACTTGAAGACAGAAGGCAATCCCATTGGTTACAATTTATTTATAAATGTATTTACTTTAAATATCCCATGTATTTAAAAGTTTACTTGGTCCCCCGTAGTTCTCCCTATCCACTCAGACAACATCAAAACCTATTTTTCTGTGTTCCCAGATACCGAAAAAAATTAGGTCGTAATTCATTTGCCTACAAGGCCCCTAGTGACTGGAACAATCTCCCTTCCCCTTTAAGGTCCCTCACATCCTTTCAATCCTTTAAATCATCTTTACTTTCCTATTTAAAAAAGCCCTGCTCATGCTATTAATTATGTGGGGGGTTTGGACCGGCTAGTTTTCAGGTTGTTTGTATTTGTATTTTCCTTAAATGTGCTTTCTGTTGTTGCCAATTTCGATTACTTGCTGATGTCTTCTGATAATTATATTATGTATGTATCTGACTGTTGCATGTATATATTGCGGTTGGGTTGTAGTGGTGGGTTGTGGAGTGATGACGGGCTGTGTGTGTGAGTGTGTGTGTAGGTGCTTTGTATTGTTATTTGTTATGTGTTACGATTATGTTTGTATCGTCATGTGAGGACCCCCTCGAAAATGAGAAGATTCTTCTCAAGGGGCTTACCTTAAATAAACAATCTCAATCAATCAATCAATGTACCGTTAACGAGATAGAATAAGAAAAGCATATTTTTCTATGCCGCTATGAGTACACCGACCAACGCGGTCCGCGTAGAACTAGAACGTAGAACTATAAACTTGGAGACCCCTTACGTAGGCTACGTAGGCTACGCGCGTAAATTCGACGCAGAAGCTTAAATCGGCCTTAAGACCTGAGAGCTCAATTGGGCTGATAATTTAGGGTTGCCACCCGTCCCTTAAAATACGGAATCGTTCCGTATCTGACAGTTAAAAGATGCGTCCCGTTTTGAACCAATACGGAACGCTGTTTGTTCCGTATTTTCAATCCACCCACATTGCGTGATTCCGCCAATATATCATACAGAGCTGCCAAGGCTTTTATTTTTAAAATTCCTTTAAATAAAGCTACCGGACACGAGTTTCGTGGCATCTTTCTGCACGTGCGTTAACTTGAGTCTGCAATCGAAGCGGGAGGCGCGCGCTGCTGGAAGAACCTGTGTTCACGTGAGCTGCATGTAAGTCTTAGAACGTAGCAAGCAGTGTTGCCAGATTGGGCTACTTTTGGTCACACTGGACGGGTGGATTCGGCAGCTTTTAGACTGGTTGGGCTGGAAATTGTAAATTCCGTCTGGCAACCCTGGTTGCAAAATATATTCTGAGCTTCTCCATTTTCTGTATAAGTATGTCAATTTATAAAAAATCCCTAACGTTATTATTAATCTCTAATGGGTCCCTGGTTAAGTTGCCAGACATAGATTTGACACTAGCGATTGTTCTTTCAGTTTGCATTTTCTTTATCCTCCAGGCCAATAGTTTACCAGCTTTTTCCCCCTGGTCATAGTATGTTTGTTTAGTCCACATTAGGCTTTTAGCTACTCTGTCAGTTGTTAATTTATCATAGCTAGCTCTCATTACAGATATATTATGTAATTTTTCAGGGTCATTGTTATTGTAAATTTCGATCTCAGCTTTCTTAATTTGGTTTTCTAATGTTCGTAATTCTTGGTTGTGACGTTTGGTTTTAGAACTTGTGTAACTGATAATTTCACCCCTTATATAGGCTTTAAATGCTTCCCATCTGATGCTGGCCGTAGTTTCGTCTGTATTTAGTTCAAAATATTTATCAATGCAACTTTCCACAAATTTAACAAAGACTGGATCCTGTAGCAAATAAACCTGTAACCTCCATCTTGAGCAATGTTCAATCCGACCTAAATGTATCTCCATAGATACTGTTGCATGGTCACTAATTACTATACTATTGTACCAGCAGTTTTTGACCTTAGACAGTAGTTCCATAGAAATTAAAAAATAATCAGTGAGTGAGTTTTATATGAACTTGAGTAACAAGAGTATTCCCTTTTATTTGGATTCTGCATCCTCCATACTTCAATTAAACTTAGATCATTCATATAGGTAGTCAGAGTTTTTCTAGTTTGTACATGAGTTGCATCAATTTGGGTGGATCTATCCATCTGTGGATCGAGGGCACAGTTAAAATCCCCTCCGATAATATGAAGTCCCTCCAAGGCAGACACGGTTAGAAATATTCTTTGGAAAAATAATGGGTTGTCCTCATTATTTATTTATTTTATTTTACCTTTATTTTACCAGGCGAGACAATTAAGAACAACATTCTTATTTACAATGCCGGCCTGCAATAAGGGGAAAGGGGAGGGGGGCTGAAAGATAAAACATGTTAAAAACAAAGCACAATAAGCATTAAACACATGCATGTAACACAAACAATACAACAAAAGCACTAACGGACATCAATAATGGAATACAACAGTAAGCACAAAAAGCAGACAGGCAACACAAGACAATACAATACAACAAAACGCACTGGGACACAGCCAAGCAAACACAACAATACAGCAGTAAGCACTGATACACAGTCAGGAAAGACAATAATACAACAATAAGCGCTGGGACACAACCAATCAACACAGCGATACAACATGGACACTAAGACAGCCAGTACAGTAATAGTTTCAGACAGGCCCCATGGTGCTGGTGGTCTGGCAAAGGCGCACACATGTGGTTGGTACCGTTCCTCATTCCATTCCATGCATTACAGCGAGCCGGTCCCCTGATGTCTCTCTCCGCCTGCCTCCCCCTGGCCTGTAGACCATCTGGAAGTCATTGTGAGATTTGACCCAGAGTCCTGATCCAGGTCAAGTAAGAACAACATCACACTTTATAAAAGTTGATTTATACCTAATGCATGTGGAGCGGAAGTGATTTGGAACCAGGTAGCCCTGCCTGGGATGTACTGTAGCCCTTATTCCTACGAGGATGTCCTCTTGGTGTAGCGGTTAACGTCTGTGGCATCCGCGCGCATGGCCCTTGGTTCAAAACCCGCTGGTTAAACATGTAATGGAGGCTATAGATGTATTTGGATTGTTTAACAGTTGCCCCCCCCCCCCCCTTTTTACACCAGCAGCAAGTAAGAAAACTCAACAGAAGACGAGAGAGAGAGAGAGAGGGTGTGTGTGTTTTCTTTTACCTGTGTATCTGTGCTTTTATTGCAATAATACATCTGCATGTTAAAACACATTGTCAATGGTCAGAAACATAAAAATAACTTTGGACAACAACAAGCACTGCTCACATGACACAATAAATCAACAAAATGCATTGTCACACCAATAAACTGGTCCCATTTGGATTCAGTTGCACATTACACACACACACACACACACACACACACACACACACACACACACACACACACACACACACACACACACACACACACACAAACACTCTTATACACATACAGCCACAAACTGCAAACATACTCAACACCCATTTTCTCACACACATGCACGCACGCACACACGCACACACAACACTGAAATGTAGAACTGATTTGATACGTAATAAAAGTTTCTCATGATAACATTTTTAATCCATTCCAAAGTGCTGTATTGTTTAACACTGGTTTCATACACACACAGCAGTTACACCTTACCGTACTGTACTGTACTGTATATAGACCGACAACAACCAAGCTCGACTCCACCACCACGACCTGCTGCCTAACAGAACCTCCGGAGCAAGGGAGGATGAAATGGTGGAGGAAGAGATCGGAGGAAACACACGTGTTTGACACTATTCCTCATTCCATTCCAGGCCTTACAGTGAGCCCATCCTCTGACTTCTACCTCCACCAGCCTCCCCTGATCTGGAGAGATATGAACAACGATACTGATATATTAATTCAATAGTCAATAGAACGATTTGAAATGATTCATACTGTATTTTTATATATATATACTATATACAGAAAATAAATAAAAAGCACAGTCGGGAAGGAAACACGTTTTCACGCTAAACGACACGTTGTGCGTCCACTAGACACTTACTAAAAGCCTTTTGTTTTTCACATCAGAATATTCAAACGGCTTGTTGACTTGGGTTTCATATGCATACTGTATGTTTGTGTATTATATGTAATAGAGCATACATATTATGTTTTCAAGACCGACATGTTTATATCTCTATGCTGGTGTGGACTGGTGTAAATACAGCTAGCAAGACAAAGATATACCACATTTACATGAAGCTTAAAACATACATGGGCTAATATATATTTATATATATACGCACAATGCACTAGACAACACTCCGCAATCCATATTGCATTGATGATGATACAATCAACATAACAGTATAACTTGCAATAGGTTTCTGTGATATGTCGAGAGTGACTGCTGTTTATTATGATGATGATGATGATGATGTTGTTGTTGATGATGATGAAGATAAAGATGACGTTGGTTGTCGTTGCCACTGAAACATGCGTGGATGGGCAGGGGGAAACTTCTGTCTTCACCATCTCTGGATGGACGGATGATGAACAGGGGACATCTTCCTCCTCTCCTCTCCTCTCCTGGTCCGCCACGCCCCTCTGTTCTACTCAAAGAAGTTGCGGTCGGCGCGGTTATTGCGTTCACTGGGGAGAAACAACAGCGGAAGAGGGAAAGAGGTACTCAGCCTCTTTCAGGGAGACAACGCTTCAACCTCCCTTCCTTCAACACTCATGGTAAGCCACATCCGGACCTGGGTCAAGGACCTGTTTATATTCGACAAATTGGACCTGTTTCACAGACTCAGATTAAGCCTAGTCCAGGACTAAATCACACCTTCAATAGAGTTTCTTCTACCGATTGAATTGTGATGTTGTTGTTGTTTTTTTGTTTTTTTTAAATCGGGGATTAGTCTTATTCTGGGTCTGTTAAACTAGCATGTGGTGCGCTTGATTTAGCTTGCAGTTTGCAGTGCTGTTTTGGGACTGTTCTACTTAGTCAAGCGCACCTCTAGTATTGTGATATTTTGACCCAGATTGGGCTCTACCCAGCCTAGTGGACTGTACTCACACAACACCCACAATAGGTAGCATGGTGTTCAGGGTTTAAATGTGCTCTATAAAACAAGGAGAGAACCATCATGGTATTGTTATAGATTACGAATTATATTAATTATACTATAGTAATATGAATGATGAGTAATCACTCTCTGCTTTTAAATGTAACTGTTAGAACAAGCACTCTCAATTAGCATTTAGGGTGGAAACCTAATTTGAGGTCCATGCACGTAACTCAAGATTCAGCATAAGTCTCAATGCCTGACTGACGTGACAGTCAGAGTTATGTGCATAGAACTGAAGTTAGGATTTCGACCTTAACCTTTAACTAGCAGGTTAAACACATATACTGTAGACCCCACAACCAAAGAACCAAACCCAATTCTTTCCAGGAAATTTAGGAAGGGGATATTATAGAATAGAATAGAATCAGGCTCATTTAGCATGATCATAATGCATTATAGTAGAGGCAGTGACATAAGCTCCTCCTATGTCATGTTGTTATAAACATGGACATGAGGCACAGGGGTGGCAGGTATCATGTCATGCATATGAATTCTTGGTAACACCCTCAACAACTACTGTATTGTGATAACATAACGATCATGATATCTTCTAAAGTCGGTGTATGGCAACTGACTTTGCAACACATTACATAAACGTAAACACATTTGTGACACAGTCCGATCATTAGGTCCTAATGTCGGCAACCAATCAAAATGTTCAGACTTTTTTTTTGAAACACGGAACTACGTTTCAACGTTGTTGAGAATCACAATACAAACTCGCTAGTCAAGTCAAAATACTGCAACGAAATGGATTTGGTGAGTAATCCCCACTGCTACCTAATTAACTATAACACTACTTGTCATTGTTAGCAGGCTCACAAAACAAGCTGTGTTGACTAGCGATGTGTCATTGATTTTCAACAACGCAGAAATGTATTCACATTTCTCGAAAGAAAAGTCAGCTCATTATATCGGATCCCGACATGAGGACCAAAGCATTAGAATGTGTCACATTTTGTTAATTTAAAAAAAATGTATGTCATGGTTACGACTGGTGGTTGCGTGCGTGGCTAAGTCATGGATACTTATGTACAGTAGGGTTTTTAACAGAGGGTTCAAGTGTTACCAAGGCTTCATTCATTAATGGTAATGGGGGAGTATGCTTAGTAAGTAGTTGGCCTGTTTATACCAGGAAAACCTATCTACTGTTTTTAAGTTAAATGAACAAGAATTTGCTCTCTCATTGCATAACGGTAAAGCTGAGGTGGTTTTCTAATGAAGGAGGTCTACTATATTGGTGTCACTACAACAACCTATGGCTGACTACAGGGTACCTCTGGGTGCTAAGCCAGCTAGTCTGGTAGCTAAACATCTGGGTGCTAAACGAGCTAGTCTGGTAGCTAAACCTCTGGGTGCTAAGCTAGCTAGTATGGTAGCTATGGTAGCTAGCTTACCATCAGTAACAGCTTAAACTTTGATGTTATTGGCGTCTCCCAACCTGGTGAAACCAAGATGAAACCAACGGTCAACGATTAACGGTCAAGTCAAAACAAAACCAGAAGCGGTGAAGTCCTGGTGGTCTTGCCTCTCTGAGGGTTTAGTGTGTAATAGTTCAATTATAACAATTATTCTATTGTCTATTATATAGACACAACCATGTGATATTTAACTGTATTGTGTCTGTCATGTACCAATCAAGTAAGAAACATACTTTGATAGCAAATGTGATATAATAACATTTAACGATATTATTTATGTGATTATATCATTATGTATTTGTTACATTTTACGCCATCGGTATCATGGTGTTTTAGCATAGCATCCTGAATTGCGTCCTGACGCTACATAATCAAGGCGGAGAGAGGGAGGGGTCTAAAGTGAACGTGAGGCGGTGATTGGGTGATTGAGGTTGAGGGGCATGCAGGGCGGCGTAGGTGATTGGTGCGAGGTACTGTACTCACGCCCCCTCGTCTCTGAGGAGAGACAGGAACTTGGTGACTCTGTGCTTCGCTTCCATCTGAGGGAGGAGGAGAGGAGATGACACCAGTGACTTACAGTGACACGTATGACCCTTGACCCCCATAAGGGTTCAGCATAGAGTCTGCTGCCCCCCGCTGGCCACACTGGACATTTTAAAACGTGTATATGTTACGGTACATGTGGGAAAACTAGGGTTAGGGTTAGGTGCTAGGGTGCTACGGTTAGGGTTAGGGTTAGGATTAGGGGTAGGGTTAGGGTTAGGGTTAAGGTTAGGGTTAGACATGCACCATGTCACCCTAGCACCTAACCCTAACCCTAGTTTTCCCACATGTACCGTATTCCCACATGTACCGTAACATATATAAGACATTTTCTAACAGCATACAAAACATATACATATTCTTATAAATAAACCGAACTTGAAATAAGCACGTAAAGGCCGTGGTGTCTTATCCGGCACCACATTTTAGGAAACAAATTGTCTGACTAATACAATCCTATGATCTCATTCCTTGATGGATACCCCTAACCCTTACCCTTTATCATGGCCATTGAAAAATGAAATAGGAGGTTGAATACTCGTCTCTGATTGGCTGTGAGCGACTGACCTGCAGAGACATCTCGATGAGCATGAGCAGTTTCTTGATGCCGATCCAGACCCTCTTGCCCTTGATCTGCTGACCGATGGTGCACCTCTCTGCCTCGGTGAAGCTTCCCAGCAGCTAACACACACGGGATAGAGCTGCATTAGTGTGTGTGTGCGGTGTGTGTGTGCGTGCGTATGCAGGGTTGTGTCTGTGTGTGTGTGTTTGTGTATGTGTGTCCGTGTGTTTGGAGAATAAGCGAGTTCCAGATTCATGGAAAGGAGCATTGATACATCGCATCCCAAAGAAAGGCAATATCCCTGAAGATCCAACAACATGGAGGGACATCTCTCTTCTCCCTACCATCTATAAGGTGTTCATGAAGTGCATACTGGCCCGAGTCCTGCCCTGGTTGGTGGATGCTAACATCTTGTCCACCAAACAGAAGGCTTACATCAGCAGGATGGGTATGGATGAGCATGTGTTCTGCCTTAAGACAGGGATAGATGACTTTAAACATCAGTCATGTAAACTCTTTACAGTCTTTCTTGATTTTAGAGATGCTTTTGGGACATTAGCTCACAATATAATGATTAGATCACTGGAAGAGATACAGCTACCCCAGCTATTCATTGACATTGTGAGAGATGTGTACCGAAGCTCCACCATCCAAGTAATCTGTGGGAAGCAGCTCCCTCGCCCAACACCACTTCAGACAGGCATTAAAACTGGCTGTCCATGGAGCGCGGTTAATTTCATAATTGCCATCAACCAGTGGATTAAGTGGCTGTGTCAGTGTGCCCCTGAGGGTGTCATCTCCCCCAACCCAGTGCAGGGCTACGCAGATGATGTTGTCCTGGCCTCCAGGGAGGAGAGCGTCATCAAGAACATGCTCTGCAGGACGGATCGTTTTCTGGAATGGTCTGGCCTGGAGGTCAAAGCCAGCAAATGCGCTGTCCTGTATGAGAGGCGGAGTGGGGGGAACAGGTAGTACCACTCAAAAACAGACACACCCCCTGTGTTCTCTTTAGCAACACAGCCCATTCGTGTAAATTCTCTTCATGAGACATACCCATATCTTGGACATAAAATTAACATCGCAGGAGAGTGGAAGGAGCAAGTCAATAACATCCTGACTGAGTTCACTTCCAGGCTGGACTTGATAGACAGTTGTCCTCTGCCACTAACTATGAAGTTAGAAGCCATCAGGCAGGTGGCCCTGTCCAAAGTTCAGCACCTCTTCTCCAATGTCCACATCCCCCAGAAAGTGCTGTGTGAAATGAACAACAAGACTGTGAGCGTAGTGCGCAGGTGGCTTGGACTCAATTCACACAGCACCCGTGACATCATCTTTCATCCCCAGTGGGAGGGAGGGCTAGGGGTCCCCAATGTAGAATGGATCTACACCAGCATGAGAATTTCCCATCTTCTCAGGATGCTTAACAACGACGACAAGGACGTCAGGGAGCTGGCCCGCTCCTCCATGTTCCTGGACCTGAGGAGAAGGAAGGTCCCAGTTGCCAGGGGGGCGGAGCCCCACTTCCTTGGGTTCAAGAGGAAACCCAGCGGAAAATTGGACACTCATTCCGCTGGTTTTGGAGTTTGGTCTGATTGGCCAGACCTGAATGACCTCTGTGTCCGAGCCGGGGTGTCCCTGGAGTGGGTGCGGTCTGACTCTGAGACTGTTCGGGTCTCAGAGAACTGTATATCTGACCCTCTCACACAGGTCAGGGCAACAGCCTCCTTTGCTGGTCAGAGCCACCAGCTAACATCTAGAGGGGCCAGACGGACTCTCATGGACCTTCATCAACATCAACAACAACAACACTGGACTGGTCTGAAACTCCAGGGAAAACTGGCATGTCTTCCCACAGCTGATCACTCTGTTTCCCATTCTTTTCTAAAAAAACACTGCACTCGATGAGGACTGTCATATTCACAACCAAGGCCAGATTACAAGTCCTTCCTACCAGACTCAACCTCTCTATTTGGTTTCCTTCCACTCAGGTTCCTCATTGCTTGCACCACACCACAGAACAGGTTACAGAAACACTATCACACATCTTGAATGGCTGTTATGTTTACAAAGGAATGTATATAGCACGTCATGACAGAATTGTGAGCCTTATAGTAAAGGACATATCACTCCACTTCCCAGTTACAGTGAAAATGTATACACATGCTTGTGTCAATGCATCTTTGTTCAATTTCTGTAATGACCAATGTCACTTTTCACAGTTGTCAGCTAACACACCAGATGTTATTGTTGTTAATGAAGAGTCCAGAGAGGTGTCTGTATTAGAGGTAGCATGCACCTTTGATATAAGCCTAGAGGAAGCCTTCATGACTAAGGTCATGAAATACCAGCAGCTTGTAGATACCATCTCAGAGCTAGGCTATAGGTGTACGCTATTAGTCTTTATATTTGGCAGTCTTGGACATGTGCACAGATTGGTTGTCAGAGGACTACGTCTACTGGGAATGTCCAAGGGAGAAGCAAAAAGGCTCAGCAAGTATTGCTCTGTCTCTGCGATTATTGGTAGCCGCCATGTATGGCGGAGACGGTGTTACTTGTACCCGTGAGTCTTGTCCTGTTGTATGTGAAAGACATTGTCCATGTCTGTTTGTGAATGCATCCCATCTGTGCCTTCAGTATTTTTGTCCCTGTATACTTGTTTCTATGTGGACATAAATAAATGATTAAAGTGTGTGTGTGTGTGTGTGTGTGCGTGCGTGTGCGGTGTGTGTGTGCGTGCGTATGCAGGGTTGTGTCTGTGTGTGTGTGTTTGTGTATGTGTGTCCGTGTGTGTCTGTGTGTGTGTGTGTGTGTGTGTGCGCGCGTGCGTATGCAGGGTTGTGTGTGTGTGTGTGTGTGTGTGCGTGCGTATGCAGGGTTGTGTGTGTGTGTGTGTGTCTGTGTGTGTGTGTGTCTGTGTCTGTGTGTGTGTGTGTGTGTGTGTGCGTGTGCGTGCGTATGCAGGGTTGTGTCTGTGTGTGTGTGTTTGTGTGTGTTTGTGTATGTGTGTCTGAGTGTGTGTGTGTGTGTGTGTGTGTGTGTGTGTGTGTGTGTGTGTGTGCGCGCGTGCGTATGCAGGGTTGTGTGTGTGTGTGTGTGTGCGTGCGTATGCAGGGTTGTGTGTGTGTGTGTGTGTCTGTGTGTGTGTGTGTGTCTGTGTCTGTGTCTGTGTCTGTGTCTGTGTCTGTGTCTGTGTCTGTGTCTGTGTGTGTGCGTGTGCGTGCGTATGCAGGGTTGTGTCTGTGTGTGTGTGTTTGTGTGTGTGTCTGTGTATACTCTGTGTATACTATGTGTGTGTGTGTGTGTGTGTGTCTGTGTGTGTGTGTGTACCTCCAGGGCCTCCACCAGGTGTTCTCCTGTGGCGATGTTTGGTATGTGGATGGTGGTACTGAAGGCGTCCAGCATCTCCATCTCCTGCAGCACGTCCTTACGGCTGGTGGTGCCGATGATCAGCAGCTTACGGCCCTGCAGGGGCCCACAGGGTTATACACACACACACACACACATACACACACACACACACACACACACACATATGGTATACACACACACACACACACATACACATATAGTATACACACACACACACACACACATACAGTAGTATACACAGACACACACACACACACACACACACATATAGTATACACACACACACACACACACACATATAGTATACACAGACACACACACATATAGTATACACACACATACACACACATAGTATACACACACACACACAACCCTGCACCCGCACATACATATATACACACACAACCCCACATACACACACACACACGTACACACGCACACGCACTCACCCACACACACAAACACACACGCACCCCCCCACACACACACACACACCACGGTAGCTCACCTTGGGTGGGGGCTTCTTCAGCAGCACCAGCAGAGCCTGGAGGACCAGGTTGGAGAAGCGAGGACCGATGGGCACGTAGTCTACAGAGAGGACCACATGTCAGTCTACAGAGAGGACCACATGTTAGTCTACAGGAGAGGACCACATGTTAGTCTACACATTTTTACTCTTATTTTTTTTTTCCGATAATATTTATTCTGCTCTCTCTTGTCTGTTATTTATTATGTTTTATTACCCAATTTTGTAACTTCTAAATATCTGTACTGGTGTGCCTTCTTGGCCAGGTCTCCCTTGAAAAAGAGATTTTAACCTCAAGGGACCTCCTGGTTAAATAAAGGTTAAATATTTTTTTTTTTATAAATCAAATACAGAAGGGTACAGCATACACGCTGGGGGAGGCTGGTGGGAGGTAGAGATCAAGCACACGTGTTTGATACCACTCCTCATTCCATTCCATGCATTACAATGAGCCCGTCCTCCGATCTCTACCTCCGCCAGCCTCCCCCTGCTACAGCCGTACACACACAAAGCATTCGGCCAATCAAAAGGCAGGGTTCTTCCCAGGGTGTTGGATTGCAAACCCGACTGTTAAACCTGCGTCTCTTCGTGTCAACATGCCACTCTTCCATTGTTTGGGGGAGAACCCCAGAAGGCGATGGTCAGGGTTAGGGGTTAAAGGTCAAAGGAGGTGGAGTACTGTACCCAACAGACGCTCGATGTCGTCCACAACCACACAGCTCAGCTGGGACTTGTACGCGTCGTCGAAGATCTGACGGAGTGAAGGAAAAAGAAAAGAGAGAGAAAGAGAGAGAGAGAGA
Source organism: Nansenia antarctica (assembly GCF_963989245.1). NCBI lineage: Eukaryota > Metazoa > Chordata > Actinopteri > Argentiniformes > Microstomatidae > Nansenia > Nansenia antarctica. The sequence continues at coordinate 79,921,085 of NC_137675.1, forward strand.
GAGGGGGTACAGAGAGACAGAGAAAGAGAGAGAGAAAAAGAGAGAGAGAGGCAGTGCAGGGCGGGGGTACAGAGAGAGAGAAGAGAGAGAGAGAGCATGTGAGAGCGAGAGTACCAAGAGAGAGAGAGAGGGGGGGGGGGGGGGGGGGGTTGGTACAGAGGGAGAAAGAGAGAGAGGGGGGGGGGGGTTGGTACAGAGGGAGAGAGAGAGAGAGAGAAGAGAGAGAGGGGGGAGGGCATGGTACAGAGGGAGAGAGAGAGAGAGGGGGGGGGGTTGGTACAGAGGGAGAGAGAGAGAGAGAGAGAAGAGAGAGAGGGGGGAGGGCATGGTACAGAGGGAGAGAGAGAGAGAGAGGGCATGTTGTGAGTATGTTCTCAGTCAGCACACCTGGTACAGCAGAGGCTAAACTGACTGAACTGTGTGAGTGCCGTAACCATGGAGACGTTACCTTCTTGATGGCCTGGCACTTGGAGATCTCAGAGTGGCCAATCATCTTGTCTGGGGAGCAGATCTTAATGAAGGGGAACTCAGAGTCTTCAGAGATCTTGGCTGCAAGGGCGGTTTTACCACTGTGGGGGGGTCCTGGGGCGGGGGGGGACAAGGTTAGAGGTTGTGTGTGTGTGTGTGTGTGTGTGTGTGTGTGTGCATGCCTGCGTGTGTGTGTGTATGTGTGTTTGCGTGTGTATTGTGCATGCTCAAGTATGTGTGTATGTATGTACGTATGTGTGTATGTATGTATGTGTATGTATGTACAGTATGTGTGTGTGTATATGCCTGTGTGTGTGTGTGTTTGCGTGCGTGTGTGTGTATGTATGTACCTATGTGTATGTGTATGTATGTGTGTATATGCCAGTGTGTGTGTGTGTGTGTATGTGTGTGTATATGCCAGTGTGTGTGTGTGTGTGTGTGTATGTGTGTGTATATGCCAGTGCGTGTGTGTGTGTGTATATGCCAGTGTGTGTGTGTGTGTGTGTGTGTGTGTCCAGCCCTACCCTCCAGCAGCACGGCCACCAGCGGGGTGCGGTCGCTGTTCTTGGTCTGCTGGACCAGCAGCTCCCCGTCGTCCAGAACCCTGGTGACCGGGTCGCCCCACTTAATGATCCCGTTCATGATGTAGCTGGCGTAGTCCTCCTGGTTGGTACCGAACGCCTGAGGGAGGAGGAAGAGGAGGAGGAGGAGAAGGGAGGAGGAGGAAGAGGAGGAGGAGGAAGAGGAGGAGGGGAGGAGAGGAGGGGAGAGGAGGAGGAGAGGAGGGGAGGAGAGGGGAGGAGGAAGAGGAGGAGCAGGAGGAGGAGGAGGAGAGGAGGGGAGGAGAAGGAGAGAAAGGAGTAGAGTGGTCACTTCCTGGTCTGTCTGATTATAGAAGCCTCAGAAGTCTCTGATTGGCTGATATAATATAATACAGACTGGTTACTTACAGGTTTGATGTCGTTGTTGAGGGAGCCCAGGAAGTCACTTCTGGTCACCTGCAGTTTCTCTGCTCTCTCTGTGTCTACCTCCACTGTGGCTGTCGCCTGGACAACAGAGATATCAGTAGAGATATTGACAGAGATATCAGCAGAAATATTAACAGAGATATTGACAGAGATATCAGCAGATACAGTATATTAAATGAGATATCAGTAGAGATATTAACAGAGATATCAGTAGATATTAACAGAGATATCAGTAGATATTAACAGAGATATCAGCAGATATTAACAGAGATATCAGTAGATATTAACAGAGATATCAGAAGATATTAACATAGATATCAGTAGATATTAACAGAGATATCAGTAGATATTAACAGAGATATCAGAAGATATTAACAGAGATATCAGTAGATATGAACAGAGATATCAGCAGTGATATCAGAAGATATATTAAAAGAGATATCAGTAGAGATATCAGCAGAGATATTAACAGAGATATCAGCAGAGATATGAACAGATATCAAATACAGATATTAACAGAAATATCAGTAGAGATATTGTCAGAGAGAGATATCATCCTGTGTGGCGGTTCACGGCCTATGATTGGCCGGTCTAACCTTGATGTGGCGGTTCATGGCCGTTGATTGGGCGGCTCTGACCAGGCCCTCCAGTTCAGCGCCACTGTAGTTCTTGGTCTCTGCGGCCAGCTCCTTCACGTCCACGTCAGGGGACAGCAGGCCGAAGCCGCGCATCTTATTGGTGTGGATGTTCAGGATCTGGACACGCCCCTTCTCATCAGGAAGACCTGGAGAGGGGGGGGGGGGGGGTGGAGGGATGGAGGGAGAGGGGGGGGGGAATAAACAGAAAGAGAAAATGGAATTAAGTACAGTTAGGGAGGAGGAGAGGGTCAACATGATGGGTGGGGGGCAGAGTGTGTGTGTGTGTGTGTGTGTGCGTGTGTGTGTGTGTGTGTGTCTTACCGATCTCCATCTTGACTTCAAACCTGCCAGGCCTCATCAGGGCATCGTCTATCAGGTCAGGTCTGTTGGTCATTCCTGTGGGGAGGAGAGGAGAGAGAGAGGGAAGGGAGGAGAGGAGAGAGAGAGAAGGGAAGGGAGGAGAGGAGAGAGAGAGAAGGGAGGAGAGGAGAGAGGAGGGAGGAGAGGAGAGGGGGAAGGGAGGAGAGGAGAGAGAGGGAAGGGAGGAGAGGAGAGAGGGAAGGGAGGAGAGAGGAGAGAGAGAGAAGGGAGGAGAGGAGAGAGAGAAGGGAGGAGAGGAGAGAGAGAAGGGAGGAGAGGAGAGGAGAGGAGAGAGAGAGAAGGGAGGAGAGGAGAGAGGGAAGGGAGGAGAGGAGAGAGGGAGGAGAGAGAGAGGAGGGAGAGGGAAGGGAGGAGAGGAGAGAGAGAAAAGGGAGAGGAGAGAGAGAAAAGGGAGGAGAGGAGAGAGAAAAAGTGGTTAAATAGTAACTTAAAGCAGTAGTTTGTCTCTATTTGAGAAACATAAGATGGCCACTGTAGGAATGTGTCCAGTCAGTCTGTGTGTGTGTGTGCGTGTGTGTGTGTGCGTGTCAAGTTATCTGTGGTTTCTGTGCTTCCCCTAACTTGAAAGGGCTTTGACCGTTTGACCAGAGTTTCACTGGGACTCCACTCTTTCTGCATCCAATGACCAGACAGTAATTATCTTTCTCCTTTTATTTTTGGACTTAATTTTGTCTCTTTTTCATTAGATTTATAAGTTTAGCAGTAGTAGTAGCAGGTGAAAAACCTTTGAAAAGGTATAAACACAAAATAAGCGGCTAAGAAACAATATGAAGGAATTTACAATGCAATGAAACATTTTTACAAGTAATGAAATAGTTTTCCCAAAATTATGTACCGCCCTTTTAACTTTACCATAAACTGAACTTTATATCAAACACCCAACAGCAACCAATTTGCTATCAAACAAATCCAAGATATCAAACAAACAACAACACACAGCCAAGTCATCTCACCGTCAGCCACTCTGGTCTCTGTAAACAGTTGGTTTGAGCACAGCACAGCACTGCAATAGTACATGTTCCTATCACAGTGTGTTTGTTGAACTGTGAGACTGCCCTTTATAGGGAGTGGTGATTGTTCAGGTGAGCTGCTGGGTGATTAGTGAATTGACTTCAGCTGTGCAGGCCATGACTGTCATCTCATGTCTCTCCTCTGGGGGGAAATGGGGGCCAAAACCCATGTTGGGATGGCTGAGTTTCTCTAGGGAGGGGAAATTGGGCTCTCCTTCCCTGTCTGTGAAGGAATGGCACTGTACTTGGTTTCTTTGTTGAGTTTGCCAAGACAGTGCGTGTGTGGGTGTGGGTGTGTGTGTGTGTGTGTGTGTGTGTGTGTGTGTGTGTGTGTGCATGTGTGTGTGTGTGTGTGTGTGTCTGTGTGTCTGTGTGTCTTTCCGTGCGTGCGTGTGCGTGCATGTGTGCGCAGTGTGTGTGTGTGTGTGCGCGTGTGTGCATGTGTGCGCAGTGTGTGTGTGAGTGTGTGTGTGTGTGTGTGTGCCTACCTATGACCAGGATGTTATTGAGCTCGTCCACTCCGTCTATCTTGGACAGCAGCTGGTTGACCACGGTGTCGTGCACGCCCGTGCTGCTGGCCCCCGTGCCTCTCTGCTTACAGATGGCGTCCAACTCATCGAAGATGATGATGTGCAGTCCACTGTTGGCTCCCAGCTAGGAGGTGGGGAGAGGAGGGAGGGCGGTGGGGGGAGGAAGGTGGGGTAGGGGGGAGGACGGTGAAGGGAGGAGGGATGAGGAGGGGGAGGAAGGTGAAGGGAGGAGGGGTGAGGAGGGGGAGGAAAGTGGGGTAGGGAGGAGGGGACGGTGGGGTAGGGGGAGGAGGGAGGACGTGGGGGGGGCGGTGGGGTAGGGGGAGGGAGGGAGGACGTGGGGGGGGGCGGTGGTGTAGGGGGAGGGAGGAAGGAGGGGGGAAGACGGTGGGGGAGGAGGGAGGACATGGGGGGGGGTAGGGGGAGGAGGGAGGACATGGGGGGGTGGTGGGGGTAGGGGGAGGGAGGTGGGAGGAAGGAGAGAGAAAGATGGACATAAATAATCGATTTCAACATCAGAAAGTCAGTTCTGGAAACTAAGGGGCGAGATTTCATATCTTTATGATTGTATTCCTCAACACGACTGGTTTGTACGGTATCCCCAGTAAGTACAGTCTCTATACATGTTAGTTATCCTCCGTTATATAAATAAACAAACAAGATGTCCGCCGCCCCTCACCCTCTTCTGCTCTTCCTCTGCGTCGGCGAACAGCTTCCTGATGTTGGCCTCGGATTCTCCTACGTACTTGTTGAGGATCTCGGGGCCGTTGACGATCTTGGGCTCGCGGGCGTTCAGCATCTTACCTATCTGCCTGGCCATGAGGGTCTTACCACAGCCGGGGGGGCCGAACAGCAGGATGCCCTTCACGTGCTTACAGCCTGGGAGGAGAGAGAGAGAGAGAGAGAGAGAGAGAGCCAGGTCAAATCAGTCACACATCATAGTCATGGAGTAATGGAACGTTTCGCAACTCAACATTTTGCTCGCATCGTTTCTCAGGACCAGGAACAGCTCAGATAGGACCACGAAATAGAGCTTTTTTTTACGTTATCCTTTTTTTGGGTTAGAATACAATAAAAGAGAAAGAGAATAGCAATGGAGAATAATAGAGATAGAATTATATATATATATATATAATATAAAGAGCCTTCTTTGTCTTCTAAGCCTTCTATGCCAGTGCGGTAGAGAGGATGTTTAGGGTGTGGTTAGTTAGATGTTTAGGGTGTGGTTAGTTAGATGTTTAGGGTGTGGTTAGTTAGATGTTTAGGGTGTGGTTAGTTAGATGTTTAGGGTAAGGCAAGGCAAGTTTATTTGTATAGCACATTTCATACAACAGGGGCAATTCAAAGTGCTTTACATGCATTATTTAAAAATACAGCAAGAGGAGCATAAGAAAATAAAAATTACAATGAATAAAAGCAAATCTAAGAAGTAAATAGATAAAACATTTAAAAAGACAATAGTTAATGGAAAAAAGACATTGATAGAAGTGTTTGTGTTTAATCATAACTGGTGCAAAACATGAAGGTTTTTAGCTTAGATTTAAATATGTTTAGGGTGTGGTTAGTTAGATGTTTAGGGTGTGGTTAGTTAGATGTTTAGGGTGTGGTTAGTTAGATGTTTAGGGTGTGATTAGTTAATAGTTAGTTGGTTAGTTAGTTGTTTAGGGTGTGGTTAGTTAGTTGTTTAGGGTGTGGTTCGTTAGTAGTTAGTTGGTTAGTTAGTTGTTTAGGGTGTGGTTAGTTAGATGTTTAGGGTGTGATTAGTTAGTAGTTAGTTGGTTAGTTAGTTGTTTAGGGTGTGATTAGTTAGATGTTTAGGGTGTGATTAGTTAATAGTTAGTTGGTTAGTTAGATGTTTAGGGTGTGATTAGTTAATAGTTAGTTGGTTAGTTAGATGTTTAGGGTGTGATTAGTTAATAGTTAGTTGGTTAGTTAGTTGTTTAGGGTGTGGTTAGTTAGTTGTTTAGGGTGTGGTTCGTTAGTAGTTAGTTGGTTAGTTAGTTGTTTAGGGTGTGGTTAGTAAGATGTTTAGGGTGTGATTAGTTAGTAGTTAGTTGGTTAGTTAGTTGTTTAGGGTGTGATTAGTTAGTTGTTTAGGGTGTGGTTCGTTAGTAGTTAGTTGGTTAGTTAGTTGTTTAGGGTGTGGTTAGTTAGATGTTTAGGGTGTGATTAGTTAGTAGTTAGTTGGTTAGTTAGTTGTTTAGGGTGTGATTAGTTACTAGTTAGTTGGTTAGTTAGATGTTTAGGGTGTGGTTAGTTAGTGGTTAGTTGGATAATTAGATGTTTAGGGTGTGGTTAGTTAGATGTTTAGGGTGTGGTTAGTTAGTTGTTTATGGTGTGGTTAGTTAGATTGTAGTTGGTTAGTTAGTTGTTTAGGGTGTGATTAGTTAGTAGTTGTTTAGGGTGTGGTTAGTTAGTAGTTGTTTAGGGTGTGGTTAGTTAGTAGTTAGTAGTTAGTTGGATAATTAGATGTTTAGGGTGTGGTTAGTTGGTTAGTTAGTTGTTTAGGGTGTGGTTAGTTAGTTGTTTAGGGTGTGGTTAGTTAGTTGTTTAGGGTGTGGTTAGTTAGTAGTTGTTTAGGGTGTGGTTAGTTAGTAGTTGTTTAGGGTGTGGTTAGTTAGTAGTTAGTAGTTAGTTGGATAATTAGACGTTTAGGGTGTGGTTAGTTGGTTAGTTAGTTGTTTAGGGTGTGGTTAGTTAGTTGTTTAGGGTGTGGTTAGTTAGTTGTTTAGGGTGTGGTTAGTTAGATGTTAGTTGGTTAGTTAGTTGTTTAGGGTGTGGTTAGTTAGTAGTTAGTAGTTAGTTGGATAATTAGATGTTTAGGGTGTGGTTAGTTAGATGTTTAGGGTGTGGTTAGTTAGATGTTAGTTAGTTAGTTAGTAGTTAGTTGGTTAGTTAGATGTTTAGGGTGTGGTTAGTTAGTTGTTTAGGGTGTGGTTAGTTAGTTGTTTAGGGTGTGGTTAGTTAGATGTTTAGGGTGTGGTTAGTTAGATGTTTAGGGTGTGATTAGTTAGATGTTTAGGGTGTGGTTAGTTAGTTGTTTAGGGTGTGGTTAGTTAGTTGTTTAGGGTGTGGTTAGTTAGATGTTTAGGGTGTGGTTAGTTAGATGTTTAGGGTGTGGTTAGTTAGGTGTTTAGGGTGTGGTTAGTTAGTTGTTTAGGGTGTGGTTAGTTAGTTTTTTAGGGTGTGGTTAGTTAGTTGTTTAGGGTGTGGTTAGTTAGTTGTTTAGGGTGTGGTTAGTTAGTTGTTTAGGGTGTGGTTAGTTAGTTGTTTAGGGTGTGGTTAGTTAGTTGTTTAGGGTGTGGTTAGTTAGTTGTTTAGGGTGTGGTTAGTTAGATGTTTAGGGTGTGGTTAGTTAGATGTTTAGGGTGTGGTTAGTTAGATGTTTAGGGTGTGGTTAGTTAGATGTTTAGGGTGTGGTTAGTTAGTTGTTTAGGGTGTGGTTAGTTAGTTGTTTAGGGTGTGGTTAGTTAGTTGTTTAGGGTGTGGTTAGTTAGATGTTTAGGGTGTGGTTAGTTAGTAGTTAGTTGGTTAGTTAGTTGTTTAGGGTGTGGTTAGTTAGATGTTAGTTGGTTAGTTAGTTGTTTAGGGTGTGGTTAGTTAGTAGTTAGTTGGTTAGTTAGATGTTTAGGGTGTGGTTAGTTAGATGTTAGTTGGTTAGTTAGTTGTCTAGGGTGTGGTTAGTTAATAGTTAGTTGGTTAGTTAGTTGTTTAGGGTGTGGTTAGTTAGATGTTAGTTGGTTAGTTAGATGTTTAGGGTGTGGTTAGTTGGTTAGTTAGTTGGTTAGTTAGTTAGTTAGTTGTTTAGGGTGTGATTAGTTGGTTAGTTAGTTGGTTAGTTAGTTAGTTGTTTAGGGTGTGGTTAGTTGGTTAGTTAGTTGGTTAGTTAGTTAGTAGTTAGTTGGTTAGTTAGTTGTTTAGGGTGTGGTTAGTTGGTTAGTTAGTTGGTTAGTTAGTTAGTAGTTAGTTGGTTAGTTAGTTGTTTAGGGTGTGGTTAGTTGGTTGGTTAGTTGGTTAGTTAGTTAGTAGTTAGTTGGTTAGTTAGTTGTTTAGGGTGTGGTTAGTTGGTTAGTTAGTTGGTTAGTTAGTTAGTTAGTAGTTAGTTGGTTAGTTAGTTGTTTAGGGTGTGGTTAGTTGGTTAGTTAGTTGGTTAGTTAGTTAGTTAGATGTTAGTTGGTTAGTTAGTTGTTTAGGGTGTGGTTAGTTAGATGTTAGTTGGTTAGTTAGTTGTTTAGGGTGTGGTTAGTTAGATGTTAGTTGGTTAGTTAGTTGTTTAGGGTGTGGTTAGTTAGATGTTAGTTGGTTAGTTAGTTGTTTAGGGTGTGATTAGTTAGTAGTTAGTTGGTTAGTTAGTTGTTTAGGGTGTGGTTAGTTAGATGTTAGTTGGTTAGTTAGATGTTTAGGGTGTGATTAGTTAGTAGTTAGTTGGTTAGTTAGTTGTTTAGAGTGTGGTTAGTTGGTTAGTTAGTTGTTTAGAGTGTGGTTAGTTGGTTAGTTAGTTGTTTAGAGTGTGGTTAGTTGGTTAGTTAGTTGGTTAGTTAGTTGTTTAGAGTGTGGTTAGTTGGTTAGTTAGTTGTTTAGAGTGTGGTTAGTTGGTTAGTTAGTTGGTTAGTTAGTTGTTTAGGGTGTGGTTAGTTGGTTAGTTAGTTGGTTAGTTAGTTGTTTAGAGTGTGGTTAGTTGGTTAGTTAGTTGTTTAGGGTGTGGTTAGTTGGTTAGTTAGTTGGTTAGTTAGTTGTTTAGAGTGTGGTTAGTTGGTTAGTTAGTTGTTTAGGGTTTGGTTAGTTGGTTAGTTAGTTGTTTAGAGTGTGGTTAGTTGGTTAGTTAGTTGGTTAGTTAGTTGTTTAGAGTGTGGTTAGTTGGTTAGTGAGTTGGTTAGTTAGTTGTTTAGAGTGTGGTTAGTTGGTTAGTTAGTTGTTTAGTTAGTTGTTTAGGGTTTGGTTAGTTGTTTAGTTAGTTGTTTAGAGTGTGGTTAGTTGGTTAGTTAGTTGTTTAGGGTGTGGTTAGTTAGTTAGATGTTTAGGGTGTGGTTAGTTAGTTAGTTAGTAGTTAGTTGGTTAGTTGGATAATTAGATGTTTAGGGTGTGGTTAGTTAGTTAGTTAGTAGTTAGTTGGTTAGTTAGTTGTTTAGGGTGTGGTTAGTTAGTTAGTTAGATGTTTAGGGTGTGGTTAGTTAGTTAGTAGTTAGTTGGTTAGTTGGATAATTAGATGTTTAGGGTGTGGTTAGTTGGTTAGTTAGTTGTTTAGGGTGTGGTTAGTTAGATGTTTAGGATGTGGTTAGTTAGATGTTTAGGGTGTGGTTAGTTAGTTGTTAGTTGGTTAGTTAGTTGTTTAGGGTGTGGTTAGTTAGTAGTTGTTTAGGGTGTGGTTAGTTAGTTAGTAGTTGTTTAGGGTGTGGTTAGTTAGTTAGTTAGTAGTTAGTTGGTTAGTTGTTTAGGGTGTGGTTAGTTAGTTAGTAGTTGTTTAGGGTGTGGTTAGTTAGTTAGTAGTTGTTTAGGGTGTGGTTAGTTAGTTAGTAGTTAGTTGGTTAGTTAGTTGTTTAGGGTTTGGTTAGTTAGATGTTAGTTGGTTAGTTAGTTGTTTAGAGTGTGGTTAGTTAGTTAGTAGTTGTTTAGGGTGTGGTTAGTTAGTTAGTAGTTAGTTGGTTAGTTAGTTGTTTAGGGTTTGGTTAGTTAGATGTTAGTTGGTTAGTTAGTTGTTTAGAGTGTGGTTAGTTAGTTAGTAGTTGTTTAGGGTGTGGTTAGTTAGTTAGTAGTTGTTTAGGGTGTGGTTAGTTAGTTAGTTAGTAGTTAGTTGGTTAGTTAGTTGTTTAGGGTTTGGTTAGTTAGATGTTAGTTGGTTAGTTAGTTGTTTAGAGTGTGGTTAGTTAGTAAGTAGTTGTTTAGGGTGTGGTTAGTTAGTTAGTAGTTGTTTAGGGTGTGGTTAGTTAGTTAGTAGTTGTTTAGGGTGTGGTTAGTTAGTTAGTAGTTGTTTAGGGTGTGGTTAGTTAGTTAGTTAGTAGTTAGTTGGTTAGTTAGTTATTTAGGGTTTGGTTAGTTAGATGTTAGTTGGTTAGTTAGTTGTTTTGGGTGTGGTTAGTTAGTTAGTAGTTGTTTAGGGTGTGGTTAGTTAGTTAGTAGTTGTTTAGGGTGTGGTTAGTTAGTTAGTAGTTGTTTAGGGTGTGGTTAGTTAGTTAGTTAGTAGTTAGTTGGTTAGTTAGATGTTTAGGGTGTGGTTAGTTGGTTAGTTAGTAGTTTAGGGTGTGGTTAGTTAGTTAGTAGTTAGTTGGTTAGTTAGTAGTTTAGGGTGTGGTTAGTTAGTTAGTTAGTAGTTAGTTGGTTAGTTAGTTGTTTGGGGTGTGGTTAGTTAGTTAGTTAGTAGTTAGTTGGTTAGTTAGTTGTTTAGGGTGTGGTTAGTTAGTTAGTAGTTAGTTACCCATCTGCTCCACGATGTCTGGAGGGAAGACGCGGGAGGCGAAGGCTCTGCGGAAGATGTCAGAGAACTCCTTGTCCAGACCACCGATGCCCATGCGCTCAAAGTTCCAGTCAGGGTTGATGATGCTCTGTCTCTGCTCCTTGGTCTTGGCCTTCCCTGCAGGTCAGAGAGGGAGGGGACAGAGGGAGGGGACAGAGGAAGGAGGGAGAGGGAGGGGGGAGAGGGAGGGAGGGGGGAGAGGGAGGGGAGAGAGGGAGGGTGGAGAGAGCAAGGGGAGAGAGGGAGGGGGGAGAGGGAGGGGGAGAGCAAAGGGAGAGAGGGAGGGGGGAGAGGGAGGGGAGAGAGAAAGGGGAGAGAGGGAGGGGGTAGAGCAAAGGGAGAGAGGGAGGGGGGAGAGGGAGGGGAGAGAGGGAGGGGGGAGAGGGAGGGGAGAGAGGGAGGGGGGAGAGGAAAGGGAGAGAGGGAGGGGAGAGAGGGAGAGCGAGGAGGGAGAGGAAGGGGAGAGAGGGAGGGGGGAGAGGGAGGAGAGAGAGGAAGGGGAGAGAGGGAGGGGAGAGAGCAAAGGGAGAGAGGGAGGGGGGAGAGGAAAGGGAGAGAGGGAGGAGGGAGAGGAAAGGGAGAGAGGGAGAGGGAGGGGGGAGAGGAAAGGGAGAGAGGGAGGAGGGAGAAGGAGGGGAGAGAGGGAGGGGAGAGAGGGAGATGGAGGAGGGAGAGGAAGGGGAGAGAGGGAGGGGGGAGAGGGAGGGGAGAGAGGGAGGGGAGAGAGGAAGGGGGGAGAGGAAAGGGAGAGAGGGAGGAGGGAAAGGAAAGGGAGAGAGGGAGGGGGGAGAGGAAAGGGAGAGAGGGAGGGGGAGAGGAAAGGGAGAGAGGGAGGAGGGAGAAAGAGGGGAGAGAGGTGACACAGATATGAACAGTATGTCATAGGATTCCATTCTTTTGCTTTGACCTATAGGTTTGTGCTGCCCTCTTGTGGAGTGATATAGCCACTACATCATGCCACACAGGAAACTACAACGTAGTCTCAAATTAATACGTTCTGGGGGGGGTCGTTTCTGCAGATCAAGGAAATAAGGTCTGAGACATCGTATTATCTGGATACACCAGCGTTTGACCACCTGTTTTACGACGTGCGTGGCTGGAGGTGGAACGTACCAACTAGTGTGAGGGAGGAGCTCTCAGCCTTCTCGAAGACCACCTGGCTGTTCCCCACCAGCAGTCCAATGTCAATCTGGAGGAGAGAAGACAACACCCCCCCCACAGAGGCTCAATGGAACAGTCCAGAGAGAGGTACACACATAGAAATAGAATGAGTAGAACAGTGGACATTCCCCATCCAAATCAACATTCCATGTCGGGTGTACTGGTGGCCATCTTTTGGTGGAGGTTTTAGCTTACCGCTAAATGATTGACAACCAACTCAACTCAACTGATATTGAAACGGTCAGTCGAATGCTGGTGCGTCCTCTCTGTTGTTCTACACATGCAATAACAACGATTCCAGAAAGAACAGTTATATATAACGTGTTTATAACAGCCTAGTCGAGGTTATAAACTGTAGCATGCCGTGACGTTATCACTAGAACAGCCGTGGGTGGGGTTATTTGACTCTGTGAATATTTTTTTTTTTATATCTTTGCACTCGATCAAATTTCAGAACCCTCCTTTCATGACCTTTCCTAGATATGTGCGTTCTACCACCCAGTATCCTTACATTTTCAAAATCACATCAGGATGAGCTAGTATAAAGCTATTTTACAGTTTTTCTATGTAGGAAGCAGGCTAATTTAGAAGACGGCCAACTAGTGGTCGTGGTGTGTAAATAGCAGCTTCCCATTGTAAAGACTATGGTCATTTGACCCCCGAGGCAGCTCTTATAGTAGGTAAATAAGGCACGGCTGTTCTAGTGTTATCTCCAGGTACCTTCGACTTCTTGATTGCGGCCGGCTCCCCCTTCAGGATGCTGGCGTCCATGGCCTCGATGTCCTTGATCACCAGACCGAACAGCTTGTCACAGAAACTGAACACCATCTGTGGAGCAGAGGCGGAGGAGGACATGATGGATTACTTGTTTCAACATGACACGATTGTTGTTGTTTCATGTTATCATGGTCGGAATGAAGCACCACTTCATTCAAAGTGCTGCACCTGCCCACTGTGCACCTGGATGAATCCAAAGGAGAGGGTATTGGTGTGTGTGTGTGTGTGTGTATGTGTGTGTGTGTGTGTATGTGTGTGTGTGCGTGCGTGTGCGTGTGTGTGTGTGTGTGTGTGTGTGCGTGTGTGCGTGCGTGCCTGCATGTGTGTGTGTGTGTGTGTGATTGCGTGTGTGCATGTGCCTGCGTGCGTATGCTTGTGTGGACGCGTGCATGCGTGTACGTGGTGTGTTGTCTGCGTGCGTTTGTGTGTGTTGACCTCTGACCTGCTGGGTGATGGAGAAGCCCTGGTTGTTGAACTGCTGTATGAACTCGCTGGCCATCTTGTCTGAGTCGTACGGGCTGGTGTCAGTGCTCTTCTTCTGGAGGAAGTCGATCTCTATGGTCATGGCCCCCACACACTGCTTGGACTTGTCAAAGTTGTAGTTGGCCACTAGAGGACAGAAGAGAGCGTGGTTTAGGTGGGTGTAGTCTCGCCCCTGTCTGGGCTGTAAGATACTGTGCCATCTACAGTAAGCCTTAATGACTTAATGAGTTTTCTCTTCTCAGACTCGTCAAAAAAGAACAGAACTTTACCTTCAACCTCCTGTCCAATAGAGAGGCCTGCCCATTTCCTCTAGAAGAGGGGGTGGGAGAGAGAGAGAGAGAGAGAGAGAGAGAGAGAGAGAGAGAGAGAGAGAGAGAGAGAGAGAGAGAGAGAGAGAGAGGACGAGGGGAGGGGGGAGAGAGAGAGGAAGAGGGGGTGGGAGAGAGAGAGAGAGAGAGAGAGAGAGAGAGGAAGAGGGGAGGGGGAAGAGAGAGAGAAAGAGAGGAAAATAAGAGTGAGCAATGAGCCAAGACCAGGGTGTTTGTACTTCTGAGGCTGGGTTTCCGTTAACCGGCAATTACCGGTCTTTGTCCGGTAAATGTTGTTGATGTCCGACATATTGAAAAGTCGTCGGACATATTGTCCGGTGAAAATAATTCCCTTTGAATACAATTCGCTAAAGTTCACATTCTGATTCCTTCTATTTTAAAAAAGACGAATATATAGGCTATGTATTTATTTTATTATGATATGATTTGACACCGGCATGATGATGACTCCTAATGTGTAGGCCGGCCTATGCGAAACAGCACACAGGTGCCACATGGGATTGATGCCAGATGGGATTACAGCTTAACCAGTCTATTACCGTTTAAACACAGTAGCCCATTCGGCGGTAACCCATGCCTATCTGGCAACCCTGCCAACCCGTCCACCATAGTAATACGGTTTCTTGATTTCCCATCTATGGGTGCGTTCGTAAACACGCTCTGGAAATCCGATCAGCACTCGCGGAACGCCTCTCGTCCAATCGAACGACTCGGTCGCTCTGTGACATCGAAGCCAGCGTGCGCTCCGGCGCTCTCAGAGCGTGTTTACGAACGCACCCCTAGAAGTTTCTAGCCAGCTAGCTGAAGCTGCTACACACACTAGAGCCATGGCGACCGAACGGCAAGTTAAACAACATACTATAAAAGTGACATTGTTTTACTCATTACTCATACATTTGTTGTCATTCAGTTATACAGTTATGTTCTTCCCATTGTCATACTCCCGAGCTAAACGAAATGTCTTCCCAACCAGCGAGACTTATAGAAATGACGTTGTTTTATTGATTTTAAAAAAAAAAGGGTAAAACTGGAAAGAGAAAATAGAAAACTCACATTAATCCCAAACAATTTAACAAACTTCAGTTAACGTAATGTGGAGTCCGTTCATTGATCGATGCTGTCTGTTCAGTTCCCAGTGAGGCGCCCGTTCAGCGCTGGACCCGTTCAGCGCTGGATTTGACGCATGGCATAGCGCGCATGCGTCAAATCATGTTATATTATTATATATTATATAGCTCGCATCTAATCGTATCGGATGAGAAATAGACATTAAATGGCATATATAGGCCGCTACACAACAGTAATCACCGCGACAAACAGCTATATTAGATTTGGAGAAAAAAAAAATATGATTTTGCAAAAAAAAAAAAAATATTATATTTTAATATGATGACCGGAATATATCACGTTTGTCCGGTAAATCGAATTCTTCCCGGACACGATGTCCGACGGCAAATTTTTCTAACGGAAACCCTGTTCTGAGGTAAACATTCATACAGGTGTCCTTCTGAGGTAAACATTCATACAGGGGTCCGTTTCACTAACGGTGGCTTAATATAGCGGCGCTATAATTAAATGCGGCGCTCAGGGACCTCGAGATTGGTATTCAAGCCTCAGGTGATTCCTCGAATGAGGATCAGCCTTGTGTCATCAGTGTTCACAGAAGACAGGCTTACAAATCTTCGATATGGGCGCGTGCACGCAGACATAAAAAGCCCTGAAGTGTCGATCTGTCGAAATGAAGATACTCCACTCTGCAGGGGTACTACATTTGCGCAGCATTCCGAATTATTGATTTTTATGAAGACGGAAAAATAAGATGTAAAATAGTGCAATACTGCCGCAATTAACAAGGCGAGGGAAATGGTTTGGCAAGAAATTGCTGACCGATTAAATGCGTAGGTCATACTAGCCCCAGTTATTGTTATATGTTCATATTTTAATAAATGAATATTGCTACTGTGGTGATATCCGCAGCAGGCTACAAACCATCATATCGCCACAATGGCGTAGTGGTATTGACTGCTGCCATAGGATTTATTCGACATTTTATATCAGTGGTTCGAATCCCTCTTCAGGCGCACTTTTTACTGCATTTCGTTGTCTGAATCTAATCTAAAATCTCATCTAAAAAAGTATTGTAGGCTATAAAATTATGGTGCAGGCTAATTTACAAGAACTGACACGATTACAATGGTGTTTGAAACCTTTGCATGAAATCTTCGGTTAAATGTAAAAAAAAAAAAAATGAATGACTTAGTCAAGTCTCGAACTCTCAACCTTTGGAACTCGAGTCCACAGCCTTAACCACTACGCTAGCTAGACCGCTGTCATGACGGCAATGCAAGTTGAGACAATTACTTCTTTTTTTTTTTACACTCTTTTCTTTATCTATCTATCACACTTTCAAAATATCAAGTTATCTATCACACAATCAAACTATCTATCGATCGATCACACTTTCAAAATATCAAATTATCTATCTATCACACAGTCAAACTATCTAATCTATCTATCTCATGTGAAGTGGGAACTAATATTTCCTAAAAGACACATGAGGAACTTTCGTTCAGGGTTTAGTTTCCGCCTGTGAGCCTTTTTTGACGCACGGATGACTATAGCCTGTGTTTTAGCCTGGTCGGGACCAGGCTAATTATATCTGACTCAGAAGGAGCTCAACCAAGCAGCGAATTATTTGAGCCACATTGATGGCACCGAACGCAAGCTAACATTTTCGAGGCTTAAAACTTTATCGAGGCTTAGACCTTTATCGAGCTTCATGGAATAGGGCCCAGGTGTCCTTCTGAGGTAAACATTCATACAGGTGTCCTTCTGAGGTAAACATTCATACAGGTGTCCTTCTGAGGTAAACATTTATACAGGTGTCCTTCTGAGGTAAACATTCATACAGGTGTCCTTCTGAGGTAAACATTCATACAGGTGTACTTCTGAGGTAAACATTCATACAGGTGTCCTTCTGAGGTAAACATTCATACAGGTGTACTTCTGAGGTAAACATTCATACAGGTGTCCTTCTGAGGTAAACATTCATACAGGTGTCCTTCTGAGGTAAACATTCATACAGGTGTCCTTCTGAGGTAAACATTCATACAGGTGTACTTCTGAGGTAAACATTCATACAGGTGTACTTCTGAGGTAAACATTCATACAGGTGTCCTTCTGAGGTAAACATTCATACAGGTGTCCTTCTGAGGTAAACATTTATACAGGTGTCCTTCTGAGGTAAACATTCATACAGGTGTACTTCTGAGGTAAACATTCATACAGGTGTCCTTCTGAGGTAAACATTCATACAGGTGTCCTTCTGAGGTAAACATTCATACAGGTGTCCTTCTGAGGTAAACATTCATACAGGTGTCCTTCTGAGGTAAACATTCATACAGGTGTCCTTCTGAGGTAAACATTCATACAGGTGTCCTTCTGAGGTAAACATTTATACAGGTGTACTTCTGAGGTAAACATTCATACAGGTGTCCTTCTGAGGTAAACATTCATACAGGTGTCCTTCTGAGGTAAACATTCATACAGGTGTCCTTCTGAGGTAAACATTCATACAGGTGTGTATCATTATCTACATGTGGCAGGCTGGTGTGTTTAGTTATTTACCTGTGGCAGGCTGGTGTGTTTAGTAATTTACCTGTGGCAGGCTGGTGTGTTTAGTTATTTACTTGTGGCTTCTGGTGTGTTTAGTTATTTACTTGTGGCTTCTGGTGTGTTTAGTTATTTACCTTTATACAACAGTTAGTTCCGACTAAGTAATTTGATTGGACAAGAGGCATTCCATGAGTGCCGATATACAGTATAACAGCACTGGGACTTTTAACTATATGTATCACTCCGCCGCACATGTTTGTGTTCAGGTTACTAGGCAATGGCGGAGCCAAAATAAATGATTAAATAAACAAACAAATCATAATCTGTTGTCGCTTATTACTGTTAACTATTAAATGGCGCTGTAGAACTGAATATCAGCACTCCCTCTCGTGTGATATTGCTTAAGTGGCAGACTGGTTTGTTTAGTTGTTTACCTGAGGCAGGTGGTGTGTTTAGTTGTTTACCTGAGGCAGACTGAAGGCGATGGTGCCGGGGACTACGGAGTGGTGGCTTTTCACGGTGAAGACGTACTTGTGAGTGGGCGTGGTCTTCACAGTCACATGTCTGAGGAGAGGGACAGAGAGACGGGCACCTATTACTCACACACTCACACACACACTGGTCTTGCTGGTCACGTGCACGCGCATACACACACACACACACACACTTGCTGGCCACACACACTCACACACACTGGACTTGCTGGCCGCACACACACACATCATGCACACACACTCACTCTCACACACACACACACACACACACAGACACACACTGGTCTTGCTGGCCAAGACTCATAGGCTCCACACATGCACGCACACACACACACACACACACACACACACACACACACACACACACTACCTCATGACTGTACACAGTATCACATTAACAATTGGTATCTTGACACTACTCTAGACACTCATTATGCTGGGGATGTTGGCCTAGATTATTCAGATGGAATAATTGGCACAAACCGTAGGGGTAAAAAGATACTGAATGACAGTAAAAATAACCACAATGAATATAGCCTCAGTCTGAAAGAAGAGAAAAGAGACTTTACATTATGGTAGCATTTGTAAAGGGTTCATAAAATGGTTTATAATTAGTTAAATAAATGATGTACAACAAGTTGATTATTCAGTTATAAACCATTCACAAACAGTTATTTGTTATATAACTCATTAGTTTACATTGTTCCATCTTCACTTGGTGCTGGCAGTCAGGCGCCAGTAATGTTGTTGTTGTGCCGTGATGTTGTAACATGATTTCTATAACTGAGTTTGAGAGCACCTGATCAGCACAGCTTAAATGGTAAATGGACTGACTTATACAGCGCCTTATTCCAAAGCGCTTTACAATGGCCTCTCATTCACCCATTCACACACTAATGGCAGCAAGCTACCATGCAAGGCGCCGGCCCGCTCACTGGGAGCAATTTGGGGGTTCAATGTCTTGCCCAAGGACACCTCGACATGTGGCCGGCCAGGGCCACAGCCGCCCCATAGCTTAGTAAAAGGGCTTATTGTTAGGACTGTGCCAGGGGACCACTGCTGTGCTTTCTCATGTTTTCATTATAAGCTGCCACTGTTTTTGATTGATGTTGTAACAATGTTGTAATTCATGTAATTTGATCGATTTTGCAACAATCTAATCTCTCTAACTAATGAGTTATAACTGTTTGTGAATGGTTTATAACTGAATAATAACAGGATTTCTTTGTAATTCAGTTACAAATGTTGGTAACTCATTAATAATAAACGGTTAACAGTGTTCCACTTTAAGGGGACACGTAATGAGTTACACATGTTAACTCATTAATACACGTTTGTAAGTCATTAGAACACGATTAATGGTGTTACAGTTCACATTAAGGTGACATTTCATCATTTAGGTGTTATTCATTAGTTATAACCAATTGGTAACTTGTATTAATACATTATTCAATGTTTTATAAATAAGTACAGAAGATAGTACTCTCATGACTTAATTATTATTCCCACCATACTGTATATACTGAAAAATGAATGCACTCACTGCAATCTAAATCGCTTTGGATAAAGGTGTCAGATAAATGGCATATATATTATATATACAATATTAATTATCAATGTTGGCTACTTATTGCTTGACCCAAGCCAGCCCATAGCACTAACCACACACTGGTGAACACAGAGGAGGTAAGGAGAGGAAGTAATTACACCTTAACTGCTCCTCCTGAGACATCTTCTGCCCCTCAGCACTACGTCTCCTAAAGACGCCCGCTTTCCCCTCTACTGTGTCCCTAAGAACTTCTATCGCCCCCCTTGTACTGTTTCTCTGTTCCTCCAGTAAAAAAAAAAAAAAAAGTTTAGAAGAAGGTGGTAGAAGAAGGTTTTCTCCTTCTATCAATGGCCCCGGGCCTGAGCTAGATTACTCTTCCTGCCACGAATGGTGGACTGATGATTCACATGCTTAGCACTCAAATGTATTGATTGTAAGTCGCTTTGGAATAAGGCGTCTGCTAAATGCCAAAAATGTAAATGTAAATGTAAAAGTAATGAGAGGAGGTAAGGAGAGGAGGTAAAGGAGAGGGGGTAAGGAGAGGAGGTAAGGAGAGGAGGTAAGGAGAGGGGGTAAGGAGAGGAGGTAAAGGAGAGGGGGTAAGGAGAGGAGGTAAAGGAGAGGGGGTAAGGAGAGGAGGTAAGGAGAGGAGGTAAGGGGTGAACACAGAGGAGGTAAGGAGAGGAGGTAAGGAGAGGCGGTAAAGGAGAGGAGGTAAGGAGAGGGGGTAAGGAGAGGGGGTAAGGAGAGGGGGTAAGGAGAGGAGGTAAGGAGAGGGGGTAAGGAGAGGGGGTAAGGAGAGGAGGTAAGGAGAGGAGGTAAGGAGAGGAGGTAAGGGGTGAACACAGAGGAGGTAAGGAGAGGAGGTAAGGAGAGGAGGTTAAGGAGAGGGGGTAAGGAGAGGGGGTAAGGAGAGGAGGTAAGGAGAGGAGGTAAGGAGAGGAGGTAAGGAGAGGAGGTAAGGAGAGGAGGTAAGGGGTGAACACAGAGGAGGTAAGGAGAGGAGGTAAGGAGAGGAGGTAAGGAGAGGGGGTAAGGAGAGGAGGTAAGGAGAGGAGGTAAGGGGTGAACACAGAGGGGGTAAGGAGAGGAGGTAAGGAGAGGAGGTAAAGGAGAGGAGGTAAGGAGAGGAGGTAAGGAGAGGGGGTAAGGAGAGGAGGTAAAGGAGAGGGGGTAAGGAGAGGAGGTAAGGAGAGGAGGTAAAGGAGAGGAGGTAAGGAGAGGAGGTAAGGAGAGGGGGTAAGGAGAGGAGGTAAAGGAGAGGGGGTAAGGAGAGGAGGTAAAGGAGAGGAGGTAAGGAGAGGGGGTAAGGAGAGGGGGTAAGGAGAGGGGGTAAGGAGAGGAGGTAAGGAGAGGAGGTAAGGAGAGGAGGTAAGGAGAGGAGGTAAGGGGTGAACACAGAGGAGGTAAGGAGAGGGGGTAAGGAGAGGAGGTAAGGAGAGGAGGTAAGGAGAGGAGGTAAGGGGTGAACACAGAGGGGGTAAGGAGAGGAGGTAAGGAGAGGAGGTAAGAAGAGGGGGTAAGGAGAGGGGGTTTAGGAGAGGAGGTAAGGAGAGGAGGTAAGGAGAGGAGGTAAAGGAGAGGGGGTAAGGAGAGGGGGTAAGGAGAGGGGGTAAGGAGAGGAGGTAAGGAGAGGGGGTAAGGAGAGGAGGTAAGGAGAGGAGGTAAGGAGAGGAGGTAAGGAGAGGAGGTAAGGGGTGAACACAGAGGAGGTAAGGAGAGGAGGTAAGGAGAGGAGGTAAGGGGTGAACACAGAGGAGGTAAGGAGAGGGGGTAAGGAGAGGAGGTAAGGAGAGGGGGTAAGGAGAGGAGGTAAGGAGAGGGGGTAAGGAGAGGAGGTAAGGGGTGAACACAGAGGAGGTAAGGAGAGGAGGTAAGGAGAGGAGGTAAGGAGAGGGGGTAAGGAGAGGAGGTAAGGAGAGGGGGTAAGGAGAGGAGGTAAGGGGTGAACACAGAGGAGGTAAGGAGAGGAGGTAAGGAGAGGAGGTAAGGAGAGGAGGTAAGGAGAGGGGGTAATGAGAGGAGGTAAGGGGTGAACACAGAGGAGGTAAGGAGAGGAGGTAAGGAGAGGAGGTAAGGAGAGGAGGTAAGGGGTGAACACAGAGGGGTAAGGAGAGGGTGGACATGTTTAAATGAGGAAAATTGATAGGATTAGAAGTATGGGCTATTGGGCAAAAACAGATGGTGACAGCTGTACTGTACTTTGGGAGAGTGTATATAGAGATGGTCTGTATTAGATTAGATTAGATTAGATTAGATTAGATTAGATTCAACTATTGTCATTGCAATTCGATGTTCTGTGTACAAGTGAATAAAGCACTTTAGGACCACTCCTTCTCCTTCTTGAAGATACTGCCTGGTGCTACTGGTGCACTCCTACACACAGATGAAGAACTGTGGAAAACAGCTGCCTGATACTCAGCGCCATCCCCACCGCCGGGGGCTCGCTGCATGGCATTAATATTTAATCGCTGAGAAGAAGATAGCTTTACAGAGGGAGAAACGGCTCTGACAGGAATACGATAATCCTAGTTTTTCCATGAACAGAGGAGAGGGAGGTTGGGTGAGGAGGAGGAGGGTGGAGGAAGGATGGGGGGATTGGGGGGAGTGGGAAAGGGAGAGGGGGAGGGGGAGTGGGGCTGTGGGTAGGTCTTATGGCGCCACGTAAACAAAGCCTTCCCAAAACAACATCCTTTCCCCCCCACCCTTCCCCCTCCCCCCCCTGACAATCCAAGAGGATTCCATGGGAGGCTAATCCCAAATTAGCCTGGGATGACGCTTTATGTGCTCTCCCTCAAAGGGCAGGAGAGAGACATTCATTCTGCAGTAGGGGAAAGATGTCTGACTGGATTTATCTGGCCCTCCAGAGTGATTAATCTGGGTTTGTGGCGTGTATGTGGTGTCCTGTGGGCTGTCTGAAACAACACGCTCGCAGCATTTTGGGTTATTTTCAACCCAGACCCAAATCTGTGACAGAGTGATTACTCTGGCCTTGTTGTTGTGGCCTGTTAGATTATAGTTTCCTTCCAGTAAAAAACAAACCACCTGTCACTGTATATAATATAATAATGTCTGTGTTTGGTTCGGTCTCTCACTGACGACTGGGTTTGTGGCAGGGGAGGATGGCGGAGGTAGAAACCGGACTACGGGCTGATAAGGCACGTGTGCTTGATACCGTTCCTCGTTCGAATTCCACGCGTTACAACGGTAAGTGGCGTAGAGTGAGTGTCATGGGAGGTGCGTGGGTGGGAGGTGTGGGCAGAGCCTTGCTGTTGAGGTGTTGGGGCGTGGACGGTGTGGACAGAGCCTTGTGGTGGAGGTGTCTGCTTGGGTTGGGACGAGGTAGAGGTGGAGAGGTGGAGGAGAGGAGGAGAGGTGGAGAGGTGGAGGAGAGGTGGAGGAGAGGTGGAGAGGTGGAGGAGAGGTGGAGAGGTGGAGGAGAGGTGGAGAGGTGGAGGAGAGGAGGAGAGGAGGAGAGGTGGAGGAGAGGTGGAGAGGGGGAGGAGAGGTGAGGAGGAGAGGTGGAGGAGAGGAGGAGGAGAGGTGGAGGAGAGGTGGAGAGGTGGAGGAGAGGTGGAGGAGAGGAGGAGAGGTGGAGGAGAGGTGGAGGAGAGGTGGAGAGGAGGAGAGGTGGAGGAGAGGAGGTAGAGAGGTGGAGGTGGAGGAGAGGTGGAGGAGAGGAGGAGAGGTGGAGAGATGGAGGAGAGGTGGAGGTCTCTCCAGAGTGGTTACTTACTGGCCAGACTGCAGGTCCTTCTCGCTCACGACAGCACAGTTTGTCAACGACAGGTCGTCTGTCGGGCATCGCGCCGCTTGCATTGTCTGCAGAGGAGGAGAGAGAGAGAGAGAGAGAGAGAGAGAGAGAGAGAGAGAGAGAGAGGAGAGAGAGAGAGAGAGAGAGAGAGAGGGAGAGAGAGAGGTGAAGAGGAGAGAGAGAGAGAGAGAGGGAGAGGTGAAGAGGAGAGAGAGGGGTGAAGAGGAGAGAGAGAGGGAGAGAAAGAGGGAGAGAGAGGTGAAGAGGAGAGAGAGAGGGGTGAAGGGGAGAGAGAGGGAGAGAGGGGTGAAGAGGAGAGAGAGAGGGAGAGAGAGAGGTGAAGAGGAGAGAGAGAGGGAGAGGGAGAGAGAGAGAGAGAGAGGTGCGAAGAGGAGAGAGAGAGAGGTGAAGAGGAGAGAGAGGGAGAGAGGTGAAGAGGAGAGAGAAAGGGAGAGTGAGAGGTGAAGAGGAGAGAGAGAGAGAGAGGTGAAGAGGAGAGAGAGAGAGGGAGAGAGAGAGGTGAAGAGGAGAGAGAGAGGGAGAGAGAGGTGAAGAGGAGAGAGAAAGGGAGAGAGAGAGGTGAAGAGGAGAGAGAGAGGGCGAAGAAGTGAGCGAGAGGAGAGAGGTGAAAGAGAGAGAGAGAGAGAGAGAGAGAGAGAGAGAGAGAAAAGGGGAATTGTGAAGAGAAAGAGAGGGAGAGAGGTAAGAGAGAAAGAGAGGGTGGGGGAGACAGAGAGGGAGGGGGGAGAAGAGAAGAGAAAAGGGAGAGGTTGAGGGGAGACATTGCAGCAGGAGAATGACCCAGCATTTTAGTTAGTCCCTCATCCACTATGATCATTCAGCACATGCTTCCTCCAGAGCACCGAGGAGCCCCCGATTAATCTTGGCGATCGATCCTCCATTAGAGCGAGGACTAGAATGTCATCCACCTGCTCTGGAACTTTAATGTCACCCTTCTCAAAGTCACTTTCAACCCAGAACCACACGGACGGACAGAACGTCAGACCGAAGTGTTGTGTCAGTGCCTTCACACGGGGAGTGAGAGGGGCATTCAGCAGCTGGCAGTGTTGCCAGATTGGGCTACTATTCCAGCCCAATTGGGCTACTTATGACCACACTGGATGGTTTTTACTAGACTGTGATTTAGGCTGGAAAACAATCCCATCTGGCAACACTGGTCAGCAGCTGTTTCAGGGTGTACAGCTGTCTGTCATTACAGTCAGGTGGGTGCTGCTGGGCCAATGAGAACACAGAAAAAACAGAAAAACCCTGCACACTCATGCAGTATTAAACACTGGGTTTGGGTCCGGGTTCGTTGGTTTCCCCGCACACCCACACACACAAAAAAAGAAGAGATATTTGCTCAAATAATTGCGTGCAGGCTTTTTTGTTTTTGTTTTCCGTTGTCTATTAGCTAATATAAGCACTGCAGCCAAGGAGCTCAGCCTCCCAGCCTCCCAGCGTTCTAGAGCCCGCTCATTAGAATAAAGCCGCATCATGCAGGGTTCCGTTGATTCCATTAGCGTGTTCAGAAGCCAGACAGCGCAGACGCGTGCAGACAGTTTCTGTCTGATACCAGGCTGTTCTCCAGATCCTGTGTAAGATTTTAAATAACCCCCAATAACAACAACACAGGTGTTGAAAAGGGAGAGAAAGACAGAGAGAGAGAGAGAGAGAGAGAGAGAGAGAGAGAGAGAGAGTGACTATAACAGCTGGTTTGTATGATTAGTACATTAGTCACATACAGTACAGTATACAGTACGTTAGACAGAGCAGCCATCCACCAGCACATCAGATCGATGTGCAGGTCAGACTGCACCTTTTGTATGTAGCTCCTTCAGACAAGCCTGCCTTTCATACATCACAGCCAAGGACGCTGGGATCCACTGGGTACAAAAGAAAAAACGCCAACGGTTCCTTTCAGTATAAGAGAAAAGGGTGGAAACTGAAAGCAAGAAGAAAATTCTGCTGATGGAAAACAGTCCTGTGAAAAGCAGCACAGCAGTGAAACCACAGAAAACCGGTTGTCATGACAACACGTCATGATGGAAGGTCTCAGTGGTGAATCTTAGGTTTGTTTCAGCTCTGAAGCAAACTCTGCATCTTGTGTTTTTCAGCCTCAGTCTGAACACCACATGAGAACACGTGAGAACACATGAGAACATGAGAACACATGAGAACATGTGAGACCACGTGAGACCATGAGAACATGTGAGACCCCGTGAGACCATGAGAACGTGTGACCATTTGAGAACACATGACAACACGTGACCATATGAGAACACATGAGAACACGTGAGAACATGAGAACACGTGAGACCATGAGAACACGTGACCATATGAGAACACATGAGAACACATGAGAACACGTGAGAACACATGAGAACACGTGAGAACACGTGACCATATGAGAACACATGAGAACACATGAGAACATGAGACCATGTGAGACCATGAGACACATGAGAACACATGAGAACACGTGAGACCACGTGAGACCATGAGAACACGTGACCATATGAGAACACATGAGAACACGTGAGACCATGAGAACACGTGACCATATGAGAACACATGAGACCACGTGAGACCATGAGAACACGTGAGAACATGAGACCATGTGAGACCATGAGAACACAAGACCATGAGACACATGAGAACACATGAGAACACGTGAGAACATGAGAACACATGAGACCATATGAAAAGACATGAGAACACATGAGACCATATGAAAAGACATGAGACCACATGAAAGTGGTTTGTGTCTGGACCTTCGTGACCAATATAGTCTTTCTTTTTGGTATATATATAATTTTTTTCTGAGGCTGGGACTGGGGCTGGGGCTGGGGCTGGGGCTGGGCCTCTAGGTCTGGGTCTGGGTCTTGAAGGCAGCTGTCTTGACTCCATTATGCTCCAAGTGGTTAATTTCTAGACAGAGACATTTTCAAAAAATAGGACGAAACATTTTTGTATCATGTATGTATCGTGTGATGATGATTTGCACAATCAAAATAGTGATTTGCACAATCAAAACGGTGATTTGGCACAATCATTCAAGCATTCTCCCATACAGTATGTTGACCCATCGCCTGTCTAAGGTGTGAATGGCTGGGGCGGGCTTCAAACCTGGGTCTCCCAAATGGAGGACACAAACATCTACCATTAAACCAGGAGGACATCCTCAAGGTCAGAGAGGGTGACACGTGAATTTACATGTCTCAGACACAAGTAGTGTGACTCCAAACCACCTCCGCTACATAGGGTCACGAGCAGACAGCGGGCGTTGCTGGCCACCTCCATGTTTGGGCGCAACCAGGGGGAGATTTGGGTATGTTACATTGATCAGACTCGTAAGACTTTTCACTTTTCCAAAAATGCCGGTCGAGAGAGGACACTGGCGTTGCTTGTTCGCTACTTCTCCGCCCGAAATCTAGATATACTTGCAGTATACAGAGTAGATTGTCCTACAAAGACACTTAGATTTAGATTTAGTCATCTAAAAATGTATTAGACCCCTATACTTTTTTTTTTTTTTTCTTTTTTTTACTACTCAATCTTTTCAGTTTGTAAAGCGTCTTTGAGTGTCTAGAGAAGCGCTATATAAGTCTAATGTCTAATGTAATTATTATTATTACGTGTGTGTGTGTGTGTGTGTGTGTGTGTGTGTGTGACGAGGAGAAGGCTTACAGAGAGACATGGTGCCGCCCAGACCCACTGCAGTCCTGGCACGCTGCCTCGCCTCGGCTATAAAACCCGGCTACAGAATCACATAACTGCCTAGACTGACTATTAATCTACTGACACTCACCAAACGCTCAGCAAGAGCAGAAACACACGCTTCTCTGTTGGATCAAAGTCCCAAAAAACGTAGCTTTGTGGCGTCGCACCCTCAGTGGACTGCAGTGAGGTTAGGGGTCGCGAACTGTCCTGTATTAGCCGGGATGTCCCGAAATGTTGGGTTGGATGAATATACGGGATCTCCCTTGTCCCGTATATTTATCCAATCTCAGGCCCCCTCAAGTGTACGTGCAACGTGCAAACGTGCAAACGCCCCCGTACCCCTTGCAGTGGCAAGCCATCTTTTGTCCCGTATTTGGAGAATTTGGAGAAAGCGACTGCAGCGAGGAGTGAGCTGGATGCTAATGAACCGTTCTGGGCAGTCGACCTCTGTCTCGTCTTCCCCCTCTGTGGACGGATGGCACTGTCGAGAAACGGGCTTGGCTCACGTTCCCCTGAGATATTTACATTTACAATTTTTTGGCATTTAGCAGACGCCTTATTCCAAAGCGACTTACAATCAATACATTTAACTAAGCAAGTGAATCATCAATCCACCAGTCGTAGCAGGAAGAGTAATCCAGCACAGGCTTCACATTGATAGAAGGAAAAGCCTTCTTCTATCACCTTCTTCTAAACCTAGCCTTTTTTAAATATATATATATTTTATACAGAGACACTATAGCCTACCCTCTTAGAAAACAAAAAGGCTGCCCAGCTAACCCTGGGGTTCTAGGCCTACAAGGCACCCAAACGAGGGTTCTTCCAATGAAGTGTTCTCCTACAGGGACAAGACCCTTTTGGTTCTACAGGTGAAACCAAAGCTAGTAGGGGGGTGAGAGACCCACACAGGAGACGCTCACAGGCCTGGCGCGGGGCGCGGGGGGGTGGGGGGGGGGTTGTGGGGGGTGGGGCAATCCAGAGACGGAGACAGATAGAAGCTACTTTCATTAAAGCCGACTGTCCAATTACGCTAACAAGTTTAGCGGAGGGGGTTAGGGGGTTAGGGGGACGGGGGTTATATACATGAGAAGAAATATATACTGAAATGACTCTGTGTCAAGAGAATATCCATACATACCTTGAAAAATATTACCACCTGAGGGGGGGGCCGACGCAGGCAAGCAAAGAGGGGGTCGGGGAGAGGAGGGGGGTTGGGGGGGAAGAGGACAGAAGACAGAGAGTTGAGACGGCCAGGACCACTGTCCACTGTTTAGAATGGGGCAGCATGGGGCATCATGGGAGGGCATTCACAGTCGGAGGTGGAGCACAGTGACAGTGATGGAGAGATGCACATGCGGGGCAGAGTTGGGGTCTTTTTTATTTATTTATTATTTATTTATTTATTCACAAAGCTGGTGACAGCCTCATCTGAATTCAATTCACACTACAAAAACACACTGGTTTGTGTCTAAGATTGGCATAATTAAATGTTTTATTTGTTAGCTACTACTGTATGTCAATGTCCAGTAATAAGATACTGTATATTTGAGTTATTAGTCATAAGTTATACATGCCCCAAATCTGACAGATGGGTGATATGTCAGCCGTATAGGCTTGTCAGTGTGATGTCCATCTTACATACAGGTTTACATTCATTCTTCACATTATAAACAGATGATTTTGTATTTTATGTGAGAACAAGTATGAACAGATGAATGCAAAGACAACAAGGTGTATTTGAGTGGTTAATGTATGTAACATGTATGTAACATGTATGTATGTAACATGTATGTATGTATGTATGTAACATGTATGTATGTAACATGTATGTATGTATGTATGTATGTATGTATGTATGTATGTAACATGTATGTCACATGTATGTATGTAACATGTATGTCACATGTATGTATGTATGTATGTATGTAACATGTATGTCACATGTATGTATGTATGTATGTAACATGTATGTCACATGTATGTATGTATGTATGTATACATGTATTTATATGTATGTATACATGTATGTATGTATGTATACATGTATGTAGGTATGTAGAAATAAAATCATATTTTTTCCTGTAAAGCGATAACTTTGGTTATCATACACAGGATACATACTAACCCCGTATATGTGTCGTGAGCTTGAAAGTAATTCCCCAACCACCACACCGCAAGGTGTCCTTCAAATATGGGATCAAAGAGGATTGGAGGGGACCATACTGTACATAGGGGCTGGAGGAAGTAGCATGCACAGACAGGCATACAGACAGTACAGACATTACAGTAAAATGCACTTGAACCATTTACGACCATACCGGATACAGTGACACAGCGTGTCATGTTCTGACACATGTTCTATGTTCTATGTTCATGTTCTATGTTCTGTCTGTCTAGCAGTGTACTAACACACTCTGCTACACCTAGCCTACTCTGGGACTGATAATACAGGGAAGTCACTGCTTCATATCCTGGTTACACACACACACACACACACACACACACACACACACACACACACACAGGACTGCAGAGCCACTCCCTATCTTCCGCCATAGTCTGAAGACCTCCATCTCTTTAGGCTACACCTTAACTGTCCCTCCTGAAACCTTCCCATCATCCCCCTCTTCAGTTTGTCTACTGTATACAACAACGAACAAATCTTCCTTCATCTAGCATTCTGACTGCCAATGGCCCCTGGCCCGAGCTGAGACTACTTTTCTTGCGATGACTGAGGGATAGTGATGAGTCACTTACTTGCTGTTTGCCAAAAACGTAAATGTAAATATACACACACACACAGACAGACACGCACAGACGCATGCACCTACGCACGAATGCTCACACATGCACACACACACACACACACACACACACACACACACAGAGACAGCTCTCTCCCCCCGTCAAGGCCAAAGTACAGAACGCACCAGAACCAGAACCTCTCCCCTGTCTGTCTTTTCTCTGCGCTGCATCCATCTCCATTCTCACACCACTTAATCAATATTTCACGAGGTGGAGTCCCAGGAAAGGTGTCCATTGAGCTGTCTCTGCTGGCGATCAATACAGTAGTATTTATGTGTGTGGTTGTGTCTGTGTGTGTGCGCGTGTGTGTGCATGCATGCATGCGTGCGTGAGTGAGTGCATGCGTGTGTGTGTGTGTGTGTGTGTGTGTGTGTGTGTGTGTGTCAATGCATCCATGTTCAATTTCTGTAATGACCAATGTCACTTTTCACAGTTGTCTGCTAACACACCAGATGTTGTTGTTGTTAATGAAGAGTCCAGAGAGGTGTCTGTATTAGAGGTAGCATGCACCTTTGATATAAGCCTAGAGGAAGCCTTCATGACTAAGGTCATGAAATACCAGCAGCTTGTAGACACCATCTCAGAGCTAGGCTATAGGTGTACGCTATTAGTCTTTATATTTGGCAGTCTAGGACATGTGCACAGATTGGTTGTCAGAGGACTACGTCTACTGGGAATGTCCAAGGGAGAAGCAAAAAGGCTCAGCAAGTATTGCTCTGTCTCTGCGATTATTGGCAGCCGCCAAATATGGCGGAGACGGTGTTACTTGTACCCGTGAGTCTTGTCCTGTTGTATGTGAAAGACATTGTCCATGTCTGTTTGTGAATGCATCCCATCTGTGCCTTCAGTATTTGTGTCCCTGTATACTTGTTTCTATGTGGACAGAAATAAATGATTAAAATGTGTGTGTGTACATGCATGCGTGCGTGAGTGTGTGTGCTCTCTACGTAAACCTTACGGCTTCAATTGCAGTGTGTTTAGCTCCTCTCTAGCTGGACAAAATGTTCCTGCTGTGACTGATGGATAGATGATTCACTGAGCCTACTTAGACACATGTATATTGTAGTAAGTCACTTTGGATAAAGACGTCTGCTAAATGCTGAAAATGTAAATGTGAACGTGACTGTACTGCCTCATCTCCTTCACTACCTGACTTGGGATCAGTTCTCCTTAACACCAGCCTTTCTACTAACTAGAATAGATCAATAACACTCGACAACCAGCAGGCCCAGGATCAGGCATTACCAGAGCATTCAGAGCCAATACATTCATTGGTTCATTCATGATGGGGCCTACCTAAGGGCATCTCTGAGGTAATAGGTTGGCTAAAAGAGCAAACTCATTCCTTTAAACATCCAGTCGAATTACACTTGAACTAATTCCCTGGCTGTCTGTCGTCCCTCCCGGGAAGACATTCAATCAAAACTGGAGAGGTTTCATACTTTCCTGACAGAGTGCCATGCAGGCCAGCTCCACTGCACAGGGCCAGTTAGCTCTACGCCAGGGGAGGCTGGTGGGGGTAGACATCGGAGGACAGGCTCATTGTAACACGCACGGGGGGGCTGTGGCGCAGGAGGTAGAGCTAGCGTCTAATGATCGCACGGTCAGCAGATCGGACGTTCTTGGGCAAGACACTGAACCCCATTGAATGAGAGGCCAGTGAATGAGAGGCCATTGTAAAGCGCTTTGGAATAAGTCCATTTGACCATTTACACGTGTTTGATACCATTCCCAATTCCATTCCATGTATTACAATGAGCCCGTCCTCTGATGTCTACCTCCACCAGCCTACACTGGCGTAGCTAAGCTGCTGGCATGCATGGCTCTGTCAGCTGAGAAAGACTCCATCTTAGAATGTCAGGAAGAATACAAATAAATGTAATTGTTTCTTGTGTGTCTGAAGATTGTAAATGTGCATCTTTCTTTGGTGTGTCTTGGAATTTCATTTGCCTGTATTTGAGGAGCACATGAGAGGCAAAACATTACATCTGCCATGAAGGATAAAGAATTCAATGTTCGTCCTCTATACATGCACACTTTGACGTGCACTCTTATAGAAATTGTCAAAGGGATAACAAATTCAATATATCGTAAATACATTTCCAAACTACCAGATATATTTGGCTGTCTTGCTGTATACCAGTGGCCTACTTACAGCTCCTAATTTCCCAAACTAAACCCACGTGAGCGTATGTGAAGCTCAACTCACATTGGTTGATTTAACACCATGACTGCTTCTCTGGCCACGCCCCCCCCCCTCCCCCAGCCCAGGCTGACCAATCACCAGAGTGCCATGTGGTGTGTGTGTGTGTCACGGCTAGGCAAGAGGACAACATATGATCTGAAGGTCACTCACTTCCCGTCCAGCAAGCGGTCGACTAGGAAGAATTCTTCTCCTCTAGTCTGGACATAACCTTGTTCATCTGACATAACCTTGTTCATCTGTCAGACTGTCTGTCTGGTAGGTTGGGGAGGGTGTTTTACACTCCCTGACTCTACTGACTGCCTAACTCTACTGACTCCCTAACTCTACTGACTCCCTAACTCTACTGACTGCCTAACTCTACTGACTCCCTAACTCTACTGACTCCCTAACTCTACTGACTCCCTGACTGTACTGACTCCCTAACTCTACTGACTCCCTGACTGTACTGACTCCCTAGCTGTACTGACTCCCGCAGGGGTCTGCGCTCTCTAAATATAGCTACAGCTCAGAGCTCACCATCAGAGAGGCCCAAGCCCTGAACTGACACAGTCAGATTACTGATGAGAGGATACACTCCCACACATACGCAAACATATGCATACAGTACACACACGTACACACCAGGGTTTCCGTTAGAAAAAATTGCCGCCGGACATCGTGTCCGGGAAGATTTCGATTTACCGGACAAACGTGATATATTCCGGTCATCATATTAAAATATAAAAAAAAAAAAAAAAAAAAAAAAAAAAAAAAATTTATAGCTGTTTGTCGCGGTGATTACTGTTGTGTAGCGGCCTATATATGCCATTTAATGTCTATTTCTCATCCGATACGATTAGATGCGAGCTATATAATATATAATAATATAACATGATTCGCATGCGCGCTATGCCATTATGTCCAGCGCTGAACGGGCGCCTCACTGGGAACTGAACAGACAGCATCGATCAATGAACAGACTCCACATTACGTTAACTGAAGTTTGTTAAATTGTTTGGGATTAATGTGAGTTTTCTATTTTCTCTTTCCAGTTTTACCCTTTTTTTTATCAATAAAACAATGTCATTTCTATAACCAGGTCTCGCTGGTTGGGAAGGCATTTCGTTTAGCTGCCTGTCAAATCATACTTAATCGGACTCGGGAGTATGTCAATGAGGAGAACATAACTGTTTATTGAGAAACAATAGGCAGGCTGGGATACGTATATAAAGAAATACCACAATGTCTAGATGTATAACATTTTATTGAACAGTGCAAGCATGTAGGCTTCTGGCGTGACATCGTACCCCTAACGTTCTTAGGGCTTGTTTGAAAAGCTTAGACTGAAAGTTAGTGCCCTGGTCAGATTGTATAACAAGAGGAAGACCGAATGTGGAAAAAAACGTTGTTAAAGCTTTCACCACTGAGCTGGCTGATATGTTACGCAACGGAACAGCTTCGGGAAAACGAGTAGCAGCGCACATAATAGTGAGCAAATACTGACTTCCACTTTTAGTCCTAGGCAAAGGTCCAACACAATCAATTATTACACGTTCAAATGGCTCCCCTATAGCAGGAATGGGATGCAATGGTGCGGGTGGAATGGATTGATTAGGCTTACCCGCCATCTGACAAGTATGGCAACAGCGGCAGTGCTTGGCAACATCCGCCTTCAGTCCGGGCCAAAAGAAATGTTTCAATATCAGCTGATAAGTTTTAGTTATACCTAAATGTCCTGACCACTGGCTCTCATGTGCTACAGATAACACCTGTTGTCTATAACCCACAGGCACAACCACTTGTTTTACAGTATTCCACTCACAACCATTTGCATTAGGAGGAGACCATTTACGCATTAATATCCCATCGTTAAGGAAATAAACTACGTTGCCCCCTATTTCAGATTCCTCACTAGCTGCATGTAAAAAACATTTGTTTAATGACTGATCAGCTACTTGAGCGACACGCAATCGCTCGCCGGTTACAGGCAGAGATAGGCTGTCAGCGGATGGTATGGTAGGACTCGGGGAGGATGGTAACTCTACCACTTTCTCCCTGGGAGAAGCTGAAACAATCGGGTTCTCATCCCTTTCAGAAAAGGCTTGCATAATCACACTATCACAGAGAGAAACATCGCTATCCTCCTCTCTGCCTCGACTCGATTGTGCACGAGTTATAGCGCACACCGGAAACAACCGCTGTTTCGCATAGGCAGCCTACACATTAGGAGTCATCATCATGCCGGTGTCAAATCATATCATAATAAAATAAATACATAGCCTATATATTCGTCTTTTTTAAAATAGAAGGAATCAGAATGTGAACTTTAGCGAATTGTATTCAAATTGTGCTTAGAGGGAATTATTTTCACCGGACATTTATGTCCGACGAGTTTTCAATTTGTCGGACTTCAAAAAAAAATACCGGACAATGTCCGGGAATTACCGGTTAACGGAAACCCTGATACACACACACACACACACACACACACACACACACACATCCACATACATATACATAAGTATGCACAGACACACACACACACATCCACATCCACATACATAAGTATGAACACACACACACACACGTATAAGAATACAGACAGAACTCTGCGACTGTTATGGGATTGGTAATTGGTGGAGATGTACACACATTGCCCTATTGGCTGTGTATTGGTCTATTGGCTGTGTATTGATCTATTGGCTGTGTATTGGTCTATTGGCTGTGTATTGGTCTATTGGCTGTGTTTTGGTCTATTGGCTGTGTTTTGGTCTATTGGCTGTGTATTGATCTATTGGCTGTGTATTGGTCTATTGGCTGTGTATTGGTCTATTGGCTGTGTTTTGGTCTATTGGCTGTGTATTGGTCTATTGGCTGTGTATTGGCCTATTGGCTGTGTATTGGTCTATTGGCTGTGTATTGGTCTATTGGCTGTGTATTGGCCTATTGGCTGTGTATCGGTCTATTGGCTGTGTGTCTCTCAGCCTGGGGCCAGATGTGAGTTATTACTGCCTGCTGTTTGATTTAGAGCTCCTCTGAGATCCTCTGAGATGAAAGAGTTGCTGCTGGAGTTACTGATTCTGTTTGAGAAGGACGGCCTTGAGGGCCTAACCCCTCTCTGAGGCCTTATTTATTTATTTATTTATTTATAGAGATCATCTACATTTTAAATGTTGGAGCTATCCCCCAAAAGATCTTTTCATGCATTAGTAATATTTGGAATAGCACCAGGATAATTTCGAAAGCCTTTCATACATGAGTCACTACTTAAATCATCATCTATCAGATTCCCCTGAATCTCTCTCATCTGATTGACACAGTGTCATATCAGGCTAGTTAAGCTTCCTCCTCTAACTGGACCTCCTACGCCTGTTAAACAGGGTTGGACTGTTTGAGATGAAGGATTACATGTTGGCACCAAAAGTTCCATTGTAAATTAGAATGCTACTGCTATTGGAATTAGAATGCTACTGCTATTGGAATTAGAATGATACTGCTATCGGAATTAGGATGCTATTTTCAGTAGGCCAAGATGGATGATATACAGTATCAACCTGCGTCAATCTGTTGTCCAACTGTAGTAAACTGAGGTTTACCTTTGGTCTAAGGAACATGCCTCAGACTTGGCCAAGGTAGGAGCCAAAAACTCCCAGACCTTCACCTTACTGGATGTAGCCTAGGCTAACTGTTTGTGTCACAACTGTGTTAAATGTGCCATTTAGCATTAGCTGTTATCAACATTATTCACCTGTTGACGTTTTGACAGTATTACAGTACAGTATGTAGGTTTTATGACCAATGACCATGGTTCATTCATATTCAAATAGCTAGTTAATCTAACCTGAACTAAAATCCCAAATTAAGGATGAATGCAATTACTGTAATACTGTATACTTTAAGTGTGTAATTGGGCCTAATCTCAATACTGTATTTTACTGTCAACAGTGCTGAAATAAATAGTCAGTGGTGTACGCGTAGGATAAAGCGTGACCCAGAGTGTTTACTCCTAGAATACATGACACAGATTTCAAGGAGAACAACAACCCTTTGAAGCTGATCTGAGAGGATGAGGATGATATAACTATGGAATATTCTACATTCATAAAATGGTATGCTGTTTTCAAAAGAGACAAAACACAGAATGGATCTGTTTGTTTCAAGCAACTAGGGGCTAGTGGCTAGTGGCTAGGAGCTTATGGGCTAGAGGCTAGGGGCTAGGGGCTAATGGCTATGGGCTAGGGGCTAGGGGCTAATGGCTATGGGCTAGGGGTTAGGGGCTAATGGCTATGGGCTAGGGGTTAGGGGCTAGGGGCTAGTGGCTAGGAGCTAGGAGCTAGAGGCTAGGGGCTAGGGGCTATGGGCTAGGGGCTAGGGGCTAGGAGCTAGGAGCTAGAGGCTAGGGGTTATTGGCTATGGGCTATGGGCTATGGGCTAGGGGCTATGGGCTAGGGGCTATGGGCTAGGGCCTAGGGGCTATGGGCTATGGGCTAGGGGCTAGGGGCTATGGGCTAGGGGCTATGGGCTAGGGGCTAGGGGCTATGGGCTAGGGGCTAGGGGCTATGGGCTAGGGGCTAGGGGCTATGGGCTAGTGTCTAGGAGCTAGGGGCTAGAGGTGATGGGCTAGGGGCTATGGGCTAGGGGCTAGTGGCTAGTGGCTAGGAGCTAGGGGCTAGAGGCTATGGGTTAGTGGCTATGGGCTAGGGGCTAGGGGCTAGGGGCTATGGGCTAGGGGCTATGGGCTAGGGGCTAGGGGCTATGGGCTAGGGGCTATGGGCTAGGGGCTAGGGGCTAGAGGCTATGGGTTAGTGGCTATGGGCTAGGGGCTAGTGGCTATGGGCTAGGGGCTAGTGTCTAGGAGCTAGGGGCTAGAGGTGATGGGCTAGGGGCTATGGGCTAGGGGCTATGGGCTAGGGGCTAGTGTCTAGGAGCTAGGGACGAGAGGCTAGGGGCTAGTGGCTATGAGCTAGGGGCTATGGACTAGGGGCTATGGGCTAGGGACTATGGGCTAGGGGCTAGTGCATACAGGCTAAGGAATAGAGGCTAGGGACTAGGGCATAGGGGCTAAGGATTGATTTGGATGGATTGTGTTATAATAGTATGGATGGATGCTGCTCCAAGCCTACGGGCATAATTATAGTATTTTTCCGCCTACCCGTATAGACGCACCAGATGTCAACCATCACATCCTCCACACTAATCAATAGCCCAGGGACTGCAGATGAAAAATTGCTGTTGCGCTATATCTGGTACAACGGGCTAGATTTCAGCTTCTGAAATGAACGGTTTGTTTGCAATTGTGCATAGTCCGACAGACCGGCTAGGTCCAAAAATAAAACTGATAATAAAACCTAAAATGTGTTGTCAGTTGTTTCCCGTGTTCGGGCAGAGTCAGTGTGTTCTGTGCCTGTCAGTGTCTGTTACTATCAATGTTCCTCTAAGCACCTCTGACGACTGTCTGTAGCCAACAACACTGTGAACACTCTGCCGGGGTGAGTGAGGGTGAGATGGAGGGATGGGGGGGAGGGATAGAGGGAGGGAGGGAGGGAGGGATGGAGTGGGAGGGTTGGAGGGGGGGAGGCAGGGATGGAGGGGGGAGGGAGGGATGGAGTGGGAGGGATGGAGTGGGAGGGATGGAGGGGGTAGGGAGGGATGGAGTGGGAGGGAGGAGGGGGGGTGGAGGGTGGAGAGGGGGGGGGGGGGGTGGAAGGAGGGTGCCAGTGGACACGTCTGACTCATGTCAGTGACCGAGAGACTGTATCATCACTCTCTCTCTCTTTCTCTCTCTGTCTCTCTCTCTCTGTCTCTTTCTCTCTCTCTCTCTCTCTCTCTCTCTCTCTCTCTCTCTCTCTCTCTCTCTCTCTCTCTCTCTCTCTCTGTCTCGCTCTCTCTGTCTCTCTCTCTCTCTCTCTCTCTCTCTCTCTCTCTCTGTCTCTCTCTCTGTCTCTCTCTCTGTCTCTCTCTCTGTCTCTCTCTCTCACACACACACGCACACACACACACTTTGGCTCGGGCACGTATTTCAGCGTAGGTCTCATGGCTGTTATACAAGCCTGCGTAGACGAAAATCAAATGCACCTTGTTGACTCGACTGGTGATACTAAATAGCTACAAGTGTGTCTGTCAATAACACCACCGGCCACCACCTTTTCCAACAGAGAGCACCACGTAGAGCTACACATTCCCCATTCCCTTACTGTAATGAGAATAACAGAACATAAGATGAGATTCAAATGTAATTGTCATTGAACAGAGCACAAGTACTGTAACAACCTAAATGTAGCCTAGTTGGTGCACACGTCTCCCCCAGGGAGGACAGAGCTCCGGGCACTGAGCACTGGGTCAGCCATCTTTCGGTCCCCCTGGAGCAGTTAGGGTTAGCAAGGTTAAGTGCCTTGCGCAAGGGCACAACAGCAGCGGTAGGTATGACAGATGCCAGCAACCCTCCTCCAACCCTTCCTCCTGGGGTGGGGATCGAACCAGCGATCTACCGAATGCTGGCCAGCCTCTCTAACCCCTAGGCTACCTGCATAATGACACTACATACACTAGTGCCAGTATATTAAGACTATATACCAGTATAATATACTAGTATCAGTATAATAACACTCTATACCAGTATAATAGTACCAGCATATTAAAACTATCTACCAGTATAATATAGTACCAGTATATTAACACTATATACCAGTATATTAACACTATCTACCAGTATAATATAATACCAGTTTATTAACACTACCAGTATAATATAGGCTAGTACCAGTATATTTACACTATCTACCAGTATAATAGTACCAGTGTATTAACACTATCTACCAGTATAATATAGTACCAGTATATTAACACTATCTCTACCAGTATAATATAGTACCAGTATATTAACACTATCTACCAGTATAATATAGTACCAGTATATTAACACTATCTACCAGTATAATATAGTACCAGTATATTAACACTATCTACCAGTATAATATAGTACCAGTATAATAACAGTATCTAAAAGAAGGCCATTTATATTAGGCTATATTCATGCTGCAAAGAATCACAGGTTGGCCTGCTGTCTAATGACAGAGCACTGGAGCGGAACTTGTTTGGTTTGACCGGAAAAAATGCTTCGTCACGTCGCTAGGCTAACCGGGGGAGGCTGGTAGAGGTAGAAATCGGAGGACGGGCTCTTTGTGATGCATGGGATGGAGTGAGGAATGGGACACGATCCCATGCGTCACAAAGAGCCCGTCGTCCGATTTTTACCTCCACCAGCCTCCCCTGGCATGACTGCTACAGGGAGGCAGATACACAGCTGAGAGGTGGAGAATTAAACAGCTGCGGTCAGGCTTGGCTGCTCTCGTCCAGTCTGTGCCTCGCTGTGGGGCGGGGGCTGCTCTGCTGCTGTGGACAGCTCTGTGCTGTCTCATCAGATGTGTCTCGATAGAGACTCTTAGACCCCGTGGGAGAACCCTTTGAAGGACTCTTTTGGTTCTAGAATCTTTCCCCCCCCCCCCCCTAAGAGTAGGCCTACAAAGTATAGTTCTGACAATTCAAATGTAGCCTATTGGTCAAAGGAAATACTGCATGACAAGCGTGTGTCTCCATATTTCATCATGGCTTCAAGCTGAGAGTGACAGGAAAGAGCTTAACTCGGCTTTGTGGACAGGCTGCCATGCCAAGACCTAACTCTCTCTATCCAGTGCCTAAATAGCTTACAATGTGGTATAGATATGGAAAATGTTGTCCATGATTTAATCTGGCTGCGTGTGTGCAATAGCAAAGCCTACCACGAACACACAGCCTGGGCAAGTGATGCCAAGTGTTGGCTGACGGAATTGAGAGGTTCGTGGCGGAAGACTGGCTGGCATCTCCACCCCCCGCTGACAGCTTACTACCTTGTAGCTTTAAAGCACTGCATACTTGCGTCTAGGTAGCGCAGGAACAGTTCGTCAACGCAAAGGACCACGGATTCTAGAATCCAGTGTATCGGTTTATAGCGTAGGAATCCACACAGAACGGACACGGTGTTCTCCGTTTGTTTTTCCGTTTCTTTGTTTTGTTTTTTTGATTTTGAATTATTACGACCACTGTATATAGACATACACGGTTTCTATAGCCCTTTTAGGAGCAGTACGTCGGCTCAAGGGCATGTGAAATCCAGGATTAGCTACGAATTCACTCAGCTAAAGCAGAGGCTTATAAGCTAGCTGGCTAGCGACTGTGGACTGAATATTACAAGCCTTGGAAATGTATATCTGAGACATGTCAAAACATTATTGTCCTATTATGTTGTCCACAAGACGTGACGGTGACCGTCCGATATCGAACTTGTATATTCTGCATTGAGAGCGATAAAAGAGACGCTGTCTTGCTCTGACATTCAGGTGCGACGTTACAACAGCTAAATCTCTTGCCATTCCAAGCCAGTCAAAGCCCTTCGAGTAAACAGGCACCCGACCTATTTTACGTTCATAATTTCTCTAATTTTACAACAATTTATTATAAAACAAAGGACTTGGTTGAACGATGAAATATCTTACCCGGGCCGCCATTTTCGCGTTTGGTGATGCTCTCGGAGATGCAGTTGTGGGAGGTAGTTCACACGGCAGCGCTAATAGTGAACTGACAGCAGCAGATTGGCTTTCAACCTGCGCAGGGAGGATTCGCTGCTAGACACGCACTGCATCCAGCTACACAGCCCAGCCGACGACGAGTGCAACGCAGACCGTTTTGATTGGCCAATAACAGGCGCTCGAGCAAAATAGCATCGATTTTCACCTTTCAAATCAAATTAAAAAAATTGCTAATCTGTACAGTTTTATTTGTATAGCGCATTTCTCACAAAAATGTGACCAAATGAAATGCGCTTCATAGAAAGGAGATAAAGCAACAACTAAGATGGACATTTAAAATCACATGATGACAGAACACGCAAGCAGGCACGGGCAAAAAAAACCTGTACACTGTGTGCATCCAGGAAAATTCGCTTGCAGCCCTCTACACATAGAGCGACTACCTCCACCTTTGCTTAACATTCCTCCACCATTGATGATCTCGTGCAATGTACTCCCCTCATGTTAGATGGAGATGGGGCAACGGTTGTTAAGGGATGCATTTTTTATTCATTTCAATTGCAATAGTTGTTCTCATTGTGGCGCTAACTAAGCATTTTCAAGGGTGACTTTCCCAAAAGCAGCTTTGAACCAAGATCATCTTAAATCCAATCTAGGTAGTGGAGGAAAGATGGTCGCAGTGTAATGAAGGTTTCGGCAAACTCATTGTTTACAGACAAACATCCCCGGTGCTGTCCGTTCAGCACCCTAGATTAGAACAGCAACGTCCGGACCATGCAGGACCATGGACAGCGACGACTCCTATCGGTTCAGCGTCACTCCGTTCCATCACCACGGACAGCTCCTCCTTGTCACCCCTGCCGCTGCGCCTGTTGACGGCACGCTCATGTTTTACTATTAAATACTGTCACACCTAGGTCTGGCTTTCTATGCCACAATGGAGAATGCATGGGCATTTTAAATGTGCTATGTATGCAGTGGTGTAGTCTACGTGATACGCAGGACTACACCTTATACCCACTAGGAAAGGCCAAGGATTTCCGTATACCCACTTAAAAATGTGCGAGGATACGTAACAGCGTTTTGTGACAGAATTAAAATGATTACAATTATTTAATAATCAAAATTAACATATTTATTTACTGATATGCATTGGACTCTCCCTTAAATGGCTGAATACACTGTGTAGTGCCCTGCGAGGGGTATAACCACAATATAGGCCTATTCTAATAGCAGGATTGGAACACAGCCATAACCTTTCACTCGTCTCGTTCACAAAGCCCAAAGTGAAGTGTGACCCAGTCCCATCGGTCCGTGTTCTCTGAGCTCCAACAGTGGATCTCCGCCCACCTTCTTCCGCTCGATGCAAATGTTTGTCAGTGAAGATTTCATCAACATAAAAGCGCACACGTTAAACTTGTTTAAGCATTTAGAAATTCCAAATAAATGGATAAAGCAACGACACATTATAATTGGTTGGGTTTGTTTTGGACAAATCATGCCCCTCAGCTCAAGAGACCGGTCACGTGTCTTTGTGATGTCATACTGTATTATAATATTATTTTTTAAATTATCTTTATTACATTCTATTAATGTTTTATTCATATTTGATCAGTTCTCTTTTACCCTTCTAATTCCTACTTAGTTCCATAACTGCTTATGTTACCAGTGAAGACAAGAGCAGGTGATCTCCAATTGATGCGGGTTTTATTGTGTGGCTCTGTGCGTACAGACAGACACGCAAAATGAGAGAAAATCATTCCCCTTAGGGAGGGGGGAGGGAGGGTGAGGAAGGCCCCCTCCGTCCACTCTCCCCTCCATAAGGGATGAATGATTTAAAGTAACACCGGCTCCTCCGGCCTCCCCTACCGGCTCAGTCTTACCGCCTCCTCCGGCCTCCCATCCTCCACCACCGGCTAACCCTGGTGCGCCGGCGGCGACGGACGGGGCGGGAGGTTCTGCGAGCTGGTCTGCGGGACATGATGGTGGTAAGGGGAGTGTCTGAACAACGGAGAACCTCCGCTAGTTATGGCGTTTTCGTCCCGTGACGTCACGCTCATCACTGTGACGCAATCGGCCCGTTTTATCAAAACCACTTTGATGTCTGTCACAACAGAGTTGATGGGTTGTTGCTGGGGTTTCACATTTGGGTATTTTCTCCCGACAAATATTTAAACAAATACAAATAAAAATATGTTTAAGTTGAAATAGGGTGATATTCTGGGCCAGAT
The DNA here is from genome assembly GCF_963989245.1 of Nansenia antarctica. Lineage (NCBI taxonomy): Eukaryota > Metazoa > Chordata > Actinopteri > Argentiniformes > Microstomatidae > Nansenia > Nansenia antarctica. Next base: position 79,963,201 of record NC_137675.1, read on the forward strand.
ACTAACTACTTGTGATATTACGTGGTCTGGCCGTTATCGGGCTGGTCCGAATTCGTCCAGGTCCGTCGGTGCTTGCTGGGGTATATCTATATATAATATAAACATAATAATCATCTCAATGTATAATATGTGTTTTTAAGGGTTCGTAATATCAAAATTAACCTTGCTGTACTGTATAGCGGACACATAATGGACTGTACTCAATATATAACAGATTCGATTAAATTAGATTCACTTTATTGTCATTACATAGTAGGCTACAAGAAAATGCAACAACATTATTGTGTGTCTAACCAGAAGTGCAAAAATAGCAATTATATTGCAGTGATAAGTAGCAGTATTTACAGCAGTATTTATCTATACAGTTAAGTGTAAATTTCGTTGTTTGGTACCTGTACTGTAGCAATGACAATAAAGTCCATTCATTCAAGTGCAAATGGTAGCGTGATGTGCAATGACATACAATGGTGACTGGATGTATATGTGCAGTGGTATATATACATTGAGATTATATACAATGTGCAATTTTACAGGCTATGATAAATATGTTGTATATAGTGAAGTATACAAAAATACAAAAATACAGGGTGTGGGCTATGATACACAACTTATTGTGAGAGTCACCTTAAACCAGTGGTGTAGTCTACGTGATACGCAGGACTACACCGTATACCCACTAGGAAAGGCCAAGGATTTCCGTATACCCACTTTAAAATGTGCGAGGATACGTAACAGCGTTTTGTGACAGAACTTTCACACTTTCATTCATAAAATTCACCATGTCTGTGTTACGAAGCACTTGACTTTTGGACCATTGGGACTGACTATAGCGTTATACACCATCAACGGGGGGAAATGCGACATGAAATATGTCAAAATGCAGCACTATCATGCACAGATCAACCTTATAACCTTGTAATGTTATGTTATGTAATGTTAGATATATAACGTTAGACAGGGAGCGCAGATTTATTTTTATGGCGTTCCAAAATGAACGATATGAGGCTGGGAGGGAAAAATCACAATATACCCAGTAGAAAAAACTAGACTACACCACTGTATGTATGTTGCTAAGTGCTAAGTGTTCTCCAAATGTAGCCTAATCTTTTGCAGGTTTAAATCTGCATGCATGGTGGGTGGGTCTCATTCGGAAAACAGATGTGATTTTGCTATGATATCCAATGGGCATGTCTCCAAGAGGAACACCTTGCCATGTGTTTCGGTTTTACCCCATTGCGGGTTGCCTCTACCTGCAATTGATGGAATTAGGTCATGTTAGACTATAGCCGTGCAAATCTGTTTCACCGAGAGCCGCTTTAAGCTGATCAGACGCCGCGGCCCTCATGACAGAACAACAACTCTCTGTTGCCGTGCTGTGGCAAGAGTGGGGAGGTGCAGTGTATAATGCCAGTGGTGAGTCTATACGCAGAATCTGAGTGGCCTTAGCTCACCTTGGCCTAAACAATATTATTGAGATGAAAGCTAGACAGCCTTTGCAATCGCCATATCTTATGAAATCTAATCTATCTATAAGTCTTTTTGGGCTGTATTGTCTCTGTTGATACATTGTGAACTAATTGCTCAACTTTTTCAAAAGGTGGAATACATACAGTAATGTAAAGTACAGATGGCTAATGGGCCTGGTGTTAATGCTTCATCAATGCTTCATCAATACATTTGTACATAGGTCACCAGACACAAAAAAAGAGAGAAAATGCTTGCAAATGTTTTTTTTATATAAAGTAACTGTAACAGTTGATCAAATTCTTCTCACTTCTCACATACATAGTCATACACCCACATAGTCACAGATTGCCGCGTCATTACTATAATAATAACACTAGTATTTGCCTTGATTTGTTCAACAAAGTCATACACAACATGATTCACAAATGAAAAGGGATAAATGTAAATAACGTCGTTTAGCTTAATATGTTACACATTTTTTTTTGTCTTGTATGTGTTGCAAGAGAAAACATGGCACATAGTTATGATGAGTTAGTCGTAGAAGAGGATGCAGGGTGACTTCCAACACCCCTTCTCCAGAATCCCAGTCGTTCTGTGATGCATTACAAACACTAGGGTTCTAGAACATGTTCCATTATAAACACAAGCTCTAGAATGTGTTCTTTTCCAAACACCCGAGATCTAGAATATGTTCCATTCTATTCACTTCCTTCCTTCCCTCTGTTCTTGACCACTCACCCTTCGCAGAGCTAAAAGGACTAATGAGTGGAAGAAAAACGATGGAAACAAAAAAATATTCTGTCACTTTTTTCTGGATCTGTCAGAGAGAGAGTACAGACCTTTTAGACCTAATTATGGACTGTTTTTTCACATGTGCATTTCCACAGCATAGAGTATCAAAGTGTGTGAGTATCAGTAAAGGGTGTATCACTAGGACAGGGCAGTGCAGTACCCCTAGCGCTGAACCTCTACAGAACCTCTACAGACAACTCCATTTGACTGGAAAGAACAAGTTTTGGCTATGCTATAGTATTTGTTTTTCTTAAAGTCACTTTGATGCTAGCTATCTACCGTTCAATCCACCAACAACATCCAAGGGGAAGAACATGTAAAGAAGCGCTGCGGTGTGATTTTTGTTATGCTGTGCATATTATTCTAGGAGCTTTTAGTCTGTGTTGTTCATGTGGATGTCTGCACCTGAAATGGACAGGTTTTCTTTTGTTTTTGATAACTTGTGCCATGGGATTATTTGGCTTTCAAAGTTCCCTTTTTTACTCACTAGCGCCACTAGTGGACATTCATGGCAGACTGGAGCTTTTATGGGGGTATGTAGGATTATCACTGGTTCTCTCGTCTCCAACGCATGAAAACTCATAAAAAAAGGTAACATGATTGCTTTTGAGTCTTTCTTGCTCTTGCTTTTTAAGTCTTCCTTGGTCTGCATGATCCAACAGTGGTGACGTTTGTGTTTTTATAAAACAGAATCATCTTTATAACGATATGGCACAGGTTCTCTCACCCCCCCACCCAACCCCCCCCCCCCCCCCCACCCCCCCCCCCACCCCACCCCGCCAATCCCAACCCCTCTCTCGTGATGTTCTCTAAAATGAAGACTTATTAGTGATTGGTTGGTTTGGTGCAGCATGGCCTGCTGCCCTCTGAAACATGTGATGTGCCGATACTAAGCAAGCATGCTAGGGAAGCAGTAGAAGCACACATGCATGTCAACACAAGTCGATAAATAAACAACCATCGGTGAGTGGACAAGTCCCGTCTCTTCAGGGAGACCAGGCCGTCCATTTTATTGATCCTCAGCGGTAAGATAATACCTCAGGACGACACTTGATGTGTCACAATAATAGTCTCCTGTTGTCCTCAAGTGTAAACATCGAGGTGTTGTTGTTGCTGTTGTAGTTGTTGTGGTTATTGTTGCTGTTGTTGTTGTTGATGTTATTGTTGTTGTTGTTGTTGTTGTTGTTGTTGTTGTTTGGCTCAACTCAGCACTATGTGCTCCAGAGTCCTATCGTACCATATCATGTTCTGCTACAGGAGGACAAGGCCTAGCTAGCCTCTCCACCATGTCAACACTCAGGTCAGTGGTGTGGGGCGGAGATGGCAATTTTCCCTTTGTAACGGTCATGTTTGACTATGGTCCACCGAGACAGTAGCCACACAGCCCTGTCAATGGAGAAATGATTGGTTTACAGACATGTATGGCAGTAGAGTGGAAAAAGGTGTGGTGCTGTGGAGCGCTGTGGAGTGATTGTTGCCCCTAAACACTGATCTGGGTTTAGTATTGAATGTATCCCACTTAACGGTTAGGGTTAAGGTTCATGGAGGGTAGGCTGATGCCTATGGGGGCCTCTTCACCCCTAGAGCCAGTGTTGTGGGCTTTAGGCCAGATCTGGGTGCAAATAGTAATTGAAATCCTTTCAAATACTTTGAGTGCTTGCTTGAATCTGGTCTTGAGTGCCTGATGGACAGTGTTAGCCTTTTAGGGACTATTCCGTTGGTTCATTTGAACCAGGCAAACACAATTAAGCACAGATAAGCTTTTGAAATGAACCCAGGTCTGGTAGCTGGGCTAGGAGCTAGGACTGGGCTAGGGTAGGTCTGATAGCTGGGCTAGGACAGGTCTGGAAGCTGGGCTAGGACAGGGCTAGGACAGATGTGGTAGCTGGGCTAGGACAGGGCTAGGACAGATGTGGTAGCTGGGCTAGGACAGGGCTAGGACAGATGTGGTAGCTGGCCTAGGACAGGGCTAGGACAGATGTGGTAGCTGGGCTAGGACAGGGCTATGGTGGCGAGTAGGGGCCACCGGCAGCTAGGCTAGGGCAGGGTTAGGAGAGGTCTGGTAGCTAGGCTAGGAACTAGGCTAGGACAGGTCTGGTAGCTGGGCTAGGAACTAGGCTAGGACAGGAGTAGGACAGGTCTGGAAGCTGGACTAGGACAGGTCTGGAAGCTGGGCTAGGTCAGGGCTAGGGCAGGGTTAGGACAGGTCTGGTAGCTGAGCTAGGACAGGACTTGGACAGGTGTGCTAGGACAGGTGTGGTAGCTGGGCTAGGACAGGACTTGGACAGGTTTGGTAGCTGGGCTATGTAGGACAGGGCTATGTTGGCGAAGTAGGGGCCATCAGCAGGTGACAGGTGATAGTTTGCAGACATGTAACAACGTGGTCTCGTGTGGACTGGTATCATGGAGACGTCTCTCCAGAACCCCCAACGTCCCTGTTGGATCCACAGGGGTCCCCCTGGCACACGGCCGTCAGTCGTTTCGTTTCGTTTGCCTCTTCTGTATCCTGTATTCTCCTGTATTATTTTCATTTCTCTTTATGTATGTACATGAGTAGACTACAGTAACGTTATCTGGCGTTTCCATCCTCTATGTCTTTGTTTAGTGACAGTGAGTAACTGTTGATCAGGGGGAGACTGGAGGAGGTCGAAATCGGAGGACGGGGCTCATTGTGATGCATGGAATGGAATGAGGAACGGTATCAAACACAATACCATTCCTCATTCCACTCCATGCATTACAATGAGCCCCGTCCTCCGATTTCTACCTCCACCAGCCTCCCCTTGTGTATTGAAGATACTGCTCCTGCTTTGAGAGAGAGGAAAGAGCTCTTTGAGTTCCAGGCGTATAAATGTTATTTATTTTTCTGCTGAGCCACGGCTCTTTCGTGTCCATTTGGAGTTGATGCTTTTCAAATCAAATCAGGTGTAATCTTGTCAGATTAGACTTGTGACAAGGACGTGTGTGTGTCCAACCCCAGAACGCCCTACAGTGTCTCCCTGTCACCAAACGCTCTACAGGCCGACTAACCAGTGTTTAAATGTGCGTTGTAGGACTACCACACTACTAGATATAATCAGTAATTGTATATCTGGGAGTTGCTGCCAGTGTCTACTGTGAGTGATACACGAAGACAGAACGTTTACGATCGTTCAGTCATTCAATTGTATTGTATGACATTATGTCCTCTCCAGATGTGAGTAACCTAGGGTAACCAAATTGCATTTCTGGAACAATAAAGTCTTGTTAATTCACTGAATTGAATTGACTTGTTTTCAGGGCCACACGTCTAAATCAAATTCGATATCATAAAAAGACGGAAACGCCAGACAACCCTATTCTCTCCTTGAACTCGAGCACTAATCTACTCTCTCTCTCCGCCCCCCCTCCCCACTTACCCCCTCGCAAAACAACAACAATCCAATGTTCCTCCTATCGGTCCAGCCCTATCAACAACCGCGTCTTCTCCTCCTCCTTCTTGCTCTCGTTCTTCAGGTCGGCGAACACCTGCGTGAAGTAGTGCGGGTCGGAGTTGATCTGCAGCATCTTGCCGCTCATGCGGTTGATGATCTCCAAACAGCGGTCCCAGAAGACCTCCTTCTCGGCCTCCACCAGGAAGGGCTTGAGCGGGTAGGAGATCTCGTTGCCCATGTAGGAGTAGGACAGGTAGAGGCAGGTGAGCAGAGACGCCTGGAGCTCCCGCTCGCTGGCCACCTCGGCCGAGACCACGTCGCGGCACAGCATATAGAGGAAGACCACGTTGGCCGGGGTGATGAAGCCCTGGTCCTGCCAGCCCTGGAGCAGGAGGGAGCGGTCCACGCTGCGGAGCCACAGCACCGGGTCGGTGGGGGACAGGCGCTTCAGACGGTAGCAGCGCCGGCACAGGAACTCCCCCAGGCTCCTCATCAGCTCGCTGGTGGAGGCCTGGACGATCACGCGCTTGGGCGTGCCGGCGTTGGTGGCCTGGCCCAGCACGGAGCCCGTCAGCGAGTTCTTCTTGGCCGCCGCGGCCACGTTAGACGTGGTCTTGGAGGTGGGGATGGTGGTGGTGGCGGTGGTGGAGGTGGTGGTGTCCCCCCCCTGGCTCTGGGCGAAGGTGGAGAGATTGGCGCAGGACTGGGACTTCTTCAGCTTCATGCTGTTGGACAGGGGCGTGTGCTCGGCGCTGCCCTTCTGCCCGTCGTCGGGCGGGAGCTTCTTGGAGCCCTTCCGCTTGGCGGACACGGCCACGATGCGTTTCCATGGCAGCACGCTGATGAGGGACTGGCGTTTGAGACTCTTGGTGTCTTTGGCGTTCTTGCTGTTCTGCACGGCTGTGTAATGGCCGACTGTCGCCGGGCCATCCTCGAACAGAGCAGCCTTCCTGTAGCTGGGGGAGAGGGAGAGGACCGTACCCATGGTGCCTCTGGGTTTGCGAAGGGAGGGCTGGGGTTGGGCTAGTGGTGCTGTGGGGGGGGTCAGGTCAAACCAGATGTGTTTGGGAAGAACCAAGATGGCCACTCACGGGGTGAGGAAATCAAACCTGGGGAAGAAAACACACAGCAAGAGCTGAATTGTATAGTTTAGGTTTAGAAAATTAGACGATGGTTTGATTGCTGATGTTGAAACTATAGTTCGTAGTTTTCCAACTGCAGTATATTCAAAAGGATATGCTGCTCTTGGAAATGTGTTGATAACTATTAGTTATAAAGCAAACTATCTTTTACAGCATATTCATCATCATGGCAGTGACAGAAGAGCATAGGCGCACAGTATTAGGATAATATTAATTCTATGAATGTTTAGAGTCATAATGTAACTTTGCAGGTATTCAGTCGATTCACATCTGATCAAATTTCCAAAAAACCTTCTTTCAAACAGTGATTTCCAAAATGCATCTCATTACCAAATGAGTCCCTTAGTGTTTGCATGAACAGGTTTCATGTTAACAGGTGAAGCAATGTGGCTGTTATTGTTGTTGTTTTCTTTGCCACAGATTATGAATGAAAAGTAGACCTAAAACGGCTTTTTCACACTGCTAGATCTTCAAAATGTTTCCATAAACTGTGTTAAAAAAGAAAAATGTGTAAAAGATTTTTTTCTTTTTTCTTTTTTCTTTTTTTTACAGATATGTAGCGTAATAGGCCGACATCAGTTATTTATCCTTTTGTATCCTTATCATAGCCAACTCAGCGGGCCTCTCTACACACTATGCTCTCATCATTATTATATAAGGACCTAGATAAGGCCAGAGAAGCATGATAAAGAAATGTGCGCAAGCATCCATCTTAGCTCTAAAATGGAAGCCTTGAATGAAACACCCTCCCCCTCAGCACACGGCTGCTCTATAGATATAGATATTATATTGTTCCACAATACATAATTATACTGTTATGAATTATATATGATTTATCAGTGGTGTATTGTGGTGTCATTTAAATCATATTTCCCTAAATAAACCGTTCCAAAAATGCAGTAGGAAATCTATTCTAAATCGGTCTATAAGCTCTATAATTTCTAAAAGGTTGGAATATAATTATTGATTTTAAAAAGACAAAATATCCTACAATGTTGGCTATTCATCTACAACAAATATTCTATTGGAATGAAACACAAGCTGCAAAATAACAACATCATGGCATAATGATATGATTTCTTACCTTCAAATCAATTTAGTCTTTCAGTATAATCCATGTAGCACCACTCCTCGCCTTTAGGTTACTGTTGGCAAATGTTTTTGTACAAGTGACGTTTTTCAACCGATGATGGTTATTTTTCACACTGGGACCGCTGACACGAGCGAGTTTAGCATCCGCTGTCCAAGGTCCTGGGGCGTCTACGGTGGGAGCAAGACGGGTCGCAACGGTGTAATTACAGTAGTCTATAGGCAGATTGACGTTTCCCTGATGATTTCCTCCCGTTACGAGTAATGGAAATCTCTCGCTCGTGCAGGGTAACACAGGTGCACAGTGGATGCGAAATGTGTGACACTCACTATTAGTATAAAAATGTCTTCCATTGAAGAGCAACACTATATCTCACGGCTGTTATGTCGGTTCCCGCGACGGCTATAGACAGCGGGTTATCTCTCTCAAACACGCCACCGGGATAAGCAGCCCCAGAAGAAAAAGTCAGATCAAAACAAAGAAAAAAGAAAACGCCGAGGAAAAATGGCTACTACGAGTTCTAAAAATAGAAGGCTTAGGCTATCCTTTAAGCAAACCAGCAAAAAATCCCGACGCTTTGATGCAGGCATCTGCAGATATTCGGGTTGGTTGCGAGGATGATATGAAGCGACCCCATTGGTCGACGCTGGGATGCTGCTGCTGTTGTGTCGCTGTCGCAATCGTGGTGCTCTTGCGAGGGTATTGGCTGACTGACTGTGGCCCGTAGAGGAGGCTACTGCTGGGCTGTCCATGGTGCTGAAACTGCTGTCTCCAGCTGTTCTACAGCCCGGCCATGCATTGGTCAGTGTGGAGGACTCTGGACCTTGTGAACCCGGCTGTCGTTGTTAGCTCGAGATTATCCCGTTCCCCCAGATATACATTAAACCAGAGACAGGATGGATAATAAATAATCATAATGCGACGCGCGGCTTAATTGTCTGTCTGGCTGGAACGGAACATTTTCAGGCGATCACTTCACTGCATGCGTTGAGAAAATCCCTATAATGCAAAGTGAATTGTACACGGTTTTTAAAAAATGTTTATGTTTGAATACGCGCTGCTACGCCTTTATGGCCTGCTGCTAGAGGGTCGTCTCACCGATGATTTTAGGTTAATTTCAAAGATGAGAATAGCCTATGCTATAAACCTGAACGACATTCATAGCATACATGGTTATTCATGATGTATCCATTACAAGTAGGCAACATCGGAGGAGCACTAAATCCTATCCCTAACCCTTTGATCACCAACCTAGCCTATAACCTATAAACAAGACTATAAATCTGGCTGCATAGCCTAGAAACCTGTGGGTAACTTTTGCCATGTGCAAAAAAAACAGAAAACATACATAGCCCAAAATGTGATCGGTGGAGCCTGAAATAAAATGTAAAAAATTAAATAAAATAAAAAAGTTTAACATTCTTTCAAACTTTTGAAATAACTTTTGTTTAAGTTGTTTTATTCCATGCCGGGAAGAAGAAAAAAAGGTGCACTGCCTGCAAACTCAGGTGCACAGCTTGGCTTCACTACGACAACACCTCCCCCCCCCCCCGGCGCAGAGATTTGATGCTCTTGAGCCAACCGGAACAAGTCAGAGCGAGGAGGAGTGAGTAGGCAAGATGGCAGCCGCGGCAGTGGAGTTTCAAAGAGCACAGTCTCTCCTCGGCACAGATCGGAACGCGTCTATCGATATTTTGCATTCAATCGGTGGGTAATATTTACAGCAAGGTCTTGCGAGTGGCTAAGGTGTGACCCGAAAGTGTAAAGCGATCAGCTAAAACAAGTTGGGCTCTAACCCTTTGTTGGGAGCGATTGACTAAAACATTAGCTCGCTCGTTAGCTTGAGCTAACAGCTCCCCGGCTAGTTTACCGGCCTATCCCGTGCGTCGGTCACAGTGAGTCAGCAGCAGGGACACACCGGTAGCTAAGCTAAGCTAGCTCATTGATTGAAGATGGTTAGCCAGTTTGCTGCTAAATTAGCGGTGCTTTTTGCTTTATTGTCTGTTAATGGATGGCAGCAAATATATGATGTTGCAACTGGCTAAGCTTACGATTTCCAAGCGAGCTAATAAGGCATCACATGTAAACCATTCCGAATCTATGACTTAAGGCATAGTTAGCGGAATAGAGACGCGTCCATAGCTACGAAGTTGACATCTTGTGTTTATAGCATCTCTGGCCGCGCCAGTAGTTTTAGTTGTTTTAATTTTGTTTAAGTTTTAATTTCCAATAATTCAAGTTAATCTTGCATTGTAAGCTATAGCTTAACTTAAAGTTAGCTAACTCCAGTAGTGTGTTTGTGTTTCGTATTGTTATGACCGCATGCATGGCGTTGGTGAGGTCAGCTGTCCCACTTTGTGCCTGTCGTTCTACATGGACTCGTGTTCTGCGTCTGTGAAGACATTGGCGTCTCCTCTCTGCCCCCCGGCTTGTAAATGGACCCCTACAACACCGGCTTTAGATCCACCATCTGTTATTATTGTCAACCGAAAGCGAAGACTCATTGATGAGCATCTTTTACTGACGCTTTGGCTGTGCAAAAGGTGTGAGAGTGCAGGTTTGAATGTCACTGCACATCTAGGTTAGATTCTCATGTTGCCTGATATCGACAAGTGTTTTTATTTATTTATTTATTTTCAGCTATAGACGCCTAGCAGTGGTTCTATTGTATCCTAAACCTAAATCGTTTGCAGTTGTCTTGTGTCTCACCAAGTAAGCCAAAACATGTTCCTGGAACAACACCCCATAAAGTTAGGTATATTATGGGTATAAGTGAAGTGGGACTTGTTCCCCGTGCTGACGTGACATTCCTCTGTGTTCCAGTGAAGCGAGACATCCAGGAGAGCGATGAGGAGGCGGTGCGCGTCAAAGAGCAGAGCATCCTGGAGCTGGGTGCTCTGCTGGCCAAGACAGGCCAGGCTGCAGGTAACAATCCCCAGATAACCCTCCGATGAGGAGTCCCTCCTCTTCCATCCTGGTTCTCGGTCCTGATTGACTCCAGAGTATGGGGGGGGGGGGGGGGGGGTGGTGGTGGTGGTGGCGGTGGTGGCGGCGGCGGCATGTATCCTAATTTATGTCTGTTTGTCTGACTATTTTTGTTACTTTCTGTTTCTCTGTAAAGCGACATTTGGTCCCCTGAAAGGCGCTATATAAGTTGTTATTATTATTATTACTACAGGGCTGGACTGAGCTGAGCTGGGCTGGGCTGGCCTGGTTAGACACCCAAAAATAGTTTCTGTAACAGCTCTGAAATGGACATTGTGGATAGAAAACCTCAGAGCAAGCTCAGTATCTGTCATGTTGCCCCCTGTAATGTGTAACCCCGGGCCCCATGCTGTGGAATCTTGTGTCTAACCTGTGCTGCTAGAGTGTTGCTGACAGATGCAATGCCAGAACCAACAACATAGGGCTACCTGTCATCTTCTGCCAGCCCTGACAGAATTCGGTGCTGAATTAGTTTCTGCAGAGTTCATTTTAAAGAACACAATTGATCAGCTCTCAATGCCTTTCTCTATCCCTGTTCTTCCCCCTCTTCCTTGTTCTCTCTCTCTCTCCCTTCCTCCCACCCCCTCTCCCCACTCCCTCTCTCTCCCCACCACCCTCCCTCTCCCCCCCACCCTCCCTCTCCCCCCCACCCTCCCTCTCCCCCCCACCCTCCCTCTCCCCACCACCCTCCCTCTCCCCCCCACCCTCCCTCTCCCCCCTCCCTCCCTCTCCCCACCACCACCCTCTCCCCAACCCCGACTCCCTCTCTCCCCACCCCCTCCCTCCCTCTCCCCACCACCCCCCTCTCTCCTCTCCCCCCCCTCCCTCCCTCTCCCCATCCCCCTCCCTCCCTCTCCCCACCCCCCTCCCTCCCTCTCTCCCCCCCCCCCCGCCCTCCATCAGAGCTGGGCGGCCTGCTGAAGTACGTGCGGCCGTTCCTCTGCTCCATCAGCAAGGCCAAGGCGGCCCGGCTGGTGCGCTCCCTGCTGGACCTCTTCCTGGACATGGAGGCGGCCACGGGCCAGGAGGTGGAGCTGTGTCTGGAGTGCATCGAGTGGGCCAAGGCCGAGAAGAGGACCTTCCTCAGGCAGGCGCTGGAGGTGAGGCGATGATTGAATCCTCCTCCGTCAATCATTAGCGTTGTGGTTGGTGATTTTAGCTGGTCACGTACTGGGTTCTTCTTCAGCTTGATTGACAGAATGAGACGTGCAGCTTTTGGCTGCGAGAGTTATGGGTGGTGGTTGATGGCGATGATGATGATGATGATGATGTGTAAGTCGTCAGTGAAGTTTTCTCTCTCTCTCTCTCTCTCTCTCTCAGAATGAAATGCATTCTGCTATTGTTTTACATGTTCTAACCAGAAATAATGTGAAAATGTAGACAGGAGTTTGGATATTGAGTGAGAGTTGTGTGTACATTTCCTGCCTAACCTCCCTCCCTCCCTCCCCCTCTCTCTCTCTCTCTCTAGGCTCGTCTCATCGCTCTGTACTTCGACACAAAGCGCTACCAGGAAGCGCTCACCCTAGGTAAGTCCCTCCCTCTTTGCACTGACTGACCAACGGCTGCGTCCCCTTCCCTTCGTCATGTGTGTGGACCTATCGTGTCCTCTCTTCTCAGTGAAGCTGGATTGACCGTTAGCCTATCAGAGGACTTATAGGGCCGGTTTCAGAGACAAGGCTTAAGCCTAGTCCTGGACTAAATCACACTTTCAATGTAAAATCTCCATTGAAGATGTTTTTTAGTCTAGGATTAGGCTTAAGCCTTGTCTGTGAAACCGGCCCATAGTCATATAGTCTTAGTCCAGGCTTCATAATGGAAGAATCAATCAATGGGATTATTTAGTTTTCTCTTTCTCTCCAATCTCCCTCTTCCCTTCTCTCTCTCTCTCTCTCTCTCTCTCTCTCTCTCTCTCTCTCTCTCTATCCCTCCATCTCCCTGCCTCTTTCCGCTCCTCCCTCCCCCCCCCCCCTCCCTCCCTCCCCCCATCCCTCCCTCTCTCTCCCTACCTCCCTCCCACCCTCTCCCCATCTCTCCCTCCCCCCTCCCTCCATCCCACCCTCTCCCTGTCTCTCCATCCCTCCCTCCCTCCCTGTCTCTCCCCCAGGCACCCAGCTCTTGCAGGAGCTGAAGAAGATGGATGACAAGGCCCTGCTGGTGGAGGTCCAGCTGCTGGAGAGTAAGACGTACCACGCCCTCAGCAACCTGCCCAAGGCCCGTGCCGCGCTCACCTCCGCCAGGACCACCGCCAACGCCATCTACTGCCCGCCCAAGCTCCAGGCAGCCCTGGACATGCAGTCAGGTACGCTGCATGCACCCCACCACCCCCCACCTCCATCTTTCCCCCCCCCACACCTCCATTTCCATCTCTTACTCCTTTTACTGTATTATTCACTTGGTCAGTTCTATTCTGTATTCTAACCTTCCTTCTCTCTCTCTCTCTCTCTCTCTCTCTCTCTCTCTCTCTCTCTCTCTCTCTCTCTCTCTCCCCCCCCCCCTCTCCCCCCTTGCCTCCCTCCCTCCATAGGGATCATCCATGCGGCGGATGAGAGGGACTGGAAGACAGCTTACTCCTACTTCTATGAGGGCTTTGAGGGCTACGATTCGGTGGACCACCCCAGAGCCATCACTGCTCTGAAATACATGCTGCTCTGCAAGATCATGCTCAACTCGTACGTAACTGTGTGTGTGTGTGTGTGTGTGTGTGTGTGTGTGTGTGTGTATGTGTGTATGTGTGTATGTGTGTATGTGTGTATGTGTGTGTGTGTGTGTGTGTGTGCAAACACAGGAAACATAGCAAACATATCACCTGATAGGATATGATGTGCAATTACACTGATTGGCCCAAGGGGGGTGCTAGAGTAACCGAAATTCTGAAATTGCACTTGATTGTCAGGTGTGTAACCGGACCACCAGGCTGAGTAGAGCTCAGCCTAGTTGGACTCTGTAGTGTAAATAAGCGTTAGGTGCAGCGGGGTTCCCAAACTTGCTTTGTCCTGTGACCCCAACATTTACATAAATAATCTCCTGTGTCCACAACCACTTGGCAGGATATAACAACACGTAATAATGGCGTCCAGGTGTATTCACCTAGAAGATGCTCTAATTGGTTGGATTTGAACCCCACAACTGCACAATAGGTTACAGGTGCAATACACAGACATCGATGTCTTCATACAAAATACAAAACGTGTGTCTTATTTAGTGTATCACATCAGAGGTTAAAGTCTAACCCGACTCCCCCACCCTCCCTCCCCTCACCTTTCCTCACCCCCCTCCCCTCTCTCTGTGTTGCAGGCCGGAGGACGTCCATGCTTTGACCAGTGGTAAACTAGCCCTGCGGCATGCTGGCAGACAGGTATGTACTCCAAGGGAGGCTGGCGGAGGTAGGGATCGGAGGACGGGCTCGTTGGAACGGAGTGGGGAGTGGGGAGTGGGGTGTGGCGTTTGATGCCATTCCTCATTCCGTTGCGTGCATTACAATGAGCCCGTCCTCCGATTTCTCCCTCCGCTGATGTCCCCTCACCGCTCTCGTCCTGCCATGCCTGTTAGAACCTCCGGCTCTTGTTGGTGTTCTGCTGCTCACTGCTGCCCCCTGCTGTCTGTTTCTCTGCAGACAGAGTCTCTGAAATGTGTGGCTAAAGCCAGCAAGAACAGGTCACTGGCAGACTTTGAAAAGGTGGGTGGTGTGTTGTTTTTGTGTTCTAGATTTCAATGTGTTACAATGCGCACAATTAGGCCATTTTTTTCCATTTACACATTTGATCCTCCATTACATCCCCATTACCCCCCTCAACCCCCCTTCTCTCCTGTGCCTCTCTTTAACTTTCCACTCCTCTTTCTTTAACCCATCTCTCCCTCTTACCCACCCCCCTCCCCTCCCCTCCCCTCCCTCATACCCCTCCCCTCCCCCCCCCTCCCCCAGGCCCTGACAGAGTACAGAGCGGAGCTGAGAGACGACCCCATCATAAGCACACACCTGACCACGCTCTATGACAACCTGCTGGAGAAGAACCTGATCCGCGACATCGAGCCTTTCTCCAGGGTCCAGGTACTCACCCTTCCCCCCTCAGCCCCCCCCCAGCTAGTGGACTGTGTTCCAGTCTGGAACATTCTGTTTCATTGTGTTCTATTATGTTGTTTCATTCTGTTCTATTCTACTCGATTCTATTCTTTCATTCTATTACTACTTTGCTAGATTCTATCGTTTCATTGGCTGCTTTCGTAAATTCTCTCTGGAAATCTTATCAGCACTCATGCAATGCCTCTTGTCCAATCAAATGACTTGGTGCCTTTATGACTTTGAACCCACTGTGCGCTCTGGCGCTATTAATCGGCCGAATACATTCGGTGGCCGAACCTTCGGTGCATCCCTACTATCCGTTCTATGATCGTCAGGAACGTTAACATAAAAAATAATAATAATAATGTTTAAGAAAGTGATTAACTGGTGTGTCTCTTCTCTAACTACCGCTTCTCTGTCCCTTCGCAGATAAAACACATTTCCACTCTCATAAAACTCTCTGAGGTAAGAACCTTTACCTCACCTTTCTCTGCTTTGAGATCTGGGGTCAGTGTCCCCAAAGCTTCGTCTCTACAGGTGTCTCTTTTGAAAACCCAGGCCTCGTACTTTCAGAAGACTGACCTGTAAACACAGATTTTTTTCAATTGTTCCATTTTACATTTTTGCGTTACTTTTACATTTGTCACAACATATTGGTTGTCGGGAGAAATTAAGTACTGTTTAAGCTACAAAGCTTTTGAGAAACTGAGCCCTGGACCATTGAGGTGGAATCTAATAGAGACAGAGAGGTCTAATGATGTACATGGAGACCGTATGTAGATATGAACTGGTGTCTGTCTGCAGCAGCCCTCCTGCTTTAGCTGTTGACAGAGGCAGAAGTGTCTCCCATGTTTATTGACACAGCATTTGCGTAGTGTAGCTATAGTAGTAATAAGTGTTGTTGTTGTTGATGTTGATGATGACTTATGTGTCTTCCACAGGGAGATGTTGAGAGGAAGCTGTCACAGATGATTCTGGACAAGAAGTTTCACGGTAGGTTTGTGTGAGGCCACAGCACCGCCAGTCTGTGGGCGGAGAGACCAGCGCTCTCTGCCTGTGTTAATAGCCTCATAACAACACGATCAAGCCCACAAACCTTATCATTCTTATCGCTCTCTCCCTCACTGTCCTTGTTTCCCTCTTCCTCTCTTTCTCTCCCCCCCCCCCCTCTCTCCCGGCTTCTGATCTCTCTCTCTCTCTCTCTCTCTCTCTCTCTCACTCTGCCTCTCTCCTTTTACACTCTTTTTACACTCTCTTTTACACTCTCTTTCTCATGCTCCCCCCCTCTCTTTCTCCCCCTCCTCTCTCTCTCTCCCACTCCCCCCCCCCCCCCATAGGTATTTTGGACCAAGGTGAGGGCGTGCTGATCATCTTTGACGAGCCTCCAGTAGACAAGACGTACGAAGCAGCCCTGGAGACGGTTCAGAACATGAGCAAAGTGGTCGACTCGCTCTACAACAAAGCCAAGAAGCTCACATAGGTCAGCCAGCCAGTCAGGCGCCACACAACATATCCAGCTCCCAGTTTGGATATTGAGCGAGAGTTGCGTGTACATTTCCTGCCTAATCTCTCTCTCTCTCTCTCTCTCTCTCTCTCTCTCATTCTCTCATTCTCTCTCTCTCCCTCTCGTTCTCTCTCTCCCTCTCTCTCCCTCTCTCTCTCTCTCTCTCTCTCGTTCTCTCTCTCTCGTTCTCTCTCTCGTTCTCTCTCCCTATCTCTCTCTCTCTCTCTCTCTCTCTCTCGTTCTCACTCTCTCTCTTGTTCTCTCTCTCTCTCATTCTCTCTCTCCCCCTCTCTCTCATCCACAGAAGTGCCCACCAGTATCCCAGCTCAGAGCGCACTCAGCCTGTCTGTGCAGCTCCTCAGTGATGCGGGGGGGGGGGGGGAGAGAAGAAGAAGAGGAGGGAGTGTTTGGACTTCAACAACCCAGCAAGCAAACATACCAACCAAGCAACCAAGCATCTCACAACCTGGTGGGGATGGGCTGTTCCCCCTCCAGCCTCTCCCCATCACCACCACCCTGTCCCCCTTCAAACTCTGACTGGGGGGGACGGGGGGGTTCTGAAAGAGCTCCCCAACGGACATTAAAGCTCCCCAACAACGGACATTCCTTCCCCTCCCCTCCTCCTCCTCCTCTTCCTCTTCATCAGATTTCTATGTAACTGGGCAGCCTTCCCTCCTCCTCCTCCCTCTCTTGCTGGCCATCAGGGAAACTTGTAAAGAATAACAATGAAGAAAGAGGTCTGTCTCAGAGTATGATCGGTGGGCTCCCCTGCCCAAAGATTATTTTTCTGTTGGCCAAATACCTGTCCCTCAATCTTTTGTTATGGCTGAGACCCTCCTCCCTGCCCCCCCCCCCCCCACACACACACACACACACCTACCAGCTTACCAGATGAACGGTTTGAAACACTGGCTCGTCCTGCCCCGCCCCCGTCCCCACCACCACCTCTGGGCACGTTGACCTCTGACCCCACCCAACCACACCCGGACCCAACCACACCCAGACGCCGTGCTGGGTTCAGCCGGCGTCCGTCGGCGTGGCAACAAAGAAACGCCTGACCCACGTCCGCCTTGGAACACGCTACAGGAAGTGGACAGCACCATCCTGTTCTGAAGCGTTCAACGCTATTTGTTGTCCTTCCTGTTTGTATATAATAATATAACGTCGCAAAGCGTTTGTTGCCGCATTCCAAATCGACCCCTGACCCCCCCCAAACCCCTCATGTACTCACGTCGGCGCTGTATAAGAGGATTGGATTGGTGGTGTATGGTGATAGGGCCAAATTTTCCGACCAAGCAACCAATCAGGGGGCGTGATTGTTATTATTACCACCATATGGCGTTGATCTATCCACTCCTCTGATAGGTAGGATTGCCTGGGGAGGGGGAGCTAGGGGAGGATTTGGAATACGGCACATGTCCACTCATAGCGTGTCATGCCCACCCTCCTCCTATGTTTTTTTTTTTTTTTATAACGCTAAAACTTAATTGAAATCCCCACACAGAGAGAGCTTGGTCACACACGTGCTTTTGTGAACGATGCTTGGTCTGTATGAAACCAGTGAAGTGTGTTTGTATGGTCCTCTGTTATGTACGAGGGGCTCCCATGCTGGAGGGAAAGGTGTACTGGTGGGGATTGACTTTTACAAGGACTACTAAAGAGCATTTCCCACGTGACATAGAACAAGATGTGCTAATAAAGATGTTGAAGAATGTCTACACCTTACTTTTGTTCAAAAGGAATGGAACTCGTTTGGATTTAACAGTTATACACAAGAGACATTTGATTTCATAAGGTTTACATTGTTCTCCTCTATCACAATGACGAATTCATTTAGTGGAGTGGTTTTCTCCAAATTTGCATATACTGCAGCAGGGTTATGCCATCGAGTGATAATAAGATTGTAATCTTATGGATTTTACATGACAATACTAACTACTAAAACATCAAACAGTTGCTGGTGGAACAGTAAGCAGAGACAGAATTCCTGTCGTATGGAAAGCAATTTGTTTGAACATGTGTTTGGATTAGAGAGTAGGTTTGAACATAGTTGCATGTGGGCGCCGCTAGGGGGTGGTAAGTTAGGACGATTCTAAGGGCCCAGCACTGACAGGGGCCCATGGGATTTATTTTTTATTTTTTATATTATATTTATAAATAATATTATTATTATTATCATAAGGACGTTAATGTAGCCGAATTCAAATTCTAATTCTATGTATTAAAAAAAGTCACAAAAGAAACAAACTGGAGTTTTGTTTCTCTATGTTTAACAAAATTAAGCCTTATTATTTACCCCTCTATTTATTCACTGCATGGTTCAGTCCACCGCGCGCGAGCTTGATTGATTGATTGAAAACTTTATTAGAATGTTTGCAGAAGTAGGTACATGAAAGTACATATTACATACAAGGTCAACTAAAAGGATAAAAACCCAAGAAAGCCACTGGCTTATTTCAATTGGGGTCCTTGATTTTCAATTCATCGTTACATGTAAGACAGACATAAGAAAAAAAACTAGTACTATCTACAAGATAATACAGACAAATAACTATTACTATCTACAATATAAACGTACATCCATCATGGGAAGAACAATACAACAAAACATAAGGTATCGGGTAGGACAGGTGGGGACATACACCACAGGTGGGGGCGGGGGACAAAACACAAAGTATGTACAGTGGGTAGTTCGGGTCTTTTAATCTGATTTTTGTTTTGGTTTTTGTTGTTTTAGAGGGTCCAGTTACGGATTGCAGCCTCCTGTAAATGTTTTTTTGAGAGTGGTAGACTAGTGGTAGACTAGTGCTAGACTAGACACTAGAGGAACGTTACCGCGAATATTCTGACAAGGTTTCCATGGCCAACACGTCCTGCTGTAGTGTGTGTGTGGGACAGATGGAGGACAGCCAGATTGGAAATGCATCAAATGTGCGTGTGCGTGCGTGGAATGTCGTGAAAGGCAAAGCCAAAGTCAGGGTCTCAAAACAGAAAAGTAAAAAAAATCACTAAAAACAGTGGTTTAGTGATCTAATCACTGCGTGGATGATCTAGTTAGCTCGCTATAGCTAATTAACATTAACTTCAAGTATAGTTAACTTACAGTGCACTGTCAGTATAATTTCAGTTAAATGTATGAGATGAGTGAAATTTTGGTCCAAATATACTGTAGGTTATTAGAGCTCAGTGAATTTGTATCCAGCAGCTATGCACTCTTGCTATAGCTAGCTAGCTAACTAGTATAATGTTACATGCTAATGACGTCATGCACAGATGCAGCCTCCCAGTTGAAGGAGAAGGAGGTGAGCAGTAGGAGTTTGGGGTTAACAAACAGATTTTGAATATTTTAATGTATGCTGCATTACCATGCAAGCATTGAATACAACTTTAGCTAATATTCATATTTAGTAAATAGTTCTTCCAGTAATTGCAATAACATTGACCACTGGCATCTTAATAATATTGTTAGCTAGCTAGATAACATTTAAGTTAGCTAATCTGGTGTAATGTATGTATTATTATGTTAATACTATTATAGGACATATTATGAATTATGTACCTATGGATACTCCATGCCAGGGCCCTCTTCAAGCAAGGCAGCCAGAGAGGAGAGCAGAGGTGGGGGGGTAGTGGTGGTCTAGACTCTAGTGGATAGTGAGTTGGACTTGTGATCGGAAGGTTGCGAGTTCAAATCCCGCCTGAAACCACACCACTACTAGTGTGCCCTTGAGTAAGGCACTTAGCCTTCAGTTACTCCAGGGGGAATGTCCCTGTAATTCGTAATTGTTTGGATTAAAAGCGTCTGCTAAATGGCAAAATTAATTAAAATTAAAAAAAATAAGAGGTAAAGAGGCAGAAGAAGAAGAGCAAGAAGTAACAAAGGACAATGACAGCAGCACAGCAAGTTGGCTTCATCACTAGATTTCAAGGATCTTATTAAAGATTTTGCTACTAAGAAGGCTTTGATTTGATTTGATCTCTTTACTCCTATCTTGAATCGTTGTGCATTAGGCTAGATATAGTTTTTAGCTCTCCAGGTATACTATTCCACAGTACTGCCGCAGTGTAAAAATAAAAATCTTCCCATTTCACTATTCAATTTCGCTGGCACCATGTCTGTGTTGCTCCCTCTTGTATAAGACACGTTTGTCTTCGTGTGAAACAAGCAATGCTGAGTCAGTATCCTGACAGTATTATGGCCAACTGATCTTTACAAGATCTACATTTATTTAGACACAATACCACCCCATTAAAATTATATATTTATCATGATGAGGTCCCCCAGACGAGCTCACAGAGCCACCCGCCCCGTCCGTCGCCGCCGGCGCCCCAGGGTTGGAATGGAATGGAATGGAATGGACTTTATTTGGGTTAGCCGGAGGAGGAGGAGGGGAGGCCGGAGGAGGCGGCAGGCGGTGTTACTTTAAATCATTCCCCTTAGGAATGATTTTCTCTCATTTTGCGTGTCTGTCTGTACGCACAGAGCCACACAATAAAACCCGCATCAATTGGAGATCACCTGCTATTGTCTTCACTGGTAATATAAGCAGTTATGGAACTAAGTAGGAATTAGAAGGGTAAAAGAGAACTGATAAAATCTGAATAAAACATTAATAGAATGTAATACAGATAATTTTAAAATAATATAATAATGTTTCTCTTGGTATAACATCATGCTGTGGTTTTATACGATGTATTGATTTCTGTATTTTACTGTGTTGTTTAGAAATTGCATTTATATATATGTATTGCACCTGCAAAAGAGACATCAGTCTCAGTGTGTTACCGTGTATAAATAAAGGTGACATCAAAATGTAATACTCACATACATCATCAATGATATGATTAATTCGCGCCATGTGGACAACAATGTGGACATAACAACAACAACATCATAGAACTGGAGATCAGAAAATAATTCCTGGACAGTTTTGTGAAATGATTGAAATTGACAATGAATTGTTATGCAAGAAATCTTTTTTATTGATTTTGTTGTGAAACAATTATATTGTATCTATGTAAACGAAGTTCTATGAGTAATTTGAGAGATAGTTTGAAGTCCTCTAAAGTGCAAATATCATACAGGAGTCATCTCTTGGGAATGTCAAACATAGCCCTGTAAATCATCTAAATTGAATGATGCTTTGTTTTCTTTCTTTTTTTCAATTGCCAATATTAGGTCCCTTAGCTTAAACAATACAGGACTTGTGCAAAATATTCACGCATATTCATTTTAGTATAGCCCAAAAACACAAATCATATTAATAACACAAAGCATAAGCCATAATGTCAGATATCAAATTGTGCAATACCCTATCGGTCAAGGTGTGTGACATCATAGCTACAGTAAACATTCCAAATCAGACAATGCAAATCGATTCTACAACCATTTGGGCTCTGACTCCAACCATATTATCTCAGAGCCAAAATGGCCGCCGTTGTACACTTAGCACGTCTCCTGTCGTGTCTTGGTAGCTCTGCAGCGGAGCACCTTGAGGAAGCTGTCGATCTTGTGGGAGTCCCTGCGCAAGCAGGACAAGAGGAAGTTGAAGTTGACGAGGCGGGAGGTCTTGTCCTGGCCCAGGTCTCCCCCTCTGAAGGGAAGGGGGGAGATGCTCTGGGAGGAGGGGCCCATCTAGAGAGAGAGAGAGAGAGAGAGGTAGAGGGCGAGAGAGGGAGAGAGAGAGAATGGCAGAGAGAGAGGGGGGGAGAGAGAAGGGAGAGAGAGGGAGAGAGAGAGAATGAATACAGAGAAAGGGCAATTTACAGTAGTAAAATGTTTGCTTGAAATGTTTGCTTGTACACACACACACACACACACACACACACACACAGTATCCGTCACCTACCCTGTTGACCAGTATGTCCAGGCCATCCCTCAGAGTCTTGGAGTGCTCCTGCAGTTCCTGTATGTTGCTGGAGATGGCGCTGTGGGACGGGTGTGGCAGGGAGGGGGCCTCTGAGGCGAGCAGCACCAGGGGGTCCACCCAGGCATGCAGGAGGGAACGAGCCAGAGAGAGCAGCTCGTACTCCTGGGGAAGAGAGGGGTCAGAGGCTGGGTCGGGGGTCAGGGGTTAATTGACCAGACATGTATTGACCAGACAGGTATTCGGTTGTTAAGTTAAGGCGCTCGAAATGCCGCAGTGCTGTGTCCCTTGTTATATGAATGGATCCGAGTCTAAAAAACGATTGAACTGTCATTCTACCGCGTTAGTACACTGGTACTCTGGTGCGGGGAATTTTGTATTTGGCCCCGGAAATTGCTAAACGTCACGCCTGACGTCAGACTTAACAACTGAATAGCAAGTACAGCATCCCTATTTAGCCAGAAGATCTTTTAAGATCTTTCAAATGTGTCCAGATTAATTAATTGCTTTTTGGTCATGCATCACTGATTCTTTCTGACGATAGTTCTAGTTGTTCAAAACGTTTAATCTGAATCAGAATGATCCTGATTCTTTTTTTTGCTATCCAGGATCAGATCGACCTGGCTGATTTCCCCAAAACGACTCAAAATCAGCCAGATAAGATCTGATCCTGGATAGCAAAAAAAGAATCAGGATCATTCTGTTCCAGATTAAAAGTTTTGAACAACTGCCCCAAAGCAGGAAAACAGGGGAGGCTGGGGGAGGTAGAAATTGGAGGACGGGCTCATTGTAATGCATGGGTTAGGCATGGCATACCATGATACCATTGCTCATTCAAACACACGTGTGTTGGTACCATTCCTCATTCAGTTTCCATTCATTACGATGAGCCCGTCCTCCGATTCCTACCTCCACCAGCCTCCCCAGAGGAGGTTAGGGGGCTGTACTGACTGAGACTCTCAGAGCTTGCTCCTTGTCTTTGGGGGTCTGGAGGGAGGAGGTGTGGCACATGGACGGGCGGGCCATCAACACCCTGCCCATGGGCGGGAAATGAGAGTCCTGAGAGGGAGGGAGGGAGAGAGAGAGGGGGAGGGAGAGAGAGAGGGGGAGGGAGAGAGGGGGAGGGAGGGAGGGAGAGAGATATGGAGGTTGAACATAATCAGAACACAATCGGACAAATGCATACTCACAATCTTTATAAGCTAAACATACACATTCATCACACACGTGTGCACACACACACACCCACAGACACACACCTACGCACGCACACACACACACACACACACAGACACACACACACACACACACACACACACACACAGTGGTTGGTACTGACCAGTTCGCTGGTGAGGGAGGTACTGAGGGAGTGGAGCTTGTCGGAGCGCTGGGAGGCTCTGTCCAGGAGGTCGCTCAGACCAATGGCATGACAGGAGACTACCAGACATAGAACTACAGCAGAGGGGGGGGGGGGGAGATGGGGAGACATAGGAGAGATGGGGGAGAGAGAGATGGGGCAGAGAGAGATATGGGGGAGAGAGCAAACACACATTCACAAACAGACAAACTCACACACACACATCTGCGTCTAACACACTCACAAACAGAAAAACTCACACACACATCTGCGTCTAACACACTCACAAACAGACAAACTCACACACACATCTGCGTCTAACACATTCACAAACAGACAAACTCACACACACATCTGCGTCTAACACATTCACAAACAGACAAACTCACACGCACACATCTGCGTCTAACACACTCACAAACAGACAAACTCACAAACACATCTGCGTCTAACACATTCACAAACAGACAAACTCACACACACGCCTACGTCTAACACACTCACAAACATACAAACTCACACACACGTCTGCGTCTAACACACTCACAAACAGACAAGTTCACACGCACACATCTGCATCTAACACACTCACAAACAGACAAGTTCACACGCACACATCTGCATCTAACACACTCACAAACAGACAAACTCACACGCACACATCTGCGTCTAACACACTCACAAACAGACAAACTCACACACACACATCTGCGTCTAACACACTCACAAACAGACAAACTCACACACACATTTGCATCTAACACATTCACAAACAGACAAACTCACACACACGTCTGCGTCTAACACACTCACAAACAGACAAGTTCACACGCACACATCTGCGTCTAACACACTCACAAACAGACAAGCTCACACGCACACATCTGCGTCTAACACACTCACAAACAGACAAACTCACACGCACACATCTGCGTCTAACACACTCACAAACAGACAAACTCACACACACATTTGCATCTAACACATTCACAAACAGACAAACTCACACACACGTCTGCGTCTAACACATTCACAAACAGACAAACTCACACGCACACATCTGCGTCTAACACACTCACAAACAGACAAACTCACACACACATTTGCATCTAACACATTCACAAACAGACAAACTCACACACACGTCTGCGTCTAACACATTCACAAACAGACAAGTGTGAGTGTGTGTGTGTGTGTGTGTGTGTGTGTGTGTGTGTGTGTGTGTGTGTGTGTAAAACTCGGCTCATCTCACCTGCTAAGTGGAGCTTGGTACCCTGGGATCTCCGAGCCATCATTCTATCTGTCTTTCTTTCTTTCTATCTTCCTTTCTTTCTATCTTCCTTTCTGTCTTTCTTTCTTTCTTTCTTTCTTCTTGTCGTTCGTCGTCTTTGCCTGTCTCCTCTGCTTCTTCTTCGACTCTTTGGCTCCCTTTCACTCTCCTCTCCACTTTATAGTGTCCTTGTCTTTGTCTTTGGGTATGCATCAGCCTGGTGTGTATGTGTGTGTGTGTGTGTTGTTAGGAACTAGTTCTCTCCTGTCCTGTCCATCAGTAATGAGAAACATTGTTTGAAGGTTGTGTTCAGGATTCTCATCAATACACACAGGGAGGTGTAGGTGGACTTGGAATAGGTGAGGGAGGGGTCGAGTGAGGGAGGGAGAGAGAGAGGGGTGAGGACTGGGTGAGGGAGGGAGGGAGGGGTGAGGGATGAGTGAGGAAGGGGTGAGGGATGGGTGAGAGAGGGAGGGTGAGGGATGGAGGGAGGGAGGGGTCGAGGGATGGATGAGGGAGGGGAGAGGGAGGTGTGTGTGTGTGTGTGTGTGTGCGTGTGTGTGTGTGCGCGCATGTGTGTGCGAGCGTGTGTGATCATGACAATGTGTATGAGACATGAACGGACCTCAGTGTAAGACACAACCTGCATAGGCTCTGTCTGAATTCTATATGACTGTAATACCTCCATTGGCCAGCAGATGGTGGTAATCTCTCCACACTGTGAGACAGCGTTCCGATGTTTGGTGTTCTCGTGCGTTACTTTTCTCGAGGGCTTTGGTGTCCTCATGGAATGGTGTCTGGTCTCCCTGGGTAACCATACCCCGCCCCCTGGACTATGGTATGTATTTGACATTGATCCCATCCCTGTGCTCTGTCTG
This sequence comes from Nansenia antarctica, assembly GCF_963989245.1. Classification (NCBI taxonomy): domain Eukaryota; kingdom Metazoa; phylum Chordata; class Actinopteri; order Argentiniformes; family Microstomatidae; genus Nansenia; species Nansenia antarctica. The sequence continues at coordinate 79,989,026 of NC_137675.1, forward strand.
TTATGTGTGTGAAAGGTCTAGGAGAGTATGTGACCATATGTGAAGTGTGTACATGCATGTGACTTTGTTCCTTGCTTCTTGTACATTGTGTGTGTGTGTGTGTGTGTGTGTGTGTGTGTGTGCATGTGGGAGGGAAGGTGTGTGTGTGTGTGTGTGTGTGTGTGTGTGCATGTGGGAGGGAAGGTTTATGTGTGTGTGTGTGTGTGTGTGTGTGTGTGTGTGCATGTGGGAGGGAAGGTGTGTGTGTGTGTGTGTGTGTGTGTGTGTGCATGTGGGAGGGAAGGTGTGTGTGTGTGTGTGTGTGTGTGTGTGTGTGTGTGTGTGTGTGTGTGTGCATGTGGGAGGGAAGGTGTGTGTGTGTGTGTGTGTGTGTGTGTGTGTGTGTGGGTGTGTGTGCGTGCGTGCATGTGGGAGGGAAGGTTTATGTGTGTGTGTGTGTGTGTGTGTGTGTGTGCTGATAGAGAACTCAAAGTGACACATGTCACATGTCGCTCTCCTTGCCTGTGGCAGGCGTGTTTACGAGACAAACACATGGAGTTCTCTGCGCTGTAGCACGTCTATACAGTCCACAGATAGTGTCTGGTACGACCGGTCTCACCACATGGACCTTCACCCTATACATTACCCACAAGCCTTTGCTCCTGGTGCCCTCCTCCCAACTTCCTCCTTTCTTTCACCATGCCGGGTCTCACACGCACGCAGACACACACACACACACACACACACACACACACCCACAAACACACCCACACACACACATACATATGACCTACACATCTGACATTGAATCTAACTTCCTATCCCTCTGAGGTGCCTCTTTCAAAGCTAGCAACACCCCCCCTCCCACTACACACACCCACACACACACACACCCACACACACACACAAACACGCACATAAACTACTCCCAGTTCTCTCTCCTTTCAAAATGTTCCATCCCCCTCAGCAAGTTTCCACACTTGGTATGTTGCCTCTACAACAGTGTGTGGTTGTGTGTCAGTGTGTGGTTGTGTGTGAGTGTGTGGTTGTTGTGCATCAGTGTTTCTGCTGTGCTGGCCTTGTTTTAGAGGAAGCGTAGAAGTAGAGATGTGGGGGCATACATAACAGAGGTGTGGATGGATTTACTCAGGAAAGAAGCCGGTTGGGCTGGTGAAGGTAAAACTCGGAGGACGGGCTCATTGTAATGCATGGAACGGAATCATACCATGATACCATTGTTCATTTAAACACGCGTGTTGGATACCATCGCTCATTCCCTTCCAGTGGGACTTACAATGGGCCCGTCCTCCGATTTCTACCTCCGCCAGCCTCCCCTGTCAGGAAGAGCACAGAGCGCAGAGCCCGAGGGAGTGTCGGCCTGTCTCATGTTATGCAAGCAGGTGATGAAACGGCAAATAAAAGGAGGACAAACGAGGGAGGGGTCGAGTAAAGAAGAAAAAAACAAAAAAGAGAGGCGACCTGAAAAAAAACATACTTGTTACATAGAATGTTCGGAGAGGCAGGGGTGGGACTTTGACCTCGCAACGGCGGTGTACCCCACCCCCTTTGCACACACACACACACATGCACACACACACACACACACATGTTAACACCCCTCCCCTCCCCCCTGCCATGACGAAACAGTTCTTTGTCATGTCCCGTCTGTGTGCTTACAATCTTTCCATAGGGCCTCTCTCTTCCTCCCCCCATTCTCTCTCTCTTTCTCTCTCTCTGTCAGAGTTGCCTCTACAAGGTTGTTTTTTTTCTCGTTAATTTACTCACTCTTTTTCCACAACACTCTCTCTCCAACTGCAAAACGGTTGGCACTGCCTCTATCTCTCCCTGTCTGCACTGTCTCTCTCTCTCTTTCTTTGTCTCTCTTGCTCTCCCCCTCCCCCCTTTCTCTCTCTCCCTCTCTCTCTCTCTCCCTCTATCTGAAAGGGGTTGGTATGGCCCCCCTCTCTCTGTTGAAAAGGGTTGGATCGGCATGTCTGCCAAGTTTGTGTAAAGGAAATTCCTCTGCCGCCCTCCCTTAGGGCCTCTATACATTACTGCACACACACACACACATGCACGCATGCACACACAGACACACACACACACACACACACACACACACACACACACACACACACTCACACGCCCCCCTCAGTCCATAGAATTGCAAGTCCCCCTGTGCAGTTTTCGACAGCCTCTGCGATTCCTCGACATACTCTCCTTCATACAGGACTAAGGTCAGTCTCCTGCACTGATAGATAGGATTTAATGCATGGAATGAAAATCTGCTCTGGAGTCAGTTTTCACATGTCTTCGGGGGCACTTTTTAATTGCAAGCCACAATGATCTCTCTGCTATGCTGCGGTCTCACACAGGAGGTTTAATGAGAGATTTAATGAGAAGACAACACTACATGCATTGAATGTTGGGGCTGTTGGAAGGCAAAAATAGTCTCAAACCCCCACCCTCAAAAAAGAAGACATGTTGATGGTAGATAGATAGAATAGAACAGAGTAGAAAAGAAATTGTGTTTTTCACCAAACAAGCACTAACTTTTCTTCGTGGCTATGTTTCGTCAAGGCTTCCGTTCATCCAAACCCATATAACGCGTCTCAACGGGTGTTTTGCACATGTGCTCAAGCCGAGACTCTCTGTCCGGAGAGAACATTTTGTACAAAAGAGACTTCTCAAAAAAAGAGTTTCTTATGCATGGAAGTCTCCGGTTTGTTCCGGTATAATCCTGTCCTCCCCACACAGGAAAAGTGCAATTAGGTGGCTTTTAATGGAAATGTAATTAAACGGCGACTTCAGCCTCTCGAGTGTTTTAACTGAATATGAATGGAGAGGAATCGCATCTATTTTGGGCGCACTGAACGCCGTGTCTTGGAGAAGAGGCGAGGGGGGGTTGGGCACAGGGGGCGGTGGCACCGTTATTCCATGAACATTTAGTTCTGCACGGATACAAGGTAGGCTCGAATTCTTCCTCCGTACCTATCGTACTTTGATGTGTTTGTTTGGATGGGGGGGATGAACACGTCTCGTTTGATCGCGGTTCAGTAAAACACCGCGCAAAATGTAGACTTTAGTGAAAGTTGGGTTACTGTGGTATTTGCCATGCGACCAGGCTACGGCAGAAGGACTTCATTTCCCAGAGTCCTTCAGTCGTAAAATCGCATTTGCTTACAATTGGTTACAGGTGTATTATGGATGCAAGGGTCCCGCGTCAGATATAAAGCGTAGCTGAGAGCGCATTGTTGACACTGACTACACGGGGACCAGGTGAGATCATGCGACAGTCCTTTATAGAATTGCAACTGTAGCCGACACCGTTTATGGTTATAGCGGTTTGGGGGGTGATTGCGTATTCAGATAAGTTGCTGTGTCTGAAATGGAGTGAATGCACATTCTTTATTCGTGCTGCTAGAGGAGCGATTATTGCGGCAGGCTTCAAGTTCTGATGTGCCCTCGCATGCTTAGTGCATCTGTATAGCCTTTAGCTGTGTGTTTTTGGCTGCCTGAGAGTCGAGTTGTATTGGTTAAACTGGAGTTATTTCATTGGCGTAGTCTATTCGAACTCGTTGACAGCATTTGTAGAAGATTAATATTTTCTCGGTATGAATATTCGTACTACTGTGAACTAAATTAAGACCATATCATATGTCTTCTTTGAACTCCGACCAGTTCCACCTAGCATACTTTTGCAAACTGCACTGGGCAAGTTGCGCAACGTTACTTGGGTACGACATAATATTACATAAGTGTTCGTCATCGCTTATCTACGTTGCAACAGTGACTTAAGAAAGATAATGGTAACTTATAGTTTACGGGTTACTGAGGCTCGTTTTTTATCAGCCTGCTGATGGGCTTTGAAGATGACATAAATATCGCGCTGACCCGTGCCCTTGAACTCCATGGATTTGGTCACGCAAGGGCGCGCGGGTGGGCCTCACCCCTCATCCATTCAGGAGTTCATAGCAGGTTACCCTAAAAGTGTATGTGCGTAGACACGCAACTTCTAGTATTAACTATAACGTATTTTACATTCAAATGATATCTAAACTAGTATTGGATCTGATCAGTTTGAAAGTGTTTCGACCAGTTTGGAATGTGTCACTCCAGTTTACATCGGTCTTAGCAGGGGTGACCCAGTGTGCGCTGATGTAGATGTGAGGTAATGCTCAATGCCACCACTAGTAGGCAGTCTTTCATAGGTCGTGTCTGGCGTCTTTTTTTTTTGCCACGGATGCATTCAATTTATCCAACATGTACGCTCTGCTCTGTTATTCCACCGAAACATGCGCATCTAATTTTTCCGTACAAATAAAAATGTATTTTCCTAAATGAAATGAGGTCGCTTAAGTTAGTCTGTCACATGTTTCCAGCATGGTGAAAGAGCTGTGCACTATCCACTTGGCATTTAATGGTATTTTAAGGTGACATTTTTGCTCTACTGTCAACTACTCTTTGACTTCTATAACCCCCATGTATTTCCAGTTGACTTATCTTCCCTATGAACTTTGTCTGGGTCACTGTCCCTCACCCCCACCCTACCTTATGTACACATGTGTTCTGCCCTTTCACATTTTCTCTCCCTCCTCCCTCCCATGTGTGTTCCCTCCCCTCCCGCTAACGCGCTCTTCTCTCCTCCCTCCCTCTCTGGCACACGGACCCACAGGCGTACGGCAGACACACACTCACTCACACAGCAACACTTTAGACATGTCGGACTCCGAGACCGCTGCTGCCCCGGCTGAGGCCCCCGTCCCCGCTGCCTGCGCCGGCATCAAGGCAGACCTGGACAAATGGTACGTACAGCGTGTGTGTGTGTACTGTACAGTGTGTCTGCTTTCGCCATTACCCAAACGTGGCGAGTGTAGGATGCCCAACCACCTCCTCTCGAGACGGTCAACGGTCAAGAGAACCGCTGTGCCACGTTCTGTGCGTCGCGTTACAGTTTCTGAGGCGACACTTGAGAGCCACCAGGCAACCAAGCAGGCGTCAGTGGTGTTCAAGAACGTTTATTTGTGACGTTTGACATCCGCTGTCCTGTTTTGCAGGGTTGGGACGGAGGGGGGGGGGGGGGGGGGGGCGGGGGTTATTGCGCAGCAGGATGTGGCGGCGTTGGGTGGTTGCGGCGGCATCGTCGTGTTGCTAAAATGGAGGGGCTGTTGGTTAGCGCAGAGCACGGCGGGCACTGAGTTGAGTGCTTTCAAAATGTAACCACGTTTGACACCTCAGTGTGGGTGCATGGGGTGCAGGTCGAGGTTGGGGTCGGTGGGGTTGGGGACGCTATTGCACACGCCTGAATGGAGGCAGGGAATTTGCCTACGTCACGTTGCCCTGTCCCACCGCCCCTCGTTAGCTCGCCATGGCCGTCCTCTCTGCGTCCCCGGCCCTTGCTGTGTCAACATCGTCGTGTGTGCTAACTCACCGCGGTATTGTCTGACCTGTGTGCACATTCACCGTCACCCTGCCCCCCCATCCTCCTCCCCCCCACCATAGGATTAGCTGAGTGTTGTGGGTCTCTGCGACAGGCAACAGAAAACACAGCTGAGGGGTTGCGGTGTGTTAGCGACGATGGCTCAATGACAGGTCAATGTCACAGCCGTGTTCCATGTCTGATGTAACGCGTTTGTTGTCGCCGTCTGCGTTTTTAGGTCGTCAGTCCCCATGTTCGCTCTACATCCACCCTGCCACCCAGTACGCTCAGACCCTTCCTGTGGTGTTTTCTGGGGCTTTCCCGATGGCTAGCAGGCTGCACAGGCCCTGATTAGGCCTCATCACTATGCCCACCAGAGTGGGAGGAAGATAAGGCGGGCGGGGGGGGGGCGTTGGTAGGGTTGGGTTAGGATCACTGGCTAGGGAAGAGTTTTTTTTTTGTTTTTTTTACACGTGACAGTAGTCATTTGGTTTCAGTCTTGCAAGTTCGTAATGTCTTTGAGTCTGGGCACTGTGTAGTCTGAATGAATGGAGTTTGATGGAGTGGTACTTTTTCGGGTGTAAGGCAGTTCAATGTCCTGTAAGACAGGTCAAGGGCACTTAGGAGTATAGACTGCCTATGCGAGACATGGGTTGTGTTACCTGTTGTGGTGACTTCAGGTGTTCTATGGTGCCTTGTCAGCTAATGTTTGCGTACTTGACCGGTTGCTCAATGCTGCTACTGTACTTGCAATGTAGGGCACTCTGAAGTGTAGTGTAAACTCTGGTGTTTTATGACAGCTTGTGTTGATGTTTGAGTACATGGCCCTTTGGTCAATGCCACAGTGGCTACAGACTAGGGCACTTTGAAGTTCGGTCAAGGGTTACTTTTGCCTGAAATGTTGTCTTTGGGACACTTTAGAATGGGCCTTTCATTTTATGATGGCTACATGGCAGTCATTTTACACCTATCATTTTAAATTAGGTGTGATTGACAAGTGGACTTTTAAACCTATTGACCAAACCACAAACTTATCTGGCCTATAGTTAGTCTTTGAGTACATGGTATTTGGCTGAATTCTACACTAGTACAGTGAAATGCACGTTGAGGTTTAGCCAAGGGTGCTTCTGTGGTGAAAGTTGGGTCTAATATGGTGAATGTTGATCCTGTAGGCCTGTTCACCCCAGCCACATGGTCCTTAAGAGCTTTTCATTGAGGGGACCACACTGTAGCTAACTACAGTAGCTGTCAACCTCCATGTGACGTTAACCTGCTGAAGCTAGCGTAGTTTTACAAGAAGGCTGACTCTGGGTAATGTATACCACCGGCTCAGAGTATTTATAGATCCCCCCCACTCTTAAATAGTCATGCATGAACCATGGGGGGGGGAGGATGTGTGTGTCAAGCGGCCTCATGTGGGTCTGTGTTGGATAACATGTTCCATAGATCATGTTGCTGCTGAACCTGAAACCTTTCCTGACAACCCGACTTCAAATAGTCACCTTTACGCAGAGGTGGCTGTTTGAGACGGCGGCCATTTTGCCTGGCCTGGTTGTTACCCACTGAAGAGGAACTTGTTCCAATAGTCACACTAGTATCCCATTTAGAATGAACCAGTGTGTGTGCTTACACCTTAGTGTTCTAGTGTGGATAGTGTGTTAGTGTGTTCTAGTGTGAGTGTGGTTCAGGACCATGTTCGCAAGGACAAACAGACTGAAGCTCAGCTTCTACCCCAGGGCCATTCAGGCCCCTGAACACAGCAAAGACCTAGGTTCTAGGCCCTGGACAATCTAGACAATTTGATGGCAGCTACTAGATTGAAATCAAGTGCAACACTGAAACACAACTGTGACCATTTCAAACCTGCAAACTGCGACACTTTAAATGAATGTGCAATAACACTATGTGCAATATGACAACCCTCGGGTACATAAGGTTCAGAGATAGGAAATGTTAGAATAGCATAGCATAGAGTACAGCACAGTGTTTTATTTGTATAGTATAGTGTACATAGCCTTTATTTATGTAAACCAGCTCTTTTCCCTTGTTTTTAGTTTTTTTTCCTAGCACCAGCCCCCCTCCCAAATTTCATTGTTTGGTACCTGTACTATATCAATGACAATAAAGACCATTCATAATGGAACAGAACATTATGGATTGTGTATTATTTTGAGTATGGTAGGCTCCCCCCCCCCCCCCCCCCCCCACCACCAAGGTCACCTTCACAGCTCTCACGAATTGACTTTATCAAACTGTTGTGCCTGTACATAAATCAACACTTGGCCTGCACAGCTACTTCCAGGAAGTACCGGTAGTAAGTCACCTGAGGTGCCGCCGCAGACGAGTCGACGTGGGGGAAAGATGTCGCCTCAGGAGTTCTTTGAGTGTCTTTGTCCTTGGTTCAGAGTGTGTGTGTGTGCCTTACGCCACTGTTACCTAGATTAGGCTAGTATGTCCTAGTCATGATGGCCCCCGAATGTATAGATTATACATGTCAATGTGTGACTTGTACGGCTAACAGCCTGTTTAATATTAACCATGCATGTTACAGAGCTGTACCGTCACCGTTCAGTGTTGGGGCCTGTTGTACTTTGAGATGTCTCTTTCCCTCGGTACAACCCTCCCTCTGGCTTGTATGTCGACATGCATGTACTCGCTCCTCCTCGTGGAAGCTGTTCTGACGTCGAGGCAGGAATGCTGTGTCTCTGCAATTGGAGCCCCTTGTGCCACATCCCTGCCTGCTCACTACAGGCCCAGGGAGTCAGACTCAGCCATACTAGTCTTTCATGGCGCTCGTGTGTTTGTTTTAACGTAGCTTTGATCTCCTCGTCCCCTGCGCCGTAGAGAACGCGAGCGTCGGCGCTCGAGCGATCCACCTGTCTCTGCAGGTACTCCTTCCGTTGACGTAGCTGCGAACAACTGGTCTCTCCAGAAACACAATGGCATGCTAGCTAACGCCCTACGTAGGTGATGTTGATGGGGGTCCTTCAGACTTCAAAGCGAGCCTGATCTAATGTTACGCATACTCACTCGGGAGTTCCTTTTTTTTTAAGGGAACTTCCACGTGTAGTTTTTAGTCTTTGATTCATTTGGATTTGACTTTGTTCACTACGACAAAGCTCTTGACTAATGTTGCTCTCTAATGCGGGGAGGCTTATTGGCCGCGTGTGTGTGATACATTATGTATAAACTTCCATGACGAGTGGCCCCAGCTCAATTAATAAATAATTCAGCCTTCGTTTCCTGATTGTTCAGAGTTTTTTCTTTTTCCCACCCCCCCTCGACCAGCTGTTGGTCAGCCCCGCCCCGTACTGCCACCCTGTGCCACCCTGCCCCCCTCCTCCCCGCGTCCCCCCTAACCTGCTCAGTGATGCGGGCCTCAGAGGCGGCGGGTCGCTATGGCAACCAAGCCGATGCCGTAACGCAACCCTGAGTGCGGGGTGGTGATGTCATGATGCCTCCCTCCGTCCCCATCACGCACGCACTGCAGAGCACTCTTGCATGCTGGTCTATCCTGACGCGCTGAAGGGTGATTTGTTAATGCAAATATGAACCTAGTGGAACTATTTCTGACCTACAGTTGGCCATCCCTGTCCACCCAGTGCCCCCTCCCCCCCAATTCTCTCCCAACTGCTATTGGTGGTCATTGCTGCCATTGTTCGTGTTGCATAATCACATTTAATTGGTTGACTTGGCACTGCCCCCAGAGCTACACTGTATGCACTAGTGAGTCCTATGGAGTGGAAGATTACAATCTATCCCTCTTCTCCTCCCCCCCCCCCCCCCCAGTTCAGTGTAATTTGTTTATTAAAATGGCTGCCGGTTTTTTTTACTTTTAATTTCCGCTGTTACGCCCACCCCCGCCCCCCCTCGTGGTACAGTCCGGTCATCTAGTCTGTAGCACTGTGGGTCGTTCCACTCTCGTAAGAAGAGGGGGGGGGGTTGGGTTTCGAGGAGGCTGTGGTAGGATTATCTGACGAACAGGGGTCATCTCTGCACACACACCCTGTCTCTAGCTCGGCAGGGATGACGAACCACTTTTAATCTGCAGAGAGACCAGCTGTGTGTAGCAGCACTTTGTGGTGGTGGGGGAGATTAATAAATATCCTGAGAAGGTGTGGTGGGGTGGGGGTGGCTGTAGATAGTGATGGATATCCTACAAGGGCGGGGGAAACCTGGAAATGCTCTCTGAAGTGGTGGGTGGGGCGGGAGGGTCCTCTTGTGTTGTCACGCAATCGCTCCCTGACATCCACTTTCACAGTAGGGGGTGGGGGGGGTTTATCCCCATCCTCTCTCTCTCTTCCTCGCTCCCTCTCGCCCCGTCACCCTAATGCACTCTGGCAGTGTCTGCCGCTTGGGGGCAGAGGGCCTGAAATAATCTCTGGAGAAGAAAAAAGCGGTTTTCCCCGCCCACCCCCACCCCTCGTTCTCTCTCTCCCTCCACCTCGGTCAGGGAGGGGTCTGGATGACGAACGACTGCGTGTTTATGATGAATCATGAAGTCTTGTGTTTCATTGGGTTGTGGCAGGGGCAGCCTAAATCCTAAACCCCCCCTCCCCACACACACACGGTTCACTCCTTCATTGATGGTTTGGGGTGACGGGAATAGGCTGCGTTCGTAAATTCGCTCCTAGAAATCTGATCAGCACTCACGGAATGCCTCTTGTCCGATCAAATAACTTGGTCCCTTTATCACGTTGAACCCAGAGTGCGCTCGAGAGCGAATTTATGAACGCACCCATAGTATGTCCATACAGTCTGGTCCTTGCCTTTTGTACTGATTTTTTCTCCCCCCCCCCCCAGTGTGTCTGCCAGTGGCGCGGAGGGTTGTAAGGATCTGATCGAGGCGTTCGCCGCCTGTGTGAAGAGTGCAGCGGAGGCGTCGTGAGGAGTGGTCCTCGACTCACAGGAAATGTAAGTAAGAGTCACACACACACACACTGGGGATGCGTCCCAATCCTGCCCCAAACCAGGCCTCATAACAGGCCCTGTCCAGAAACACCCAAGCCCTAGCTCCTCCCCTACACCTGGACGCTTAGTGTTGATCTGAGAGGATTTGATGGGTGGAACCCAGGTGGTTCAGACGATGGAGTACACAGATGGGTGAAATGGAGCAACTGCCATCTTGATCAAACCCATCCAATCCTAACAGATCTACACAAGGGTGGAGGGCCACGAGTTGTTGTCTGGACTGGGCCTCAATATTGATGCAGCCTATCCTATCTAGTCAACAGTTAGCGGTCATGAAGGTATGACTTCATAATTAATAATACGCCATTTTAGCTGGTGGGTTTTTATCCAAAACCAGTTGCATTGCAGTGCGTGCATAGAATGACTATTGTCAGTGCAGTGATGCACTTTGGGGAATTGCAGACTAACTGAAATACTAAGCTGTGCAGGAATGTGCGTAGCCCGCGGCGACCGGGCCTGGCGTAAACAAGCCAGCCACCCTCTACGGATGCCAGAGCTGCAGAGGTCTGTTTGTTAAGCCTTTATGCAAAACGACTTGACTGACTTGCTGATCTTGTCTCTCCTCTCTCCCTTCCTCTTCCACCTTCTCTCCTCCTCTCGTTCATTCTCTCAACCTCTGTCCCCCCTCCTTTTTTTTCCTCCACCCCCCTTTCTTTTCTCTGTTCTTGCTTCTCCTCCTCCAGGTCCACTGCACTGAGTCCTCCACGTTTCCCAGCATTCCCTTCTGCACAACAGCACTGGACTGAACTATGAAGATGAAGATGATGATGATGATGATTCGAGCGGGGTTCGGGTTCGGCGGCAGAAACCACATTTGTCCCCCTCCCCCCACTCTCCTCCCTAGCCTATTCCCCCTCCCCCCCTCTGTAAAAGTTTAAATGCTGTCTTCCGATATGTACCCCTGCTCCCACTGTGACTGATTACATCGATGTGGAGACGATTCCGGAGAGCGACGGGTTGTATGTCAATTGTCCACGTGAGATGCCTACATTTAAATGGAATAAAAAAGTAAAAGGATTGGTATAAAAACGTGACTCTGCTGCTTTTGCCCTTTATTTGAATTTCAACTGTCATTACAAGTTCTCTGAACAAGGTTTTATTTATTTTTGGGCAAATCGCAAACCCGTTAAATGTCATTCTGGCTTCCTAACTCAAACTGTCGGTTTGATATTAAAGTGTTTTTATGCTTTGGGTTTTAGAATACCCTTATTTGGGTTGACTCCCTTATTCGGTTGTTAAGTCTGACGTCAAACGTGACGTTTAGCAATTTCCGGGTCCAAACCAGAAATTCCCTGTACCAGTGTACTAAAGCTGTAGAATGAGTTCAATCGTTTTTTAGACTCGGTTCTATTCATACGGGGACACAGCACTTTCCCTTTCCCATATTTGTCAGCGTCTTTGACCCTCGGAGAAGCGCTATATAAATATAATGAATTATTATTATTACTGAGGCGTTTCGAAGAGAGCGCCTCAGCCAACTTTGGACCCGGAAACACGTCATGACTTAACAACCGAATTGTTCTCTGTATTAGAACGTTCTCCTCAGGGACCTGTTGTGGGGAAGCCCAAGGACACTGCTGACAATGTTGCTGACAATGTTGCACTTCCCAACAGATTGGGCTCAATTTGAGGTTTTGGCCTAGTCAGGATGGGCCCTGTAGTCTCCCTATTCCAAGGTCTAGAAGACCTGTGGGTTTCAGAACTCCTACCAAATACCCTCTCTCTGTGTGCTCTCCTTAGAAAGGTAAGAGTCTCTCCCTTAATCCAGCTGTGTTTAAAGTCACTGGTGGTCTTTTCTACTGGGTTTACCACCTCCTGAGGGGGGGGGGGGGATTAAGGGTTAATCTGTGATCTCTTACTCAACCTGACACCATGATTGCTCTAGTATGGAGGGTGGACAGACCTCACGCCACACAGGGTCCATCAGACCTGACAACACTGGGTTAATGTGTGTGTGACTGGTTGAAATCCCAGATGCAGGTGAGCTGCCATACCATGCAGTGTGGTGTTAAGGGAGGCTCTGGACCACACACCTTCCCCACACACACACCCTGTATCCAAACACACCCCCCCCCCCCCTATCCAGACACACACACCCTATCCAGAGACACACACACACCCTATCCAGACACCCCCCCCCCCCCCCCCCGTATCCAGACAGACACACACAGGGCTGGACTGGGACAAAAATTAGGCCCTGCCATGTGGCTCAGACCGGCCCAACACAATCGGTCCGACACCGCCGATCAACATGCTGGCAGTCTGTTGAATATACCATTTGTAAAACCCCCTATAGAGCGGAGTAAGTGACATGGACAGCAAGTATACCAATGCAAGTGTGGACCAGTGTACTCACTCACTGTTGACGTACTCCACGGTGATGAGACATGGCTGCTGTGCTGAGCAAACAATACCCATACTCAATACTGTTAAGTAGTTGTATAACAAAAAGCTCGGCAGTCATAGGAATAATTACAATTATTTATTAACATTCTAATACTGTTAAGTAGTACAATTATTTATTAACATTTTAAATACAAACAATATCAAATATCACTCAATATAACACCACTGTAAAACATTTGCAGACAATGCAATAGGGAAGAGAGAGAAAGACACACACACACATATACACACACACACACACACACACACACACACACACACACACAAGAGAAATGTGAGACATGGTACAGCAACACATGTAAAAGATGGCTATAGCTGAAAAGATTGGATACTCACCCAGTTCCGAAAGGCTCAGCCCTTTCAATCTCCACCTGGACAATTAATGGCCATATCCGAAAAGATAGTGAGAGGAACAGAGTAGAGGGAGGGGCAGAGATAAAGAGACAAGGAGTGAGAAGACATGATAAGTGATTACATAACTGATTCAGATCAGAATCTTCTGGGAATCAAAAAACTGATTTGCAGCATGTCTATATAGTGTATACTCACCAAGTCAAAACGCTGCCTGTGAACTCCAGATCAACCAACACAAACGGAAAAAAGTGAGGGACCCTCTACCTTTTGTTCCACTGGATGCATGCAATTCTTTGCTCTTTTTAATGCACTCCTCAAGATGCTCTTTGAGGCTAACATTGCACTTTCCTATTATAAGGATGAGCTCCAAAAAGTTGCCATGATCCAGGGTACTGTCGTCCCACTTGTATGCTGCCTCGTTCTCCACATGCCTGTAGCTCAAGCCCCTCTTGCCTATCACCTTCACCACATCCACAACACACTCCAAAACCTGGCGTTTCTTTCTTACTTGCTGCCTATGAGCAGACATCTGACTGCCAGCAAACTTGCTCTGGATATCTCCTTTTCTACTTCTTAGAAAATAGGCTTCAGCACACTTTCGGTGTGTAGCACTCTTTTCATGCTCCTCCACATTCTGTTGCGCACGTCTCCATCCTGTCATTCCAGTAATACATTTTCTGGGGTCAGTGCTATTGCCAAATGCCATACAGACAAAACAAAACAATGTATGCTGTTCTTCGCAATATGTGAGCCACTTCCTACTGGTGCCATCTGCACATGTGAAATACTTTTGTGCCGCTGTATTTTTGGTTCTCTGCTGAGGGTGGTAATCTAAAAAGTGATCTAGCATGGAAGGCTCAGGACAGGCAAAGTAATTGAAGTCCTGAACGTGGCACTCTGTTTCCTCTGTTTCATCTTTTTCTCTCTCCTTTTCCTCTCTTTCCCTGACACTCTGCTTTTCTGGGGAGGGCAGCAGCAGCTCAACCTGGTTCAACAAGACATGGACAGAGAAGTAAACTAACTGGTTGTCAAAATCAGCAAAGTTCTCATTTACATGTACACACAGGCTGCATGATTGCATTATGTTACACCAGAAGCCCAGTCATTTCAAATGGAAGGTTGCAAGACAACATTATTGGGTTGCAGACTGCATGAGTTTTATTTCTCCATGCACTAAAAAGCATTCATTAGTTCTGAACTAGGCTAGTGTAGATTTCTTTTTTAAAATATGTTTATTTTCAAATAAAAAGTATTATTAACACCCATTGTTGGTATTGCATTTATGTCAGTGACAGTGATACCTCAACTTGCTAGCTAGCAACAAAATAGAAAGTCACAAAATGCAGAACACCCCCATCTAACGTTAGCTATAGAGTCCACAGCCAAGCAGCACTAACGTTACACCACGAGAGAGATCACTGTGTGTGCATGAATTCCAGCCAAGTCCTGGTGAAGCGCAATGCAATCATGCTGCCTGTACGGGTTAGCATAAGTCATAAGACATTCTCTGCTGCTGCTCCCTTAATCTGGCCAATGCAAGCGACTAACATAACTTTGCTTTTGTAAAACCAAGTAACAACATTGCTTACCTCTCTAGCTGTGTCCTCTGTCTCCTCCTCAATTGCTAACGGCACATCAGTGCTAACGTTAGTTAGCGGTAAAGATGTTGCTGTGGCAGCCGCAGCTGTAGTAGGCCTAGCCCCCACAGTCGATGCAGAGAACTGTCAGTTTCTGACATTTTGAGGCATCCTCTGCTAGCTTCTTACTTTTTTTCTCCCTAATTTTCTGGGCACCCCCTTTCACTATCTTATCTACGAACATGACACTGTACTTGGGTTGTCGGCCGAGGGATCAGAGTGGGGGAGGGGGCCGATGGACAGCAGGGCCTAAGCATGTGATTGGGCCAGCCCATGTGTTAGTATAAACGGGGGCCGCCGCTTGATTCAGCGCTAGTTGATGCCGCGCTATTTTGGGCCGAGCTAGTTTTTTTTTTTTTGGGGGGGGGGGGGGGGGGGCAGGCCGACCGGCCCAAAACTAGCGCGACCCATCTGCCAGCGGGCAGAAAGATTGTATGGCCAGTCCAGCGGTGGACACACACACACCCCTGTATCCGGACACACACACACACACCCTGTATTCAGACACACACACACACACACACACACACACCCTGTATCCAGACACACACCCCCTGTATCCAGACACACACACACACACACCGTATCCAGACTCACACACACCCCGTCCCCAGACACACACACACACAGCCAGCCTCTGGTGTGAGCGTGGACTGCAAGGCCAATCTGGTGGTGTGATGGCATGTCCTGAGTGTTTACAGTCTGCCCCCTCTGGCCAGAACTGAACTGCCACAGAACGCTGACAGGAGAGGATGCAGCAACTGTCAGAGATGAGCAGGGTGACCTTGAAGTACCACCAGGCCAGATGACAGAGCTGGGAGGGGGGCAGAAGGAGAGCCTACTGACTCTCACACTGACAAGGCTTATAACACCATAGTTATGTTAGGGTGACATCTGGGGGGTGTTCCATCAACGACGCTAAAGGAAAAGTCTCACGAGAGTGTGTGTGTGTGTGTAGGGAGGGAGAACACCTGTGCACATGCAGGGGTTGGGAGCAGTGGTGTAGTCTAGTTTTTTCTAGTGGGTATATTGTGATTTTTCCCTCCCAGCCTCATATCGTTCATTTTGGAACGCCATAAAAATAAATCTGCGCTCCCTGTCTAACGTTATATATCTAACATTACATAACATAACATTACAAGGTTATAAGGTTGATCTGTGCATGATAGTGCTGCATTTTGACATATTTCATGTCGCATTTCCCCCCGTTGATGGTGTATAACGCTATAGTCAGTCCCAATGGTCCAAAAGTCAAGTGCTTCGTAACACAGACATGGTGAATTTTATGAATGAAAGTGTGAAAGTTCTGTCACAAAACGCTGTTACGTATCCTCGCACATTTTTAAGTGGGTATACGGAAATCCTTGGCCTTTCCTAGTGGGTATACGGTGTAGTCCTGCGTATCACGTAGACTACACCACTGGTTTAAGGTGACTCTCACAATAAGTTGTGTATCATAGCCCACACCCTGTATTTTTGTATTTTTGTATACTTCACTATATACAACATATTTATCATAGCCTGTAAAATTGCACATTGTATATAATCTCAATGTATATATACCACTGCAAATATACATCCAGTCACCATTGTATGTCATTGCACATCATGCTACCATTTGCACTTAACTGTATAGATAAATACTGCTGTAAATACTGCTACTTATCACTGCAATATAATTGCTATTTTTGCACTTCTGATTAGACACACAATAATGTTGTTGCATTTTCTTGTAGCCTACTATGTAATGACAATAAAGTGAATCTAATCTAATCGAATCTGTTATATATTGAGTACAGTCCATTATGTGTCCGCTATACAGTACAGCAAGGTTAATTTTGATATTACGAACCCTTAAAAACACATATTATACATTGAGATGATTATTATGTTTATATTATATATAGGTATACCCCAGCAAGCACCGACGGACCTGGACGAATTCGGACCAGCCCGATAACGGCCAGACCACGTAATATCACAAGTAGTTAGTATCTGGCCCAGAATATCACCCTATTTCAACTTAAACATATTTTTATTTGTATTTGTTTAAATATTTGTCGGGAGAAAATACCCAAATGTGAAACCCCAGCAACAACCCATCAACTCTGTTGTGACAGACATCAAAGTGGTTTTGATAAAACGGGCCGATTGCGTCACAGTGATGAGCCGCAGACCAGCTCGCAGAACCTCCCGCCCCGTCCGTCGCCGCCGGCGCCCCAGGGTTAGCCGGTGGTGGAGGAGGGGAGGCCGGAGGAGGCGGTAAGACTGAGCCGGTAGGGGAGGCCGGAGGAGCCGGTGTTACTTTAAATCATTCATCCCTTATGGAGGGGAGAGTGGACGGAGGGGGCCTTCCTCACCCTCCCTCCCCCCTCCCTAAGGGGAATGATTTTCTCTCATTTTGCGTGTCTGTCTGTACGCACAGAGCCACACAATAAAACCCGCATCAATTGGAGATCACCTGCTCTTGTCTTCACTGGTAACATAAGCAGTTATGGAACTAAGTAGGAATTAGAAGGGTAAAAGAGAACTGATCAAATATGAATAAAACATTAATAGAATGTAATAAAGATAATTTTAAAAATAATATTATAATACAGTATGACATCACAAAGACACGTGACCGGTCTCTTGAGCTGAGGGGCATGATTTGTCCAAAACAAACCCAACCAATTATAATGTATGTGTCGTTGCTTTATCCATTTATTTGGAATTTCTAAATGCTTAAACAAGTTTAACGTGTGCGCTTTTATGTTGATGAAATCTTCACTGACAAACATTTGCATCGAGCGGAAGAAGGTGGGCGGAGATCCACTGTTGGAGCTCAGAGAACACGGACCGATGGGACTGGGTCACACTTCACTTTGGGCTTTGTGAACGAGACGAGTGAAAGGTTATGGCTGTGTTCCAATCCTGCTATTAGAATAGGCCTATATTGTGGTTATACCCCTCGCAGGGCACTACACAGTGTATTCAGCCATTTAAGGGAGAGTCCAATGCATATCAGTAAATAAATATGTTAATTTTGATTATAAAATAGTTTTAATCATTTTAATTCTGTCACAAAACGCTGTTACGTATCCTCGCACATTTTTAAGTGGGTATACGGAAATCCTTGGCCTTTCCTAGTGGGTATACGGTGTAGTCCTGCGTATCACGTAGACTACACCACTGGTTGGGAGTGTGTGTGTGTAACTGAACTGTGACCAGGTCGACACGTTTCCAAGAATGTTCTTGTATCACCATGTGAAATGATGGACCTAAACCCTCTCCTCCTGAGACACATACTGTACACACACACACACACACACACACACACACACACACACACACACACACACACACACACACACACACACACACACACACACACGTACAGACACACACGCCAGTCAGCATTCAATCCAGACATACCTACCCTAACCTCACAGGACCCCCGAACTTCAGTGGGGCGCCCAAACAGATGCCGGAGTGGAATTGTGCTGAGGAGAGGAGGAGATATTTCGGTGTCCGTCCCCAGAGCTATTCATACAGACAGGGGAACATGAGGACCACATGTGTGGGGGAGGGAGGGAGGAGGGGGGACAAGTCCCTGTCCCATGAGCACCTGTCAGAGAAGTGAAACCAGTACGGTGGAAGGAAGAGGCTGTTGGAGGTAGAAATCGGAGGCTCAGGCTGAGTGTCACACATGGATGGGAATAAAGAATGGTACCAAACACACGTGGCTGGTGAAGGGAGAAACCGTACAGGCTTGTTGTAACGGACGTGTGTTTTGATCCCATTCCTCATTTCATTCCATGCGTTCCAATGAGCCCATCCTCTGATCTCTGCCTCCACTAGCCTCCCCTAGTGGAAGGAGGCAGACTAGGGAGGGAACCTACCTTATTAACCTCCGACCTTCTACCCTCCCGTACAGCAGAGGACACAGAGGGAGGAAGCCTGTTTAGGCCGTTGAGATTCCCCCCTGTTCAACTTTCACGGCGGGAATATATATATATATTTTAATATATATATATATATATATATTAAAATGATATAGAGATAATTATATAGATAGATAGACTCTACTCTAAAGTAGTTTTGAATCGAAGTGTCTATGACATAGGCCTATAGATTCCACAGTCTACAGACAGTCTGACCCCTGGTGGTCATGAACAGAATTTACACCATGTGATGATATAGGCCTACACCTGCTCCGATGAAGGAACAGACTTATCATACTTTGATTTAATTGACAGACACTTTAATGTATCAATATAGAGATGGAGTAGAAATAGAAATAGAAATAGATACATAATGTAAATTATATTTTTATTGATATTGTATTTTCCACGAAATCATAGATAACGTGTCGAGGAGATAGAGAAACGCCGTTGAATTCCTGTGAGTGGATCGTAGGTGAGTGCTGCACTCCTGTGGACACATGAGGAACTGCATGAGATGTGTTTCCTTGTGGTGATCGGCACTGTGATCATTATTTATAGATGCGTCCCCGCCCTTCTCCATCATATATAGCCTACTGTATAATTGCTGCAACAAAAAAAAACGATTAATAAATGTATCTTTAACATCGAAATCTATCACAGTCAGAGACCGAAACGCTACACGTAACGGCTTGGTTGCACAGAATCATGCATCTCAAATATCCCACAATATCATTAGCCTACTAATCAATAGTATTAGCCTATTGAAAAGTTTGCTTGATAAGATCTTTATCTTCTTTCTCTGTGTCTTCTTTTGGTCTGTATCTACACAGATTAATATGTGGTGAACTCTTTTGTAGTCTGATGATAGACAATAGGGTGTTGGGGAGGGGTGAGGGTGGTTGTTGCTTTTGTTGTTGTTGTTGTTGTTTGTTTTCCCATTTTGGTTTCAGTGACGGTGGGGAATGGGACTGTTTGAATGAGAAAAATATCCTATTTAATTTTGTCCGTCTATAATATATGTTTCCGTTTTTTCACAATAAAAGGATTGTTTGATAAAATAATAGTTTTTTTTATTAAGTAACCAATTACCAGCAGTCAACAACATGGCATTATAGAATTGTAGGATGCATAAGCTTACACATTAATGTGAGGGGTTTCACAATTCTCCATAACGGTTTACTTAATGACTTAAACAACACCCAGACTACACTGAACTATTTTATTAATACGTCTATGCACTTAACACATTAAATACATTCACAGAGAGAGAGAGAGCGCGAGAGAGAGCGAGAGAGAGAGAGAGAGGGAGAGAGAGAGAGAGAGAGAGGGAGAGAGAGAGAGAGAGAGAGAGAGATGGGGAGAGAGAGAGAGAGAGAGGGAGAGAGAGGGAGAGAGAGAGAGAGGGAGAGAGGGAGAGAGAGAGAGGGAGAGAGAGCGAGAGAGAGAGAGCGAGAGACAGAGAGAGAGAGAGAGAGAGAGAGAGAGAGAGAGAGAGAGAAAGAGAGGGAGAGAGAGCATGCAGAATCAAACCCTTCCCACCATTAGAGATTATCCGTGACTTTGATATCAACCTGTCTGTATATACAGATTAAGATTAAGGGATTAAGATTTAGAGGCAAATGTCATATCAAGATATTCTGCAGAACACATTTTATGACTGACCTAAATTAGAGAGAGAGAGAGAGAGAGAGAGAGAGAAGGAAGACACTATTATTTCAAACAATGGGAATCTGACAACATTTTCTAATTGTGTATTACTTCAAAGGTTAGAGATTAAACTTGTGTTTCATATCATTCATATCATAAAATATATTTTAGTTTGACAGACATACACTTATTACGCATTAGTTGTGTCGCCTCTTTCTATATTTGACATAGGCCTATACGTTTTTTTTTATTTTATTTATTTTACATAATGTAAATACATTTGGACCTTTTTCTTTCCTTCAGTATCGGAAGTTGAGATATTGAACTGAAGCTGTCTGTCTGGGACTGGCGAGCTGATGGGACGGGAGGCAGAGGGATACTAAAACCTATTTCGTGATGTTAAAATTATATGGTTCTATCTCCATTTTTGTCAAAATCGAGTTTTTTTTACATAATCTGATCCATTAGGTGTTTATTAATGCCTGTGTGGTGTTATTTTTTTTAAATGTTGACATTTTTTGGTTAGTAATTAATAAAATACAAAGGTTCCATCTCACAAAACATAATGGAATGTAAACACTTTGACGCTCAATATCTCTGAACTGCCCTAAACGGAGATAGAACCTTATCATTCTAAGCTCACGATTTGAGGAGCGGCAGACGGGGAAAGGATGGGGCGGAGGAGAGAGAGAGAGGGGGGGAGGAAGGGGGAGGGGGAGGGGGGGGGGGGAGAAAGGATGGGGTGGAGGAGAGAGAGAGAGAGAGGGGCGGGGGAGGGAGAGGGAGGGGGGAGAACAAGCGGAACCCGGATGCTGATGCTGCCCGTATCGGATGAGGAGAAGGAAGAGAGGAGAGAGAGAGAGAAAAAAGAAACGGGGGTTTGCGACCAAGAAGGGAGGCTATCCCGTGACGGATTGTGGATGCAAAGAACTCCGACAGACCAGGCAGATATTTCTCGAATCGGGTCCTGAGGCGACGTCTATTTATTTCTGCACGACGAGGAGGACACAGATGAAGGATGAGTCTTATGTCAGCGGGAGGAGTGCGAGAGAGAGAGATGCTGCTGCCGTGATATGTCCATAGAGAGCGAGGGAGGGAGAGAGAGCAAGGGAGAGACGTCGGAGAGGGAGGGGGGGGGAGAATACTACGACAGTTAACGATGCTTGTTTTTTTCGAGAAGAACGATTTTTTAATGACACTCCATCCGATCGAGCGTTTTACAGTTAAAGAAAAAAATTAAGAAAAGAAAATTACATTGAAGTCCGAATAAGAAACGCCAGGTTAAATTGTTGACACATTGTTGATAAGGGGGGGACGTGGAGATCGAGAGTGGCGCTGGACGGGTGCGGACAGTAGGGTGGCTGTGATGACGCGCTGCCCCTCTCAGTTTCCTGATGCAGGGCCGGGGTGGAACTAAAGTGTGCACCGGATATTGGCAAAACCATCCTTCTTCTAGAGTCCTCTCTGGCTTGTAATAACAGATTATTATGATAGAAAAGGGAACCGTTACACCTCTAGAGTCTAGATAACAGACCAAAAGGAAGAAAAAGAAAAAGGAAAAAAAACGGGAGATGAATCGGGAAAGATTTGGATGAAAGCGTTCAGCAGGACAACTTTTCAATAGCCTATTATTATTATTATTATTATTATTATTATTATTATTATTATTATTATTATTGATTTAGTAGGCTTAATGATATTGTGGGATATTTGAGATGCATGATTCTTCTGTGCAACCAAGCCGTTATGTGTAGCGTTTTCGGTCTCTTGACTGTGATAGATGTTGATATTCCAGCTGCATACAGCTGGTGTCTCTCGATATTAAAGATACATTTATTAATCGGGTTTTTTGTGCAGCAGCAAGCAATTTCAACCGCTGTTCTAGCTTGTCTGTGGTTAGTTAGGCTACACCAATATTTGGGGTTAATCTGACGGGCTATTTGCACCTGTCAACATTTCCTCAACCGTCTCCCTCTTCCTCTCTCTATATATCACCCCCCCCAATATTTTTATTTCTGCTTTTAGTCAATTATTGTTAGTGCGATTTTGCCTCCAAGCAGCCCCAAGAGAAGTTTGCATTTCAAATACGGAGGAGATCTATGCAGTCACAGTGTAGCCGCATCGAAAACACGTCCATGGGAGTAGGCCTCGGAATTGCCATCACGACTACCACCCTCTCTCTCTCTCTCTCTCTCGCTCTCTCTCCATCCCTCCGTCCCTCCCCGTGTGCATCGATAGGCGTCTGTAATGTCGTTACGGCGGTGCCATTCCGCCCGAAGGACCGATCGTTATCAACCGCTTTTGAAAAAACATTTGATCTGATCGCCTGATCGTGATACAACATTGAGCCTTTGAAACACACACACACGCACACACACACACACGCACACGCACACGCACACGCACACGTACGGACGGACAGCATGAGTAGCAAGGAGCTGTCGGCGGGCCAGCCGGCCCAGTACGTCGGGCCGTACCGGTTGGAGAAGACGCTGGGAAAGGGCCAGACAGGTACGGATACACACCGCTCCCTCCCTCGATGTGGTGCACAGACTGTGTTATGTCAACGCCTCTAGGCTCTACGGACCTGTCTTTCACTGCAATAAATGATTAGAAGGAGAAAATGTAGGCCTACTAGGGATGTGAAACATCTTAAGTATTTAATGTTAGGCTATATAACGGTACAGCGGTTTATTAAGAGGGCAAAGGAGGAGGAGGCTGCATGCATGGATCTGGATTGACTGCTGCGTTTGGTTTTGAGGTGTTTATTGTAAGCCCTAGGGAGGCTATTATAAATGTGGAAAAGGTGCATTTATTAAATGAGGAGGTCCTCGTGTTTTGGCTGTTGAAAGAGATTGTGATGTTTATAATCCAGTGTGATTAATTTAATGGGGCTGAGCAGTCCCATGGCCATATTCTCTGTACCGGTATATTGAGATTTGAGTGTGTGTGTGTGTGTGTGTGTGTGTGTGTGTGTGTGTGTGTGTATGTGTGTGTGTGAGAGAGAGTGTGTGAGTGTGTGCGCGTGCACATGTTCGTGTGTGTCCTGAGCTGTTGATCACACAGTTATTGCATATGTGTGTGAGAGTTGGCCTATAGTACTCTGCTGGGGTGTATGACAGTAGCAGGTACTGTGTGTGTGTGTGTGTGTCTGTGTGTGTCTGTGTGTGTGTGTGTGTGTGTGTGCATGCATCCCTGTGTGTCTAGACCGCTGCAGTGAATACCAGAATACTAGAATTCCTTTTCAATATGCAGTAGAACCTTTGATACAGGCAACGCATGACATCAATGAATCACGTATTCACATCATCTATAATTCATATAGAATCATCGTTTACCTAGACGGCGGATGTACAGTATGTTGCTGAGTGGTTGCATTTGGGTCGGACGGTTGTGGTCACTAACTGGTATGTCTGTGGTCATGGTTCACCGTGGTCACCTCTGTGGTCACGCTTGGGTCGGTTTCACCTGATCAACTCTGATGTGTTGAAAATGCAAAATAAACTCGTGGTTTTTTTGCTCACTCTCTCCTTTTCTCCCTCTCTCTCCTCCATCTCTCTGTTTTGCTTCCCCCCGTTCCCATCTGCTTCCCTCCTCTCCCTCCCTTCCTTCCCTCTCTCCCTCCTGTCTTCTCTCCCCTTCCCACTTCTCTCCCTCTCTCCTCCATCTCACTCTTTCACTTCCCTCTCTCCTCCCCTGCTTCCTACCCTCCCTCTCCCCTCTCCCTTACCTCCTCTCTCCCTCTCCCTCTCGCCTCTCCCCTCTCCCCTCTCCCCTCTCCCTCTATTTCTCTCCTCGCTCTCTCAGGTTTGGTGAAGTTGGGCGTCCACTGTATAACTGGCCAGAAGGTGGCCATCAAGATAGTGAACAGAGAGAAGCTGTCTGAATCTGTCCTCATGAAGGTATTACATAGAACCCTATACACGTGAGGCTGGTGGAGGTCGGGAGGGGCTCATTGTAAATGCATAGAAAACATGTGTTTGATACCGTCACTCATTCTATTCCATGCATCACAATGAGCCCCCCCGTCCTCCAATTTCTACCTCCACTAGCCTCCACTGAACAGTACATATCAACACACTACAGGCATCTATAAAGTGTGAGGCAATGTGTTATGGGCGTGGTTTGAAGTCAGGTCCCCTTTGTGTGAAGACTAGGGGTGTAACAGTACATGTATTCGAACCGGTACGGGTTCGGTACGGGTCCTTCGGTTCGGTACGCGTGTGTATCGAACGAATGCATCGTTCTTTTACGACTGCAGAACTTTTTTGTGTGTTGAAGCAATCTCAGCCAGTACGCATGCGCGCACACGCCACAGAGAGATTGTCAGTAGTTTAGCTTTTAGTTTAAACTAGAGCTTGAAGTTACTCTTAAGTCTCCTGTTTGGGAAAATTACGGTTTCTCAGTTACCTACAATGACGATGGACAAAGACAGGTGGATCGGACCAAAACTATACGCCGGCGTTGTTCAACTGCGATCGGGTATGCGGCTGGCTGTACGTCGAACTTGCTCACTCATTTGAGACGGCTTCACCCGAATGTGAACATTACAGGTACAAGAAGGAAACAGTGAAGTGCAAACCCAGCTCCCCAGCCTCTCACTAACAATTCAGACCGGGCCAAAGCAATAACAAATGCCATAGGTGTTTTTTATAGCAGCGGACCATACTCTGTTTTTGAGAACACAGGTTTTAAACATTAGGTTGAAAGTAAGTCGAGCCTCATTCCGTAGTTCCCTCCCATCCTCATTTCATACAGCAAATCATACCAGCCCTTTATACGGGTTGTACGTCTTTTCCAAGGCGCCTGCTTTCTTAATTAAGAAAGGGAAAACCCACTGTTTGTTCAGTAAACCACTGTTAAATAATAATGAAATGAAAGTAGTGAAATTGTGAATTTTTTACTCCTGCTGTACCGAAAACCAAACCGAACCGTGACTTCAAAACCGCGGGGACGTACCGAACCGGAATGTTTGTGTACCGTTACACCCCTAGTGAAGACCCAAGCTAACCTGGTCTTTAGTTTGGGACTAGGCTTAATCTGGGTCTGAGAGCCTAACCTGGTCTTAATCTGGGTCTGGGGGAAAAATTGATCGTAATCTGGCTCTGTAGACTAACCTGGTCTTAATCTGGGTCTGGGGGACTAACCTGGTCTTAATCTGGGTCTGGGGGACTAACCTGGTCTTAATCTGGGTCTGAGAGACTAACCTGGTCTTAATCTGGGTCTGAGAGACTAACCTGGTCTTAATCTGGGTCTGGAGGACTAACATAGTCTTAATCTGGGTCTGGAGGACTAACATGGTCTTAATCTGGGGCTGAGAGACTAACCTGGTCTTGATCTGGGTCTGGGAGTCTAACCTACTGTATGTCCCTAGATACTCTTCAGCCTTTCTCTTCTCTGTATGTAACACTCACTCACTTTAACATGATTTCTCTCTTTCTCTCCCTCCTTTTCCCATGCTATCTCTTTCTTTCTCTTTTTCTGACCTCTGTCTATCTCTCTCACTTCACCTTGCCATACCGCTCACCTTCTCCCTGTTGTTCCACCTCCCTCTCTCCCTCTCTCCCTCTCTCTCTCTTCCTCTCTCTTCCTCTCTCTGTCTCTCTCTCTCTCTCTCTCCCACCCTCTCTCTTTCCTGCCCCTGCCCTCTCATTCTCTCTCCTCTCTCTCTCTCTCCTCCTTGCCCTCTCCCTATCTCTTTCTCTCTCTCTGTCTCTCTCTCTCTCTCCTCCCTGCCCCTACTCCCTCTCTCTCTCCCACCCTCTCTCTCCTCCCTGCCCCCTGCCCTCTCCCTCTCTCTCCTCCCTGCCCCTACTCCCTCTCTCTCTCTCCCACCCTCTCTCTCCTCCCTGCCCCCTGCCCTCTCCCTCTCTCTCCTCCCTGCCCCTACTCCCTCTCTCTCTCCCACCCTCTCTCTCCTCCCTGCCCCCTGCCCTCTCCCTCTCTCTCCTCCCTGCCCCTACTCCCTCTCTCTCTCCCACCCTCTCTCTCCTCCCTGCCCCCTGCCCTCTCTCTCTCTCCTCCTCTCTCTTTATCTCCAGGTGGAGAGGGAGATAGCTATTCTTAAACTAATAGAACACCCTCACGTTCTGAAGCTGCATGATGTCTATGAGAATAACAAATACCTGTAAGTATCTCCTCTTTCTGTTTTCATCCATCCATCTTCTCTTTCTCTTTCTCCTTTTCTCTCTCTCTTGCGCTCTCTCTCTCTCTCTCTCTCAGGTTTGGGGCGAATTCCATTTCAATTCAGGAAGTAAACTGAACTTCCAATTCCAATTCCAATTCCACATTTGCTCAATACTGTTCAATTGGAATTTCAGCTAGCTTCCTGAGTTGACTGAATTGAAGTGTATGTGTGTGTGTGTGTGTGTGTGTGCGTACGTGTGTGCATGTGTGTCTGTGTGTGCGTGCATGCGTTCCTGTGTGTGTGTGTGTGTGTGCGCGCGTACGTGTGTGCATGTGTGTCTGTGTGTGCGTGCAGGCGTTCCTGTGTGTGTGTGTGTGTGTGTGTGTGTGTGCGTGCGTGCGTGCGTGCATGCGTGCGTGCGTGTGTGCGTGGCTCTGTTGTGTTCTAACACTATGTAGGGTATAACTGCGTACCACCACTACTAGGTACTACGCCAGGGTGTGTCGTTATCAGGGGAGGCTGTCGGAGGATGACAATGGCTCATTGTGATGCATGGAATAACATACATGTTTCATACCATTCCTCATTCCATTCCATGCATCACAATGAGCCTCTCATGTCTGCCTCCGCCAGCCTCTCTAGGGGTCCTACCTCGGGGTGAGAGAGAGAGAGACTGCGTGTACAAACATGTTTTACGTGAGA